>NW_003852425.1:15395000-15407709 GCF_000181295.1 Otolemur garnettii | reverse complement strand
ACCTGGGGCAGGACAAGGGAATGACGGGGCTGCTGTGGCCTCTGTGACATAGACCTGGGGCAGGACAAGGGAATGATGGGGCTGCTGTGGCCTCTCCAGCATTGGTGTGGGGCACAGCAGTATTTGGAAATTTTTAAATGATACCTTTCAGAATATTTGGTACTTTTTAAAATCTATTACGTATCTCTCTAACACACAATGTTTTTATAAATGTCCTCATGGAACCTAGATAAATTAAATAGCTCTATAGACAGTTATAGGTGTAAATGGGTAAGTATTTTCAGAAATGCCATACATCGGTTGAGCGTAAGATTAACCTGGCTCATTATTCAGCAGTGTGACACATTAGGCTAACTTATCACGTCACAGTAGGTTGTAAACATGTATTACAGAAGGTTATTTATTCCTCATTCACTCCACAAATGATTTCTGAGGGCTGACTCTTCAGACTTACATACCATGTCAGATTCAACGTTATCTATGCTGATTCCGTATAATTCGATGGTATAAGAGAGGAAGTTACCACAGAAGCACTTCATTATGCAAGAATATGAAAGAGATGCTTTGCTGCAATTCTGGAGTAGAGGTTGTGCCATCAGTCATCATGTTAGAGAATGACGTTGGGGCTGGGGATGTTCAAGGGTGTGCCCGGAGCCAGGGCAGGCAGGTGACTCTCTCCTCCTTCCTCCGGTCAATAAGCATTCCAGGGGGCAGCCCAATGGCATATGTACAAAAATAAGAGTAGATGTGTGAAAATACTCCCTTAGGAATAGAGAGAGCCGTTGTCTGCTTTAATGTGAGATATTTTATTTTCAAGTGTAGGAAAGATGAATGATTGGGGAATAAAATAGACCAACTATGATGCTGATATGCAAGACGATCTGAATCCTCCCATTTTAGCATAAGATAGTCTCTCTGTTAGGAGCTCAGAGTTACCTTGACTACAAGACCAATTATAGACAGAACAAATAAAGCACGGCTCGTTTCTTTTTATTCTGCTCTTTCAGTGAAATTTTCTCTGTGACAGCAAAGGTTCCTAAAATATTTGACCAACTCAATTTTGTATCATAGAATTGGGACCCCAACTGAACTATATTGGTGAGCTGATTAGAATGTCTCAGAAAATATTATGTGTTTAAAGATGGACGCATTCGTGTCTATAAAATTAACACACGCTATAGAGTCTAATTGAATTACTTACTGTGTGTATTTATAGGCGAGGGTGTGTATACGTGGGTATAATTTTACACATTTATGTATAGTTTTTCACAGAAGCTAACTGAACATCCATAGTAAGATAACTGACTTCTGAAGAAATAATTTGCAACATTAGCTTTTATATTTTTATTTATTTTCTCAAAATCAGTAATTAAGCTTGATCATGATTATGAAGGACAGTGAGTTTTGTTATTTTGAAAGTTATAGATTCCGTATAATTCACTTTACTAAATGTGTGTATTTTGTGAACATGTAGCCTCAGACCCAGCTAAACACTATTTCTAAAGTAATAAACGCTGCCTTTGTATCCAGTATGAGCATAAAAATCATTCCAAATTCATGCCACCTCGTTATTTCGTAGCCTTCCCTGTTATTACTGTCCACAGTTTTTGTTTTTGTTTTTGTTTTTGCAGTTTTTGGCTGGGGCTGGGTTTGAACCCACCACCTCCAGCATACAGGGCTGGCGCCCTCCCCCTTTGAGCCACAGGCGCCGCCCTACTGTCCACAGTTTTTTAGCTGTCACTGACGGACAGTCTGCCAGCAAATTTCCTGGCAATGAAGTAATTACTGAGAGTGAATTCCTGCCCTGACCTGTGCGTTCCTGGTTATTCCCCTTTGCACACATTTCTCAGTTCAGTTCCTTATTCCCAGATGGATTATGTTTTACTTGTTTGAAATGAACTCTTTTTATTTTCAAGTGTGTATGAAATCAATTCCTCTGAATATAAATGTAGCAAGTTTAGAAACCCTGAAATTATATTTAAAGCAACGTATATTAACAAAATGTTCTATTTAAGTTACTTTGAAACTTGTGGTATCAGTGGTTTCTCAACCCCCTGCCTCATTTTTCCTTTCACATAAAGGGATGTGTGGATGTAAAGGTGTGTAGAAAGAATATACACAGATCATAGATCTGTCTAAATATGGGTAAGATTTGTTACAAAGCATTTCTGGATGTACTGATGACACTAGCTGTGCTGTGGTGTGGGCGGGTAAAACTTCCCCACTGAAAACATGGGTGCCGATGTTCCCAAGCAGGTAAACGATGGAAGGAACCGTTCATTGATAAGTTGCAAGTTTCATGAATTATTATATGCATTTTTAAATATTTGTCCTTTCATTAGATATGCTTTAATGATAATTTTGCTTTCCCTCTCTGCAAGATGATACTGAGGTTTTTTCCAAGCCAAGGCCATGCCTAACCACCTTCTCCCTCCTTGCTCTCTTGGTCCACACACTTTCTGTGTCTGAACAGGGAGGCAGGGGATGAAATGGGGGCGGCTCAGGCTTATTTTTGCAGCTGCCATTCCTTTCATAGCACAGAATTTTCTGGGCAACGTCAAGGGTGTTCAGACGTAGTTCTTAGCAGTGGTGCTTGACACCCTGCGTGTGTGTGTGCTGAGCAGGTGTGTGTTTGGGTTTGCACTTGACTACTTGATTCTATGTCACGGGGGAGGCAATTACGCTGATAAGTATCCAATTCCAAGACTGAGAAGCCAAATGATCTCTAAAGCGCCAACAGGGCTCCATGGCAGGGGCTTGTCCTGGGGTCTCTCAGGGGCTCTACATTTTCAATGCTTAGAGAAATCAAATCCCTGTTTGGAAAAGACTTTATTTTTTCCTCGCCTTGCTAACGTCATTGCTGTTGCCTCGGAGAGGAAGCGAGGCTGCCTGACGTTGCCGGAGAAATCAACACTGACGTTTTCTATGCCGCAAATTACCCGCCTCACAGCTCGGCCCTTAGTCCTGTAGGCATGCTAAAAATCATCACAACTAACACCAAAATGGAAATGTTCCTTTGCCCAAAGTACTTTGCTATAAAAAGTTTCGTGAAAGTGCACTTAGACAGCCTCTTCCTAATAATAGTCACCCCTACAAACTGAGAAGAAACAAAGCCTGTTTTGTAAACCATTTGACTTTATCTCTATTATTTGGAACTTTTTCTCGGCTATGTCCATCTCACTGTTTTGAAATCTATTTTTAACGCTGAGTCGTTCAACTGTGTAGCACTACTCCAGTCGGATCTGAAGGGTGAGAGCTGACTTCAGTTTGAATCATTCCTGAGGCATTTTTTTTTTTTGTCCCTGGTATAAAAGCTCAGTTTCCAAGTCAGATAGCAGGGATGCACCACCCAGAAGGTCTCGGGGCAGACTCCTGGTTCTAGATTCATCCACCCATAAAGAAGGAGGCAATTAACCAAAAATAAGGTTCAAGATTCTTGGTGTTGGGAGCAAAAGCCATTTCAAAGGCTTGTCCAATATATTTCTGTTGAAATGTTCTAAATGTACCCATTATTAAGTAAATAGTTAAGATTTTCTTAGCAACTGGAATTACAGAATAAAAGGATTTAGGAGAGAAAAGAAAGTGCTCTGTCTGTCAGCGACTTCAGTACCCATTTTTATTCTGTGTTACGTGGTGATATTCATGGAGCAGCTGAACTGATACTCCACGGCTAAGTAGAAATTCGCCTTTAATAATGTGCCTTTTGATGTTGAAAACTGTGATGGGTTTTAATGAAAGCCATAAAATAAAGTGCAACATTTTCACCTTTGAATCTCCTGCTGGCAGATTGGTGGGGTTTTCTTGCCTTGAGAGTGTATTTTCTGTGAGTAGCTGACGTGCTGCACTATGTTGTTCCTTTGCCTGTAGCGGCACGTCCAGCGATGAAATGTGCAACTTGTACATCATGTATTACATGGAGGCCCAGCGTGCCGTTTCCTTCATGACCTGCACACAGAACGTAGCCCCAGACACGTTTGGAACCATCCCTGCAGAGGCCAACGTCCCCATTCCCGTGAAGTCGGACATGGTGATGATGCACGGGCACCATGAAGGTGATGCAGCCTTGAGGAGAACGTAACCAGGGACTCTGGGTTTTGTATTCTCTTGGCTATAAAACTGATACTCAAAGTCACGATTGTCCCCTTCTTATCTCAGAGAAACACATGTGCACACGCTTCCTGATTGCCTCTTCTCTCTCTCTCTGTCCTGTCTCCCCTCCCTAAAACATCCCCATCAAAACAGTGGAGGAGAAAAATCTCAGCCATGAAACAGATTAGTTTTGGGACCAAGCCCATAAATGTAGAACTTCCTTCATTGAATTCCTGTTTTGTCATATCCCCACCTCATTCCTCCCAAAGTCAGTAATCACTTACACAACTTGTGAAATACATGTGCTCTGTTCTAAAGAACACTACAATTTGCCAATAGAAATGGTTGTCATCTCCAGCCATACCCAAAATTATCTGCCTAACAGGCTTCTTCAAGCAAGGAACAATTCGTGATTTGTGAGGCATGACTAGTCTTGGCGTTTTTAAAAATCTTACTCTCAGAATTGTTCTTTAACTTATTGTTCAGCAGCAAAATGGTCATATTGACTGCCATTTCTTTCATATATAATGGTAAAGCCCACACCCTGTTTTATTGCATAAGACTTTATTGAGTTTGCAAATTCAATCTCTCTTTTTTTGTTTTTTTTGTTTTTTTGTTTTTGTTTTTTTTTTGAGACAGTCTCATTTTGCTGCCTCCAGTAGAGTGCACTGGTGTCACAGCTCACAGCAACCTCAAACTCTTGGGCTCAACGAATTCTCATGCCTCAGCCTCCTAAGTAGCTGGGACTACAGGTGCTTGCCACAACACCTGGCTACTTTTAGAGACAGGGTCTCGCTCTGGCATAGGCTGGTCTCAAACTTTTGAGCTCACGCAATCTACCAGCCTCAGCCTGCTAGAGTGCTAGAATTACAGGTGTGAGCCACCACGCCTAGCCTTCCAAATTCAATCTTGAAATGCAGATTCTTCTTTCTTTCTGGTGGACACTTTTTGAGAGAAGTTAGCATAGCAATCAGGTCATTTATTAATATTCCAATATATTTATAGAATATGCCTCAAAATTTTCTTAAAATATCACTACATTTAATTTTTTTTTAAAAAAGAATACTTCTGTTAATACATTTTTAAAATTCAATATCATTTATATATGACTAAAAGAATAGTTGACCTAGTTATTAAGTCAGAAGTCTGGTAATTAATTGGTGGTAATGCTGGGGGGGGCCTTATGAATTGGAGCATTATGTGAATTAGACCATGTAAGTTATTAATACTGTAACAAACCCATAAAGACCAGGGGCATACAATTACAGTAAAAAAAAGTACTGTAATAAGCATAAGACCATGAATAATATTTTTATATGAATGGTATATTTCCAGTAAACCAAAGGGTATAATATATACTGAAAATTTACACTCGGCCTCTTTTATCTTTTACAGAAACAGAGCACAGAGATAAGAGTCCTCTACTGCAGCCACCGAGGCGGGAAGAAGAAGTGCTAGACCGGGGTATGTGCGCATATTTCTATAACTAGGCTTATAAAATGTTCATGATCCAGAGGGACAACCAAATTGTAGAGTTATCGAGATCCTTTTTGTATGTGTCTCAGCCTCAAACCCTGCATATTGCTGCTTTTATATAATGCATAATTCACCCGTAAATGGTTGGCTACTGCACTTTGGCCTTGGAAGTAAAATTCATTAGTGCAATTTAGTCCTGTGAAGTTTTACTGTCTTTGTTTTAGTTCACTTAACATTGTAAATGTTATGTATAGGACACATACGTGCAAATACCACAGATAATCATTAAAAACAACCAGTGGGCTTCTTCTGAAATCTAATGACCTTTATCATCAAAATTCTTATGTATTTTGTATGTATGTTTGTGATGTATATTTGAGGCTCAAGAAAAAAGAAATTAAGAATCAAATCCACATCTTGCCTCTTTAAATCATTCTGTTTTCAGCAAGGTACGGGATAGTATTGTCTTACAGGTCTGACAATTAAGTTCTCAAACTTGCCACTGGCACACATGTTGGCAGCACTGTACAAACAAGTGGGAAGTAGATTATAACCCTGGTATATCAACGTCTCACAGCTTTGCTGGTGTCCATGTTTGCCAGTGTCTGGCTGAGTGGTATTCATTATTGTTGTTGTGTGTTTTTGTGTGCCATTGGGAGAATGTCAGAGCTCGAATTAGAGCAACGAACAAACATCAGATTTGTTGTTATACTTGGCAAGAGTGGAAGTGAAATCAGGGACATGTTAGTCCAATGTTATAGGAATGATGCCATGAAGAAAATGGAAGTGTATACATGGATTAGATGTTTTTCTGAGGGAAGAGAAAGCATCACTGAAGAGGAGAGGTCAGGGCAGCCAGTAACAAGCAGAACTGATGAAAATATTTCAAAACTTTGTTGAATTGTGCATCAAAATCGTGGGATGACTGCAGGAAGCAAAGCAGACCAAGTAAACATCACTAAAGAGGAAAAGCTTAACTGAAAATTGTGGAGAAATGTGTGTGCAAAAATCATCCCAAAGGAGCTCACTGATGAACAAAAACCAAAGAGAGCTGAAGTGAGCCAAGATCTTTTGGGGAGGCAAGATGATGTTTTGGGCCATATTGTCACATGGGATGAAACACGGGTTACAAATACAACCCTAAAACAATGTTTCCAAGTGCACAATGGGCATCAGAAAATTCTCCACAATCAAAAACATTCCTCAGGCCAAATCAAGAGTCAAAACGATGTTGCTAACATTCTTCAATATCAGAGAGATTGTTCACTATGAATGTATACGGATCGAATAGTTAACCAAGGTTAGTATTTGCAAGTGCTGAAAAGGCTGTGTGAAAAAGTTAAGCAAAAATGATCTGAACTTTTGCCAACCACTCATGGCTCTTCCATCACTACAATGCACCAAGCTGCACAGCACCATCTATGGGGGTGTTAGCCAGTAAAAATAATTGTATTGCAACACTCTCCCTGCTCCCCTGACCTGCCCCCCAGGGACCTTTTTTTTTTTTACCGGGAGTACAGGAAATATTGAAAGGTATACATTTTGATGACACTCAGGACATCAAGAGTCCTGACAGCTCTCATGGCCATTCCAGAAAAAAAGTTCCAAAATTCCTTTGAAGTGTGGACGAGGTGCTGTGTCAGCTTCCCATGCGGAGTACTTTGAAGGTAACCGTCGTGATATTCAGCAGTGATGCGTACAGCTCTTTATCTAGTATGTGTTCGTGAACTCACCTGTCAGTCCTCAGACATCTGTAGCTTTATGTTGAGTTGGCCTCTAATGAGTTAAGAAGGGGTCATTCTTCCTTTGTTTTATTTATTTGAAGTGGTGACCTCAGGCTCATCAGTCATACGTGGCGTGCACTCAGGCTGAACATTGTTCCCCTGCATCTGGGTTCCTGCTGCTTATCTGGAAGATGGTGCTTTGAGTGAGGTGTTGTCCTATCAAGTTGTTTTTGGCCCAGGATATGCTCTAAAACATTAGCTTAATGTCAATCCAGATATAGTTCCACTGACAACATAAAGCGTATAATAAATAGGATTTTTCTATCAGTAACACATGGAAGTTTCCTATTTCTCAGGGGTTGTAGACTGCCATTAGAATTCTTGAAAATGAATTATGTTAGGGCTACATCAAAAATATCACTCTTATACTAACAGTATTTGCAGAATTAAAGAATCCAGGCTTTCAAAAATGCCCTTTGAAAAAAGAATAAGGTAAACTATAATCTAAAAGTCTCTTTTTAAAATTATACATTGAGTATGTTTGATAGTATCTAATTCTAACTAAGTGGCTTTTTAAAAAAATGCAGGTTAGCTCAAAGTTGATTTTGTTTGTTTGTTAAGTCAAAACGAAGGAGATGATTTTATACCAAATGGCTATTGAGCACCATTTAAAACAGCTGAATTTATCAATCCTGTTTATATATTTATAAGGAAGTCAGAAATAGCAGCCTAGATGTAGTGTTCATGGTGTTTACTGTGAATTGTACTGAACTTTGCTCAGACTTGCCAGGAATTACACTGACATTTCACACACTTTGAAATGTGTGCCCTTGAAATAATTCGGGTCATTTTAGAATACATTCACAAATACCAACATGCATGGTACACCATGGAAGGACACCACCACGGAGTAGATGCATCTTGTAAAATTGTATGTTTCTATGGAAACTGAGGCTGGACTGTGGTTTCCTTTGGACTTTAATTGTTGATCGAGGGAAGTGCTGACAACTCTGAAAGGTTAGAAACCCAGGGGTTTTGTTAGTGTAGGAGCCTTAAATGTTAGATTTAATCTGTTATTTCCAAATATAGGATTTAGGGGGTATCAAATACTTTTATGTTTTGCCATTCATTTACCATTTTGTGTTTCCTAGCATATGTAGTATTTTTTTTTAGTTCCAGAGGAAAATTCTATGGACATATAACAAACTATCTTTCTGTTGTTTGTCTTTCCTTCTACTTATGAATAAAAATACTGTAAATAAAGTGATTTAACTTGGGAAGGAAAAAGGCATTATTCTCATATCATCCATTTTCATACTGAATAAAATAGGTTATGATAGCTAAACATTGAAATTAGTGAGTCCATTAAAATGTCATCTCCTGAATTATGTGAAAACAATATCTGAACAGGAGCTCTGGCCAACACATAGACTGTGTATTATCTTGCTATTCTCTGGGGACACCAGCTTAGAATTCAAAGAGAAATGCAGAAATATACTAAGCGCACACTTATACCTGAAGTTCAACTGATGTGCTTACGAGATCAATCTACTTAGACTATACAGGCACATCTACTTATTACTGAAAGGGTTCTCCATCCTTCTCAGAGATAACCAACGTGCTTGCACAAAGCCTCTGCTTGTTTTAATTCTTTAGGAAGCCAAGTTGACCAAGTAGCTAATAGAAGGGCTCTAATTATTCAAATAAATGTGCCACAAATGTTCATTTTTTAAGCAAGCCCTTAAGCTTTACCCTTTGCCTTATTTTGGTGTTCTGGGCAAAGCAGCTCATGTAGTAATTCTCTAGATTATATTAGTTCTTTTATGATCTTTTAGCACCAATATATAAACGTCTTGAATTATTTCTTCTGTGCTAGCTGTAAGCTAAGGGACATTATTTATGTTGGTCCCACAGAAGATGTCACCCCCCCCCCAGGAAACAGAGCAGGTGTGGGCAGGAAGAAAGACAGTATCAGTGGGTGAGCACTCAGAGGCCAGCCCTGTACCTACCAGTGGGTCCAGACTGGTCTGCATATGACATAGATAGTCTACCTGTGTAGGATCGACATTTTCTCTCTCTGTCTGACTCCCTCCTGTCTTTCTCTCTCTAGCTACCGTGTTTCCCCCAAAAATAAGACACTGTCTTATATTTATTTTTTCTCAAGAAGCACAGTCTGTGCCGAAATGCATGGCATGGCTATGCAGATATGCTACATAGCCACGCCCATCACTTATTATCAGGGTAGGGCTTATATTTAACAAATGCATAGAAATCCAGCTAGGGCTTATTTTTTGGGTAGGTCTTATTTTCAGGGAAACACTATATATATGTATTTATATACACATACATGTGTAAATGTGTGTATGTATATTTACTTACTATCTTGCCTTGCAAAGCAGGTAGGAAGGTAAAGGTTGAGATGTATAATAAATGTTATATTAGAAATAAGGAATGACCTTCACAGAGATAGTTTTTAAAAAGAAAAGGAGAGAGAGAGAAATAATCATTTTCCTTAGACTAACAAAAGAAATAACTGGGAAGTAGGAGGCATCTCCTACATGGAGAAAAAAAGAAAGCCATTGACCTTTTCAACACAGATTTATTTGGTACTCTGCTTTTTTCAGGGAAATTTAAGTATTCCCTTTAAAACTCTTATTTCTAAATTTGTAGTTATATCTGTTTTATCAACATGTTAATCTTTATTAGAGATTAACTGTCATGTCTGAGCCACGTGGAGCCACGTGCTGTTACCTCAGCCTCTGTTTATTCACAGACACATGAATCTTCCGTGGCATCTTTGCCTATATCTGCTTACTCGAGAACAAAATTTGAGGTGAGACAAATGTATCTCCACCTCTGTCTCAAAAGCTGTAGCGAGCATCCTGGTACACCAGTTTCACCTTTACATTGTCCTGGATCGCACAACAGTGGGAAGCATTTTAAAGAGTCTGTAGTTATGTCTGCAGACTTTAAACCATTCTTGCCAATAATTTTTACCATTGGAGGAAATATTCAAGGTGTCTTTCTGTAAAGAGAATAAAAAACTGTGTGTATATTGCTTTACTGCAGATACTGCTTTACAAATGATGTTCATTCTGACTGATTTTGAAGATAATATTCATTATAGACAACATGAAAATATAAAGTATGATGAAACAAATATAAATCATTCATAGTCCTCGGAAATATAGTCTATGTGTGCGTTACACATAAACACACATATGCACATTGTTTAACAGTATTAAGATTATAGTCAATATACACACAGGTTTTTATTCTCTTTACAAAAATATACCTTAAATATTTCCTCCAATGGTAAAAAATTATTGGCAAGAATGATTTAAAGCCTGCATAATATATGTGTATTCATGCCCATACTAACTTGTAAGTAGCCTATTTAAATATAAACGATCTTATCTATGAATGAGTTGATCATGTCTGCCTCCATGAAATCACTAATGGATATGCAAAACAACTCAAATGTAACTATCTCCTGAAACCATTTAAGTGAAGAATTACCTGTCTATGTGACAAGGACAGTAACTAAACAACAAACCCAAGTGGAGAGTGACTCTGGGTGGAAGACATCAGTCCCGGGAGATGGTACCAAATCAGGAGGTTACCCTGAAGTATTGAAGATTCAGTGGCTTAAAAAACTCAAGGCGGAATTCACAGTCAGTCAACAATACCCACATTTCCTTGTTACTTTATGTTGTACTCAAGGACAACATTCCTTTTGCTGCAGAAAAGGCCTTTAGTGTGTTTTATTCAGTTTGCTCCAAACTCTTCTCATCGTGCTCTCGTGCCCTCACATAATCAATCTTTTTACTCAAAGGTCAGCGTGAGCTACTATATTCCCAAGGCAGGGGGGATATGACAAAAATACAATTTGTAGAGGGAAAACCCTCCATGACCCCAGAGAGTTAAGGTCTTCAGACACCTTCTGTGAAACAGAATAATTTCACAGTGGTTTTATGCTAACAAAAATGAATTACCATTGGCATGTGTTATCAAACAGGCAGAATCAAGGGGAAAGGCTGCACGTTACCAGCCCAGTTTACTGTGAACGCTTGCTAGCGTGATAGTTGGTAAGCGATTTATGGGCGGAATGAAGCAAAGGCTGGGCTTAGGAGCTAAGATATGTATTTCTTTGTCTTGTTCAAAATAGGACATTCCCTTGATCTCTTAATAAAGTACGGGTGACTTTAGCAGCATCTTCTCGATAATTGTAAGCCCTCTCAGTGCCACGTTGTTGTTTTAAAGAAGATACAATCTTTTTCTTGTATTCCCATTCACTGAAAACGCGTCAGTTTGTTATGATTTATGAGCAGCTCACAAGTCTTTATTTATTGAACTCATCTATCAAACACAATTCTCCATACCCCGCGAGGCTCTGGGAACTGCCTGGACGCTGTTTTGAATGGGTTTTCTAATAACGGAGTAGATAGATGTGAATGATGGTTCATCTCAGGGTGGGGCTTTCCAATATAGATCTTTGTGCATGGTAGTTGAAAAAGCCATCATTTTCTGCCTCCTCCTTTTTTATTTATGTCTTCTTTTCTTAAAAAGGAAAAAAAGCCTATTTCTGATTGCTTTTTAATCAGATAAGTCCTCTGAGAGCAAGAGGGAAGAGCAGAGTTCATTGCATGTATGATCCTTGAGTTGGTCATCATAACCGTGTGTTTTATTTCTCTAAGGCTAGAGAATAAATGTTGTGGGTTGGTAATAAGTAAACAATCAATAAAACAAATCAACTTTAACCAGAAGTGAAAGCCAATTAGGACTGAGTCATAAAACAGGATGTTAAAACCTAAGAGGGAACACTTTTACTTTTCGGTTCCTGGTATCCTTCTCTTTAGTCAGTTCTGTTTAGTGGTTCAATCTGGTTAGCTTGGCCACGTGGCATAGTTTTTAGTAGTTAAACGATTGGTGAACATCCTGTTCACTCCCCCGTTCCACAGACATCACAGAGCAATGAGCAGTAACCAGAGCCACGTATGCTAGGTAAGGAGGGCTGGAGACTTTGTGTAGGAAATGGGAATTTATATTCTAAAAGGATACAAACAGGTTATTGATCATTTTCAAAAATAAAAGTACCTGCCACACGTAAGATTTTAAACTGTGCAAAATTAGAGATATTTAATGCTTTTTATCCCATAGTTGAAAACATTTCCTTTTTTTTTTTTTTCTAAATCCTGTAGAGTTTTCCAATGTACATTTCCATCTATTTTAGTTTACTTCTCGGCATATTCCTGAAAGTAAACCAGGGCAATTTTTATGCTGGAAGCAGGAAATAGTGACTTGTCCCTGCTAACTAGAAAAATGTCGGCTCGGCGCCTATAGCTCAACCGGCTAAGGCGCCAGCCACGTACACCTAAGGTGGCGGGTTCGAATCCCCAGCCCGGACCCGCCAAACAACA
>NW_003852425.1:15380923-15394824 GCF_000181295.1 Otolemur garnettii | reverse complement strand
AAAAATGTCCACCGAGCTGTGAAGTCCCCAGTGCAAGCACACGACTTGCCGACCTGAAGGTGGATGGGCAGTGCCGTGAGCTATACAGCACGTTGTGTTCCTTTTTCCACACATTAGTCATTATCACAGTTGTATTTTCCAGATATCAAACTCAATTGAATTATTAATACGTAAAGGACCCAAGGCATTTCAGTGTTTTATAAGATAAGAATCAAAGTTTAAGGCAAGAAAAGAAAGAAATAGGAACTCGCTGCAGCCTAAAATCCTCAAGGAGATAATTTTATCTCTGTTGGTGCAGAAGCAAAGGGCAGTGTTCCTAACAGATCATTATTCATCCCAGAATCACTGATGGAGCATCTGCAGGAGTAGGAACAGTACTGATCTCCAGGAATATGGTAATGAATGAGAAATGAGAGGGGTTCTTAAAAATAGAAAACCACATTTATATCTTGCAGTTTTTTCCTTCCAAGAGATAATTTAAATGTAGAAAGCCAGTTTTAGAACATCTTAAAGAACTTGATCACACATGTAAGGTATATTGCCAGTAGTGAGTGGGAACTGCTGAGGAGAAGGAAAAACCCTTTGACTTTTCAACCCAAAGAAGATTGGTCGTTGTTCTCCAAGTCAGTTTTGCGCATCTGGCTGTGGTATGTGTGTGTCAGCTCATTTATAAGCTTCTTGTATTATACGGAGAAGGTAGGCCAGGACAGAACAGAGGGAAACATGGTCAGCTAAAGAATAAAACCAGCACTTCAGCTCAGAAGAAAGTTAATTTAAAGGGGGGGGGGGGGGACCGGATAGTTAGATTCACAGATCTGAAGTGGATTCACAGGAAAAAGTTTAATGTCCTGTAGAGGACAGACAGGGGAACCTGGATCCCGTCAGTGGCAGCCTACAAGCTCAGGTGTCTGCTTACAGTCCCCGTTCAGTTCCCTACGTCTGTGCAGGTTACTGCTGTACCTTTAACTTTTTCATGTAAAATAAGAACAACAATAATAACTATTTTATAGGAATAAATGAGTTAAGTTGTATAAAGCACTCAGTAAAATGAGTTGGTCATGCTAAGCTCTCAATAAATTTTAGCAACCATTGCTATTATTGTTGTTAAATATCATTATCCATAGTTTATACTGGATTTCTCATGTTATCTCTGTGAAAAATATGTAAGGTAGGAAACATCTCAGACGTCCCAGGACTGTCATGGTTAGGCCTACTATAAATGTTAGTAAGGCTCTTTTCCTTCTCAAAAGTGTCCTAGTTTGAGAAATAAATTATATATGTGGCTATTTAAATTTGAATGTAAATTATATTCAATTACATATAAAAATGAGTAAAGATCAAGCCCCTTACAGTGGGTTCCAGAATAGAATTGGGGAATGCCACCCAGAAACGTGTAGGTTGACGGAGCTGAGGAGAGCTGGCTGTGGCGTGTAACCAGAGTGTCCAGGGAGGGCCACACCGCCAATCACAACTCAGGTCCTTAGGAGCGCAGCCCTCAGACCAGATTTACATCCAGACAGATCTGCATCCCGAGCAGGAATATTTCACTATGACAACCCAAGGACAGTCGGAAGCTCACGTGTGCACAGGTGGTCGGAGGGAGAGGTTGATGCCGGTGAATCTCCACAGGTCGGCCTTTGTGATTCCCTGGTGAGAGAAGGATGAATCCAGTGTCCTGGGATGAGTGGTTCAAAATACCAGGTCATCACTGAGAGAAATTTTATCAAAAGATAAAATATACAGAGGAAAGGAAGAGCTCCATTTTAGACATATTAAGTTCATAATGTCTGAGACAGGCATCCGCGTGGAAATTTCCAGAAGGCAGCTGTGTGTCACCAGTTTGGTGCTCAGAGGCTGCAAATTTGGCAGCCCTTGACCTGGACATAGTAGGGTAAGCCTGTGAGTGACCGAGGTCACTTAGTATGAAGATGCCACAGCGAGGAGGGTAATGTGTCAGGGGCAGACGTCAGGAAACACGAGCCTTTATCGTACGTGGGCAGAAGAGAAAGAGGAGCCAGGACAGCAGGGGGTGAAGACGACCCATCAGGAGGACACTGTGGGGAGATGGTCCCTGAGGAACTTTCAGCAGGGTCGCGCCACCGGCGGCTCACGATAAAGACTCTCGGCTTCAGCAGGAGGACATCTTGACAAACACCTGCAGATGCCACAGTGCGGAAGGGGACGTGGAGGCCTTCACCTTAGAGAGGCCGGGCGGGTCAGCTGGTCCGTCACCACCCACTGCGTCACCACCCACATGTGGCTGTTTACATCTGAATGGGAGTTACATTCAGTCACTGATAAAAGTGAATAGAGGTAAAAATTACATTCTGTGGGTGTCCTGGCCACATGTGCCCAGCGGCTATGAGGCTGGGCAGGGCATACCTGGAATATTTCCTCCATCCCAGCACATTCTTAGGGCGGTGTGGGAGTTGTGGAGGGGGAGGGAAGATGTAGAAGCTTGAAGATGCTCCTGTCAGGGGCACTGGCCCGTCCACTGTGCTCGGGGAGGTCCCGAGTGGGTAGCCTGAGCATGAGGCATCCTGACTGACTCAGAGAAGTTGATTAGGCAGAAACAAGGGCAGAGGGGGAGGCCGGGGGCGGGGGGGCTGAGGGTGCCAGGAAAGTTCTTCCTCCAGAAATACCTGGGAAGGGTAAAGTGCAGGCACAGCCTCCTGTGGCAACTACTGTAGTCATCACAGGGACTGGTGGAAAATACAGAGGGCTGTATACGTAAAGGGGCTGTTTTTTTCTATTATGAAAACTCGAATACTTGACTAAGAAACATACTGATTTCTAAAATATTAGATAAACCACAGTTGAGGCTGATGCATTATAATAGCTAATGATACTTCATGGTATGCACTTGACTGGGCCTTTAACATTAACTGTCTTCTTCAAATCCACAAAACAATTGTTATTTTCTCTATAAGGTTAAATAACTTACTTAAAGGCAGAGAATGGCTACTGGATAGGGTTGAAATGCAAGTGTGAAATACAGACCAGAAGTCGGGCAGTTACAGAACAGGGAGATGGGAGTGCGGCAGGCACGGACACGCAGAAGAGACCCCCAAGTTCGACGGCTGAGAAGGCTTTTTGGACCTAAGTGACAACCTAAGACCTGACAGTTGAGGAACGAGTTGATCAGTGGACAGGGAGTGGTCCGGGCAAAGAAACAGCTCAGAGCTGACCTTGGTGGATGTGAAAGCCAAATGCAGCAGGGACATACAGTGATTAAGGAGGGAAGTTGAGAGAGGAGCAGGCTGCAGCCGCCCAGCTCCCTGTCCTTCTGTAGCAGTAGATACGTTTCCCAAATGAGGGTTTCCATGTGACTAAAAAATAAAAACTGGGAGCATTTTAGGACTCTGTATATCCAGAGCTCTAAAAGCAAAAAGCAGCCTGTGTGGCTTGTGCGTGAGGACGTGATGTGGACACAGCCGTCTAGTGGCCTCTCCTAGGGAAGGAGACGGCCGCAGAGATTCCACTCTGAAGCTCCATTCCCACACGTCTGTGCAACCTGTGTGCAGCCACGCCTAGGATGCTATTTTAAAGATTTTTGCTTTCCTAACCCAGTAATAATTTTAAATGAGAATTTCAAAGGCACCAAAGGGCTCCACATGCGGTATTTTATCACAGCTTTTAGATTTTGGTAACCAACCTAAACGGTTACGCAGAGTTCCAAGTCCTGTGCTCCTCTTCCATCAAGATCAGCCTAAACATATGAATTCAAATGTTAAAATTACGGCTTTTATCTCTCCCTGAAATACTTTTGTATTTTATTTTCCACATAAATGTTTCATTGTGCAAGCATATCAAAGCAGATTTAGAGTTGTGGGGTGGGAGAAGTTAGCAGTAATGGACTAGATTAATTTTTCTTCTGTGAGGCAGAACAGATTGGGTTAAGTTATAATTTGCTTTGTTTATTTTACTGAGATTGGCCTTATCACATGGTAATTATTTTCTGATTGAAGATTTCACCCGGGATAAGCTGATTTCATGGGCAAGAATTGAAAACCCACTTTGAATCATTAAACCAAGGCTATTTGTAAACATGACAGGATCTCGGAGCATCATTTTGGAAAGACACTGTATCCCTTTGCGCCGACTTCGTAATAATACATTCTTCAGTGGAATGTGTCACGGCTAACCCAGCTATCAAGCTCATCTCCTAATGGCCATCAGAAAGGGCTTTTTAAAATACCATCTGAGGGTGTTGTGAATGTAATTAAAACCGAGGCAGAGGGACTCCATGGTCATAAGCAGTTTCTTCACCAGCCTCGCATGTGATTAAAGGAAAAGGAAAAACGGATTTGCCTCTGGGGTTTGGCTCGGCAGCACAGACCTGTGCTCCCACTGGGAATGGACCGTGTCTGCCTTTCCCACTCACACCGTTAATAAAATGGATTTGGAGCTGCAGATGTAAATGATGACGATTAAAATGCTTCATGAACTTTCTCTACTAATATTTAGTACATATGATAATTTGTAAAAAAATGATTTGCTTCATAGAATTGTATTACCATATCTACGTTTGCTCCTTAATGCAGGAAGGCAAAAAACACATCTTAGTGAGGAATCATTCTAATGATATTAGTTTGTTAAAATCATCTCCTTTGTGTGAAGCTGATTTAAAGCTATTCTTTGCTCATTAAATTATCTTTCTGGAATTTCTTTAAAAGGAACCACTGGAGCTGCTTATCATAGCTCTGATAGCAAGGTAGTAATAAAGCTTCGTGTTTTCAATTGCCAAATCGGTACATATTTGTTAGAGTTGTGCTCAAAAGTATATATCTGTTATATTTTTTGTCCTCAAAAATGTATACTTCATTTCTTGTGGCTTATGTTTTAACAGATTTTTAAAGACAAATGCAAAGATATCTGTTATCTAACATAGCTATTGATGAGTTTTTTTTAATTTTAGAAATCTGATGAGCTCTTAACTTCTTCATCAGTTCCTCTATCCTGTGAATATCATTTATTGGAATATACCATGCAGCGACACGAGCATTATTTTTTTCTATAATATGTCAGTAGAAGCCGTTTAGTGTTGTGGGCTCCTGAAATCCCAGAAAGAAGTCGGTGACGCAAGAAATGAAGTATGAGGGTGTATTATCCTTTCCCTGTTCTAGGAATTCATTTTTTTTCCTCCTATGCTTGAAAATCTATCTGACCGTCTCTGGGATTTGCTTTGGGAGACCAGGAGATGAACTAGTTTTAAGGCACGTGATGTTATGAACTTTGCGACCGTATGAACCCTCCACCCCTTACTGCCTCTCTTCTCTCCACAGGTGATTTCTATTCCCTACTTTCCAAGCTGCTAGGAGAGAGGGAAGATGTTGTCCATGTGCACAGATATAACCCTACAGAGAAGGCAGAGGCAGAGGCAGACCTGGTAGCCGAGATTGCAAACGTAGTCCAGAAAAAGGACCTGGGTCGGTCCGACGCCAGCGAGGGCGCAGGACGAGAGGAGAGGGGCGACGGTGCTCTTGTCAGAGACAGAATTCACAAGTTCCACAGACTAGAGTCCACTGTGAGGCCCGCAGAGAGCAGGGTGTTCTCACAGCCCCTACCTGCTGAAGGCATCTGGGAGCCAGAACACTCAGGAGGTGCGTTTAGGGTTTCTTTTAAGGAATAAAGTGGGAAATGCTACTGTCCACATAGGCAAACTCTGAAGGGAATAAGCGTTAACAGGTGCAAGAAGCTCATTGATGCACAGAACTCATTAGAAAAAACAAGTCTCAGATTTAGGTTATCAGACGTGACCTGTCTGAGTTGTCTCTTCGTATGGTTTTGGCACCATGCATCATAAATTCAGTTGGTGAGCCAGGAAAACAAAGACCAAAAATATTTGGATCATTTTGGGAAGAGTAGCCTTTGAAATTGAGGATATAAAGAAAGTATTACCAAATCAACATTTTCCATTTGGCTCAATGGAAAGAAATTGAAAATTCGAAAGCTGACGCATGAAGACCCGGTGTATCAAATGCTTATACACTGCCTTCTTTTAAGGCAATTCCGCTCCTCTCAAAGAAATCTCATGCTCATCCAATTGACTTGTAAAAGATCGCCATTCTATGGCTTTGATTTCTTAAGTTCCATTATTGATTACTATCTTAATTGGAAAGTTGAGTATTTCTGAAGGGACCTCCAGTAAGTCAATAGCTGTCAGAGTCATCTTCATGTCTAGCCAGAACTGGCTTCCAGGTTAGAGGCCAAGCCCTTATTCCCTTCAGGTCTCTCTACCAGTGAGCTAGGGATGCCACGCCTTTGCCTGTGACTGTGTGGTGGCCTTTGTGATATTGATTGTGTTTCGTGTTACTTGCCAATGTGGACGCCTGATAACACTGCATGTGGATATAATTTCTGAAACAGTAATGGATGTGCCTGTGCAGTGGCCGTCCCTGCGTGGTGGCCGTCCCTGTGCGGTGGCCGTCCCTGCATGGTGGCCGTCCCTGCGTGGTGGCCGTCCCTGCATGGGCGGGGACGGCACAGGCTGCCAGAGTGATGTTTTCACATTCAGCTCTGCAGGAAGCCGTAAGTTGTTCAACACCCAGCTGATTTTTATTTATAATTTAAAAAAATTAGCACGCAGAACCTTTTGCTCACATGGACGTTTCAAGCATTATCCATCAGGACTGGCCTGATGGCCTCTCTGAGAGTGACTGGAACGTAGATTTTGTAACTCCTAATATTTAAACCAGATCAGCCTTCCCTCCACCTCATTCTAAATTTATCTAACAAAATTTCTCAAGAGGTGGTCTCTGGATCTTCTTGCCTCAGAATCACTTAAGGTCTAGAAAAATCTTGACCCTTGAATCCCATCCAAGATGACTAAATTGTCATCTCTGAGCATGATGCCTGGAAATCAGCAGTTACCATGCCCTGTTCACCTCTGGAGACACACCGGAGTGTCTACCTGACCTCTGTATTAAGGACGGTGAATTATAATCGAAACAACAGGGAAATATAAAATGCTAAAGGGCCTCATTGGTGAAAATAAAATTCTCTGAAGTGCTAGAGTGGCAACTGGCTTTCCTCCAGGTCATGTCCTTGTTGTTCTTGGATTTAATGTGGTACCATAGTCATTTACAGCCTTTCTAAGTGTCCCTGTGACAGAGTTACAATAACAAAACATAGTATCGAACCTAAATAGAAGCCGTTTCATTCCATTTGTTAAGTCAGGGAAAAACATCCTCAGGAATCTTCTATTTTGGAAAAAAGAAAGCGGGAAATCCTTAGCAGATAACGCCCTAATAAAACATATTGGCAGGCCAGTTCCTGTCTGTTCCTCAGTGTAAGGTCAAGGGGAGTGAAATGGATGGATGACCTTCCCTGGTTTCTCTCCTGCCTTTTCTATGCCCCAGGTCCAAAAGAATGAGCCCTGATGGTCCAAAAGAATTCACTTTCTCCCTAAGCGTTTAATCTGTCACAGGGAATTGTCTTAGCCACAGAGGAGAAAGTAACTTTTTATATAAGATCACTACTAAAATAAAACTGTAAAGCTGTTATATTGTTTAATATTATAGCTTATACTATTTGAGATATCTCTGAGACCTCTTAATTTTCAATGAAGAAAGCAAAGCCAGGAGCAACTAACCTATTTGAGGGAGGTCACAGAGCCTGACTTTAAGACTTGATGTCTCCAACCTCCAGTTTACACCTGGCTCCTTACACTTCAGTACACTGTGCTCAGGCCTGGGCCAATGGTCTGACCCAGCTCAGACACCTTCCCTGCAACTCTGGACCCTCACTGCTTAGGGGCGGGAGGCATCTGCTCAGGACCTTGCTCTGTGGTCCAGTTCTTGGCGCCACTGTGGTGTCTGCAGCTGAGGTGCTGTAGAGCCCATTGATCAGTCTGCAGTTGGAACTGTGGTATAACCATAGATCTGGCCAGTTGACTTGAGAGTTCAAAGGTAAAATTAACAGATCAGCTCAAAAATCTAGATAGAACTGTATATTGTAGGCCCAGGAATATCTGAGGGCCCAAAAACAATACCATGTTATAGACCCCTAGTTCCGTCCCGACTCCCTTGGCTCCACACCTTGCCATCTGCCCTTAACATGGGTTCCCCCTCATTATTGGTTAGGGATAGGGCTGGATGTCAGCAAGGGTCACGCTGCCTGGAGCACAGCAGAGTGACGTCTGGAGCTTTGCAGAGATGGTTCGTGCCTTCCCTTCACCGTGTCCCTTAGAGCATGAATGTCTAAGCAGCATCCAGTTTTAGGTCTTGACTTCCTAACTTGTGGGGAGGTTCAGGGTTTATTCTGAAAACTCACCTCCCAATAGTTATATAAACAGCATTAGCCATCTCCAGACACGTCCAGCTGTACTAGACCCGACTGTGTTCAGATTATTGTTTGAAAGGGGCTGCTCAAGTGAGAAGTAGCCGTCACAGCCACACACGCACACCCGGGCTTGTCCCAGAGCAGTTTTACATTTGGCCAAAACACACTTTGGAACCACTTACTTCCTCAAGGTGGTTAATGTAGAAGCCGCCGGCACGCGAGGCTGGAGTCCCAGCTGGACGTAGTACTGGGTTCTATGTGGTGTCTAGACAAGGTGTTTGGAGAGTTTGTTTTGTTTTGTTTTCTTTTTGTTTTTAATTCTCTGAGCTTTAGTTTTCCCACCTATAAGGAGTATAACAGTATGGTCCTCAAAGAGATGACGTGTGGATCAAACAAGTTTCTACCTGGAAAGCACTTGGAGCTGTCTCCGGCCCACAGAAAGCGTTTCATGAATGTTGCGACACAGTAACAACAATTATGATTAATATCGCCACCGTTACTATCATGTTGGACTGAGATTTCAAAAAATTAAATACCAGAGTATAAATATTAATTACTGTGTCTTAAGCAGCACTTTGAGAGAAAGAATTTCCTTGCAGTGTGTAGGGAAGCCACAGGACTGGGACTTTAAGCTGACAAATGGGAAGCATGACTCAGCACGTGCTACACTAACAAGAGCTTGTGGCTTCTCAAATCTCCGATCCCTGGTGCTGGTTGACTCTGATGTTTGCGTGTGGTATATGATGCACGGTGTGAGAACAGGCGACGTGGTGAACTAAGGAGCAAATGCACTCCATTTACACTGAACGAAATTTAATTTCTGTCATCACTAGTTTAATATCAATGTTGATACAGCATTAACAGAGTAGAAAGGAAATCACAGGTGTTTTTATTCTAGTTGCCTTTTGGGAACTAGACTCTAAACAATAAATTAAAAACTGGCAGATTTGACTGGACTGCCCCATGCTGGTGCATGGAAGCCTGACCTCTGCCTTTGTGTGAGAACTCAGAAGGTCTTTATTCATAGTATAGTCTTCATTTCTATGGAATTTTTACTTAATTTCAAAGTCCATTCTTATTTCAGCCATATGCTTACCTTTAGGTTCAGTTACAGAATCCCCAGAGTGATGAGCTTTCAGTTGGCTGAACGTTCATCTCAGGAAAATGGGAGAGTACCAGGAACAGACACGCACACAGCACTTGCTCTGAGCCAGGCGATGTTGTAGACGCCTCACTCCTAAGAGGAAGAAACTACAGCACCACAGGGCCAAGTCACACGCCCAGGCTGAGCTCAGGAGAGAGATGAAAGCCCCTTAGACATGCACCAAATCTTGGATTTCATCACTTTGCTATTCTGCATCTTGCAAAGAAATGAAATATCTAAGTATACACATAGAAAGGAAAACAAATTCCTTCCAGCCATCCAGTTGTCTCAGCCTGCAGGTGTGGTAACTACAGGTGTTAGAGGTGCATTAGTCACACTCTCTCGGTCAGCATCCAGCTGGACCAAGACAAAACTCTATTTGCAATTAAAGAAACTGGAAAGAAAAGGATCCTACTCGTGCTTTTGAGTCCCTAGCTTTATCTTAACTCTCTTTCTCACTTCACTCCCATTAAATGGAACCTTATAATTAATTCTTATTTTCTTCCTGACTTTTATGTAAATATTTCTCCTGTAGCTTTAGTTAATTATAGCTATTGCAGGGCACTTCTGACAAGTAACAGTCCCTGACCAAAATAAGAAATCTCTTTCTCACCAGATGAAAATTTGCAAGTGCAGGAACACCAACCACATTCTGGCTTTTTAAAAGCCTTCTAGTGATGTTATGAGCGTCCATTTCCTTCAGATTAAATGTGAAGAGCGTTGTTACATTAAAGTTAAATCATAGTTCCGGTCTTGAAACTTTATTTTTTTCTCAACTTTATCTAGCTCTGCTAATCCTTACGTAACGCAGATAAATGAATGACCTTTTAAATGCTTGTTAATAATTTCATGTGAAGGCAGCATTGATCACTAACATTAATCTCCTTTATGGGAAAGTATAATTAATTAATTAATTCTTTCAGTGATGAATAGATGCAATTTAAATAGTAAGGTTTAATTTTATCCTAAAAATAGTAACTCATTTTTCTAAATGCCATGTATATGACAGAATATGACAGATTATGCAGCCGTACATTTATTTTTATTTATAACGAAAGCAAGGATTCTTTATAAAACGATATAATATTTATCCTAAAGGTATTGTAATGTCACTTGTAAAAACAGCATTTTAAAGACTCAGGGTCATTTTACACCTTATTATCTTTTAGAATTAACAGTGAGTTTGTACTGAGGATGCTAGGATCAATAGCAGATGTACAACTGACTTTATTTTTCTAAAAATGTTATTTCTTCTACTATGGTCTCAAAGTTAGATTTTGAAAAACAAAGCAATCTAATTTGAAATAATCGCATCATTTTCCATCTAAATTCAGCGTAACCTAAATTTGGGAATTGAAAATGGTTTACCCAAGGTCATGTATAATAAATTTGTATTTAATTTTGTATTTAATTTTCAGGTTAAAACTATGTCATATATTAACTAGTCATATATTGAATCCTTTCTTATGGACTAAAAAGAATCTTAACTAGAATTTTTAACTTCTCAATGACCAAAAATGTTAAGTTCAAAGTAGCACTCAAGTATGCTTTATCATATAATATTTTAAAATAAGAATTTGAAATTGTCCTTAACTAGGGATTGGAAAATAACCATCTTTGAAAATGAGGCCTGAAGTCTAGCTTAAGGTCAAAGTTTCTTCTCCGTCTCATGAGAACATGATCTGCCGAGACCCCTGTCCACTCCCGACATTCTCTGATTATCATGTCCAGACCCTCAGAGCTTGAGGGGACAGATGATCAGCACTGATTCCATTGGCACACCCCACTCATCCTGAATGACTGCCCGAGTCCTCATCTTATCTTAAAGAAATAGCTTTAGTGACCTAAGAATGGAAAAGACAGTGATACTGGAAGGAAAAACATTGATTAACTGCTGATATTCACAGAAGAAAACGTAAACTCACTTTTCCTTTAAGCATCTTAGAATTTCTTTCTCGTTAACACAGAGACCCAGATCCTGAAAATTTTAAGGTCTTAGATGAGTGATCTAAGTGTGCAAAGATATTTTTAAATAAAATTTAAAATAATTTAATGCAATTTTTCTAAACATCCAGTACTAAATGAGCCAGACTGCATATCACATTAAATCGTGTACATTTCTTACATATAACTTTCACAGTTTTGGAAATTCACCAAAAGTATATGTTTCAATAAATATAGTCTAGATAATCATGCTGCTTTTTCTTCTTGAAAATTTCCAACCTACAAAGATTCTTATATGTAACAAACAAGTATTTTTATAATTGTGGAAGATAGGCCCCAAATAGCCTGTGTACAAGGGCTTTTTGCAAACTTTCAAGCCCTTACTTACCAGTCTATGGGCATGTGACAGTTGTGATCATTTGTAGCCAGATTATAATTTTTTACACATTATTCCCAGTATTTTAATGAAACTCATATTTGAGTCCAAAATAATGTACTTTCCTGGACATTATGTATTTTTTATCAGAATTAGTATCTCTGCACCTTCATAAGCACTTGGTCCCCAGTACCTATTGGCAGGCCTCTGAATAGAAAGTTCCAGAAGACATGATTTGTGTTTTCTTTTTCTTCAAGATTAATTAGTTAATCGTAATTTTTACTGAGTATTCTCAGAGTATCTTCGGCACTGTGCTAGGGCTAAAAAGGTAGTATGGCTGAATTATAAGATTATAGGGGCGGCCCAATGCTAGTATGGCTGAATTATAAGATTATAGGGGCGGCTAAATGCTAGTTGAGAAGGTAAAGAATTGCCGGCTGGTGCACAGACTTCACTTGGTGCGTTTATTAGGCCAGAGCGCCGGCCAGAGCGCCAGCCAGACCCCAGGAGAGACTTGGTGACAAACAGAGAATAAGATACAGCCCCTGCCCCAGAGGGGTTCTGTCTGGCTGTGACGGTTCTGGGCTCTGAGAATCCAATAAAAGCAATTAAATATCTACGTGTCTGGAGCCTTGAGATTCCCTTGGAGCCTGTCCAGAAGCTCTCGGAGTCTAGGAGCGGGGCAATGAATACAGAATGATGAGAAATTTAAAAGGACAAGCCAAAACTAAGAAAGACTGAAGTTAAATCTCAGATTCAATCCACTTTAAAATAATTTAAAACATTTGCTTTGCAGGATGATTCGTCCATCTGTTGATCTACATAGAAACCTCTAATGACAATGTTTACAGACTATTCCAGACTTCACTTGCAGAAACACAGCTTTAATCATTCACACCACACTTGAAAACCCGTAATGCACACACCATCTGTCCACCGCCATTGTCTAGGTACGCAGTCCAGAGGCCCAGGGATCAGCCCACCCTGTCCACCTCAGCCTGTGCCATGCACTGGGGGCCTGAGGACAGGTACACCCACCTGGCTCTGCTCCTCACAGTGCCCAAGTATGACGTCAGGGTCTGGGGGTCAACCCAGCCTGCCAGCACCACACACATCATGTGGGGGCCTGGGGATTGAACCACCACCACCACCACCCCACCACCACCAGTTTCTGTGTACTTCTCCGAGGTCTGAGGATGGGTCCCCCAAGCCTGCCAGCACCACTACTGGCTGCACTGACCCATATGGGATCTTGGGTCCCGGCATTCCTAGCCCACTAATGACAATGATGGTGCCTGTGTGCCACCTGGGTGTTGGAGGGTTGGCCCAGCACCACTAATGTCATCACCATGTCACAGGCCATGCAGGGACCTGAGGACCCCTGTTCCTTCATTCCCAGCCTACCACTGTTACTGTCAGCACCCAAACAAGGTGCCAAGAGCCCCAAGGATCAGTATGCCCAGATAAGCTACCACCAGTGCCCACACACACCAGCCAGGGTCCCATGGACCAACACACGTACCATGCTGTCATCAGAAGTGGGACAAGGACCAGCCCATCTTGTGTCCCCATCCTCTGTAAAGTCTAACCACTAAGAAGCCTTAGTCACTGAGGAACTCACAGACACCACTGGTGCTGATGACAGCTGAAGAAATCACACAGAAACTACCCTACTGTACACCCACACAATCAAAGCCAAAGAACTCTGTGCAGCCAACACTATAGATACATCCATAGAAAAACATTTCCCTTGTGAAGGTCATCCTGTAATATTGGAATAGGCAACTATTCCGCCAAATGCCCAGATATCAAGGTATGGACATAAGAAACATGAAAAAGTAAGGAAACATTTAAAATTTTACCAAATAATAGCTGAAAAGTTACCAAGTCTTACAACAGATATAGATATCCAGATGTAGAAGTCTCAGTATTCCCTAAATAGATTCAACCTGAAAAGGTCTTCTCTAAGACACATTGTAGTCAAATTGTCAAAATTCGAAGACAGAACATTCTAAAAACAACCAGAGAAAAGTAGCAAATTACATATAAAGGAATTCCCATCAGAATAATAGCAGATTTCACAGCATAAAGAGAAATCTTACAGGCCAGGTGACAAGGGAATGATATATTCAAAGTGCTTTAAAAAAAAAAAAA
>NW_003852425.1:15358424-15380818 GCF_000181295.1 Otolemur garnettii | reverse complement strand
TATTATACCCAGCAAAACTATCCTTCAAAAAACCAGATGAGAAATAAAATATTTCCCAAGTAAGCAAAAATTGAGGTAATTCATTATAATTAGATTATCCCTGTAGGACATGCCTAAGGGAGTCCTACCTGTGGAATAAAAGGATGGTTTACACCCTCAGGGAAGCACATGAAAGTATAAAACCCTCTGGCGGAGCAGACACGCAAATGAGAAGAGAAGGGACTCGAATGCTGCTGCCTTCAAGGAAGTCACTGCACATGTAGAGACACATACTGGCTAAAGTGAAGGGAGAGGAAAGGATACTCCACACAAACAGAAACCAAAAAGCAAGAGTCACGAGACTTACATTAGAAAAAATAGCTGTAAGTCAAAACCTGTGAAAAGAGACAAATGGAAGGACAGTTGTACAGATAAAAAGATCAATTTAACCAGATGATATAATGATCCTAAATGTCACGCATCCAACATTGGAGCAAGAAAAGCTTCATCTTTCGCTGTTGCCCCCCTTCTAATAAAATAATTTTGTGTAAAATTTGTATTAAATCTAAAGGCTGCATTTAAGGATAGGAAGGCGGTTACGTTTGCTGAAGGCCACAGGTTCCCCAACCCTGCACGGCTACGACTTCCAAAACACAGGCAACAAGAACACAAACAGAAAAATGGCACTATATTCAACTAAAAAGCTTCCACACAGCAAAGAAACGATAAACAGAGTGAAGAGACAAGCTGTAGAGTGGGAGAAAATACTTGCAAACTATTCATCTAGCGAGGGACTAATGTCCAGAACTACAAGGCACTCCACTCAACTCCTGTAATCCCAGCACTTTGAGTGGCCAAGGCAGGAAGAGACAGAAACCTCTAATGACAATGAAGGCCAGGAGTTTGAGATTAGCCTGGGCAAAACAGTGAGACCCTGTCACTACAAAAAATAAAAATATTTACAGGTGGTCGTTCCAGCCTCCTGTCATTGCAGCTACTCAGGAGGCTGCATCAGAAGGATCGTTTGAGCCCAGCAGTTCAAGGCTATTGTGAGCTATGATCATACCACTGCACTAAATCTAGCCTGGGTGACAGAGTTAGTCCCTATCTCAAAAAAAGAAAAGAAAAGAAACATAAAAAGTGCCTCAAGGATATGAATAGACATTTCGCAAAATTTGACATACAAATGAACATAAGGTACGTGAAAAACTGCTCAACATCACTAATCACCAGGAAAATGCAAATAAAAACTACAGTGACATGTCATCTCACCCTGGTTAGAAAGTTTTAAAAATAACTAATGCTGCTGAGGATTCAGAGAAGGGGAAATTCATGTACACCGTTGGGAGTGTAAATTAGCATAGCCGTTAGGGGAGCCATGTGCAGCTTTCTGGAAGTAGAGCCACCACGTGGTCCAGCAGTCCAGCTACTACCCTGAAGGATGCGTGCACCCCACGTTTACTGCGGCTCTATTCACAATAGTCAAGATCCAGGATCAGTCTAAGTATCCACTAATCCATGGACAAATAAAATGGGACACACATACACAATGCAATCCTATTTAGCCTAAGAAAGAATAAAGTTCTGACATTTGCAGCAACATGGATGGAACTGGAGGTCATCATGTTACACGAAATAAAAGAGCCCCAAAAAGGCAAACAGAGACAGATGAGACTATGTTAAACTAAAAAGCTTCTAGAACCTTCCGTGTTCCACCTCTTACGTGGGAGCTAGCGAAGTTAGTAGAAGCTAACAGTTAACAGTTAACAGAAGCTGGAAAGGCAGGTGAGGGGATGAAAAGAGGTTGGTTAATGGGCACAAAGGTAGAGTTAGAGAAAAGGATTAAGTTCCAGTGCTCGGTAGCACAGTGGGGTGAATACAGTTAACAATATATTGTGTATTTCAAAGTAGCTAGAAAATAGGAAATGTTTCCAACACAAAGAAATGATGAATGTTTGAGTGATAAATGCCCTAAATACCCTACTTTGAGTATACATGTATCAAAATTTCACATGTACAAAAATTCAATGTGTACAATTGTCATTTATCAATGAAAAAAATGTTTAGACTGTCATTGGCTTCCAACTGCCTGTAGCAGCTATTTGCAACCTTTCCCCCTTTACACAAGCAGGTGGTGGGTGATAGATGCTGTTCACTGAGCAGCTCCATTCACGTCCACCGCCACACCCAGGACCACTTGGAGATTCAGGCACGCGAGCTGTGACTCTGTCTCTCTCTCCACCTCCAGGAGGCATGTTATAGTGCACGTTAATGAGAATGGCTTTCTCGTCGACTCTGATATATTTCAAAAGAAAATTATTCCCCAACTCTGTGCTTTACTGCTGCTAATAAAGTACTTGCAACACGCTTCAAAAGTGATCCTAGTAGAGGTGAAGACACCACAGCTGCAACTGCATTCTCTTTGCTAGACGCAGACTCCCTGGTGTGCTGTCCATTTTCCGGTCTCAGTCTAAGCCACATCTCAGGGCCTGCTCGTCCTGTCCCCAGGCCCCCCAGCTCCACCTGGCATATACAGATATCCTCATTGCTGACAGATACCAACACACACTCTACAGCTGAAAGCATCCTCACTTTCCTTCTGCTTGACTGAAATACGCTCGGCCCACTTTATACTTGAATAAGCCCTCTTTACACTTAGTGAAAACACTAAGGTTTGTTCCTCTGGAAGACCTTCGGGGTAGACCATATCCCTTTCTACTCCAGCTCAAGTCTCTGGGAGGATTGGGGGTCCTATCCTGCATCCCTACACGACCTTGTGTCGTAAGTATTTGATTCCTTTTCCCCTCATCTTCTGTTATTATATCCCTGCCCAATTATATCCTTATTACATCCCTTTCTTGACCAAGGCCAGAAACTGTTTTATTTCTCTGTGTTCCCTGCATCTAGCATAGTGCCTTACATAAGAAAATATACTTAGAAAAAAAAATTTTGAAGATTCTTCAGCAAAGGTTGTAGGCAGAACTGATTGAGGCATCCTATTGACTGTGATGATTTGTTCATTTTTGTCAAGAAAAGAATAAATGTGCAAAGGCCAAAATATTTTGTGTGAAAGGCACTTTTTCCCCCTTGCACAGTTGATGGAATTATTTGAAAGCGCTCTTTCTCACGCCAGCGTGCTCGCAGCCATGAGGTTCCCTCTCTTCATTCTGTCGTTAACGCCTGTCTGAGGATTTCCCTGGATGGGCCACATCCTCCAGGATGCGGGGATGGGAAAGGAGACTCTGTTTCACAGCATTTGAGAGGGAAGGAGATATTGACCCTGGTACAAGAGCTTCGCAGTGACCTAATTAACTCCAATCCCCTATTTGTATACACATGTGCATCATGCCTCTTTATTCATGAGCGTGTTTATAAAACATTAACACAAATTAACCCCTCCCCCATTCTCTGAAGATAAATGCATATTCTGATCAGAAATAAGAATAACTTGGAAATAGGCTCGGCGCCTATAGCTCAACCGGCTAAGGCGCCAGCCACGTACACCTAAGGTGGCGGGTTCGAATCCCCAGCCCGGACCCGCCAAACAACAATGACGGCTGCAACCAAAAAATAGCCGGGCGTTGTGGCGGGCGCCTGTGGTCCCAGCTACTTGGGAGGTGGAGGCAGGAGACTCGCTTGAGCCCAGGAGTTGGAGGTTGCTGTGAGCTGTAATGCCACGGCACTCTACCCAGGGGGACAGCTTGAGGCTCTGTCTCAAAAAAAAAAAAAAAAAAAAAGAATAACTTGGAAATAATCCAGCCACAGAGTTTCTGTAATTTTTCCTTCTCCCATTTAAGGAAACAAAGATATCTAGGAAGAGGAAGAGTCTCACTTCTCAGACACACCGAGGTCAGGAGACGTGAATTTGGTATCTTAGACAGCTCCTTGTACACGGGACAGCTGAGGAATGGCTCATCAGGGGGACTACTGGGTATGGAACGTCCAGAATTCATTCAAGAGCTGGGTAGATCTAGAGATCAGGAAGAAGGACGGAAGGGGGGAGATACCCAGGGTGACAGGCGCCTCAGCCATGCTTGCTGTTTATTGAACCACATTTAAAAGCTTTGTATTAAAGCGATGCCACCCATGTTGTCATAGTTTCCAAAGATTTTAAAGTAAGAATCTTGTCAAAGAGAAGGCTGCCTGAAATGTTCTCTTCACTGACTTCAGGGTTAGCTGGTTTACAGGCATCCCATCAACAGGAAAAGAGCACTGGCAGCCCTGGGGCAAGCCCAGGCCACTCGCTGGGTTCCTGAGCGTAGGAGCTGCGGCACATGCGTGAGGCGTGGAGCATGCAGGGCACGGCTCGATCCTCTCTTCTGTTTATTTGCATCCAGTGATGTTACCTGCATGAGCTTCTTGTAACTATTATAAATCCTCATGCGGCCGTCTTTCCTTTTCACGCTAACTGTATGGCTTTACCTTTTAGATTTCCACGTAGAAGAGGCCCTGGACTGGCCTGGCGTGTACTTGTTACCAGGCCAGGTCTCGGGGGTGGCTCTGGACCTTAACAATAACCTGGTGATTTTCCACAGAGGTGACCATGTCTGGGATGGCAAGTAAGTAATTTTGTTTTCTTTCAAGAGTAAATGAAAATTAAAATAGCATATACATGTTTTCATTAAACTAAGACTAATCATGAGAAAATTATAAAGGTTCTTTTAAACTTGGTATGTATGAGCCAAACATATTCGTCCTTTTAATGCATAATTGTAATAAGTAGAGAGGAAATCTTGTGCATTTTAAAGCAAAGTAGTTTCACGGACTAGTTTACGGAAAGAAGGTGGTAACAGTCTGTGATTCTGCCCACTAACCTTTCTGCTCCCTCATCCCTGAAGCTATGTTACAGGTAGTTCAGCTCCTGAAAAATTTCAAGACTTCAAAGAAAGTCTTTGTGAGTGATTAACTCAGAAAGGTCCCTGGTTGACTATAATAGAGCACTTTGTTATTTTGTTGTCCTGGGAATAGAACTATTTTAAGGCAGTTGGACACTCCGTGGCAGTGATAACAGCCTCCTGGACCTTGGGGTTGCATTGTGTGCAGAAATACTAACTTTTACTTTATTATCAAATTTGAGTAATAAAAGCATCAAAGACATAAGAACGGCCCCAGGACTGTCTAACACCCCTGCTTTCCCCTGTGTTTCCATTTTCAGCCTTTCATTTCATTCAAGAAAATGATGGTCGTGTTCATTCTCCTTCACTACCTTCTTAGAGGGCTTGTTAGTCAAAATATCTTAACGTCTATTGTTTCCTGCTAGTCCATCGCCATTGTAAATGTTTACGTATATTACCTCACAACAGGCATTGTTCCATGTGTAGCCATCATGACTCACATTTGACAGGTGAACCGCGAGAAGTTAGGTACATTGTGCCCAAAGGTTCACGGTTTGCAAGTGGCGAGGCCGGGCTCCAGCCGCTTTCCATGTGAGTCTGGGGTTGGCTGCTGAACCATGGTAGTTGAATTGTGCTCTGAAGTTCAGCAGACTATTTCGGTTCCCCCAAATACTGAATATCCTTTATTCATGGATTGCATTACCAACTCACATGTGAAGGTGCATGTTACATCTGTTCTCAGGTGAGACCAAGAGATCATCTTTCACGCATGTAACTGTAGGGTCACATCTGGAAAATCGAATCTACATGGTTTTCCTGTTGTCAGAGATGGTGGTTAAAGTCATGTTGAACCTGCTTCATCACATACGTGTCTATGTCGCTTTCTTTGTGCAGTAGAGGATGGAATTTAATCTACATTTCAAAATACATAGGTGGCTTTGTTACTGTTCACTTGTCCTTTCCAGTTGTCAGCCTTGAAAATGAAATCTGAGAAAGATGAGTTTGGAGTTCAAAACAAACAACGGAACTCAGCGTTCCCCTGGTCCATCTCTGTTACACCGTCTCACAGTCATCCCTGAACATCTTAGGGACTTTAACAGGGGCTTTAAAAAGCAAACCGTTACTGCTCACTGTCGCACAGTCCTCATCTTAATGAACATCGCTGCATTTTCTGCCTGGGTTTCCAGCCACATTTTACCAGATGAGAACTTTACAGCATCATTTTCTGTGTTGATACTGTTTCTGCCGGCTACAGCTCCCTTGGCTACAGTCCAGTTTTCCATTTTAATACGATATTCCAAGTAAACAGCAGAGCCTGGGACCAGTCAAGGCCAGCGCAGGCAGGAGGTGACACTGGACTGTGGCTCACGTACGGCAGGGGGGTTGAGGAACTACTTTCTCCCGTGTGTAGCTTCCATCCTGATAATCGGAGTCCTGAGGAAGTAGATTCCAGTCTCTCTGCCGAAGCCCTGGGGTGTTTGTTCTGAGAATGACAGAAACAAAGGGTGCTGTTGAAAATGCCAGACTTCTTCAGAGCAGCCCGCTGGTTTCCTCACTGAATCTCTGACCCTCCCGTCTCCTCCTCCTCTTCCCCCACCTGTGAGAGCGGTCCTCACTCTCTTCCCTTCCCTCTTCCCGGGGCTGCCTGTTGCCTCCTGGCAGCCTTTGCAGCCTGTGGTTGTGAGAAAATTATTTTCTGGGTTTATTATTCATAGAGAGAATTAAAGGTAGATTACTCTGTTGTTTTGTAGGAAAACAGATTCAAATTTGTTGAAAGAACGAATGAGATTCTGGCTCTGTTCTTTGGTTATATGTGACCATCCTTCCTACATGGACTAGTCACATCATACAAATTGAAAACAGTGTATATTTTTTCTTCTCCATCACTGAAAACCCACATATTGTACAAAGAAAGTGACAGCGCCTTCCTGAAGAATTTGTGAGGTGCCAGTGAGGGACAAAAACGTTACTTGTTAGGTGGCCATCCCGTTCCTGCTGTTTGAGCAGGGCGATGAGAAATCTGGATTAATTTTCTTTGCAGTCTTTGCCATCCTGATGGTATTTTTCAGGCTCAAAAATTGTAGGTTCTATAAAACCAGACCTTGTTCTAAATCAAACCTAAGCATTCTATATCCCATAATTTTTAAGAGGTGACTATTCTTTAATTATATTACTTGGAGTTAATAATATTCCCTAATTCATACCTAGTACCGTGTCTTTGCACCGGTTGGGTTTATAAGTTCTATCACTCCTCATTCCCACCTCCCAGCCATGATCAGCCTTTACTCTTTTATTTGACCCTGCTGGATGAACACGGCAACCAAGACGATAATAAGAATGATAAACCATTAAATCTGGAAAGATAACAGTCACTCCCTGTATCAATTTGATTTCCATTTTCCTCCCTTACCTCAATATTGTACTTAAGAAGCTTCCTCTAGCTGAGGCAGGAAATGCCTATTGCCCGCAGGGTTTAATGAAACTTTAAAGAGCCTGTTGTCTGCCCTGGTGTTCGGGCAGCATGGCGGCTGGAGTGCTTGAACTTTTCTATGCTAAGAAAATCTGTAGATGTGAAACTTGCCATCAAATTACGGGGCCTGGCTAGATGTTAGAAAGCTCTTCATTGTTTTAAACATAAACCCAAGTCCTTGAACTTCACTCTCATGGTGGAATAATGCAGGATGAAAGGATGAATTGACTGCCATTTATCTCCATGCTGGTTGTTTGCAAATTTGAAGGAATTCTTAGATTCTGCAGACCGGATGTCCCCCAAGCCTCCAACCAACGTGGCTACTTTCATCTGGAAGCACTCAAGTCTTTGATCTCTACGTGCCCCCAAAATGTGACATATGATATGATCAGTGATGGGATTACTTCCTTTCATGTGTATTTTAGATAACTATTTGTATAAAAAATTTGTATTCAATTTTTTTAGCAGCTATATCACCATGTCACCCTATGCAGAATTTCTAATCTAAAATCTCCAAATCTGTGGTATGAAATTGTGCTGATATTTTTGCTGGAAACATGCACTTATGCAATGCTTTTAAAATATTGACTTTAGGACTTTCTTCCAATTATGTTACACTACATTAGATTTAGCACTGTTTCCATTTACAGATATTATTTTAATCTTAATTAACCAGAGAACGAGCTTTCCCTCCCAGGCTTGTGTCTACATGACAAGCGTGCTTTTTATATCTTAGTAAATGTTGTTTGTAAAATGTGACTGGCTGAGTGGATGCTTCTGCAAGTTTTGTTTATAGAGAACTTCTGGGAATCTTCTCCTCTCAACTCCCCCCCCCCCCCCCGTATGGGTCACAGACCAGCTCTTTATCAATGTTTTGTGGCATATTGCCAAGGGTATTATTTCAGAAAACGATCTGCTTCCTAACTTACAGAAAAATGTGTTTGGATTTGCCTCATTCGTTGTCTGGAAGTTCAGTTAAGGGATGTGTTTGGGGTTCTGGTTCTGCATCTGTGGCTCCTTTCAGGGCTTTGATTTAATTAGGTCTGAAGGGCAGAGCTCAACGTGAGTGAGTCTGCACCTTCCTACCCTGAGCAAACTGTCAGGCGTCCCCAGGAGGGGGCCTCACTTCCGGCCTTCTCTCTCAACTGCGTTTTACACTTTGCTGGAGCCATTTTCTTCAAGTTTATGGTACTGTCCTTCCATCTCTTCTCCTACACGTTGAATTTGATAACTTTGATAACTGGTGGGAGATTATCCAGTTTAATGGGTCAGTCCAACCCTAGTACAACAAAACCACACCTTTTTGAAGACAGGAGAACTGATTTTGAATCCTGGTTACCATTTCCAAGCTTTGAGACCTTTGCCAAGACATTTGAATGAACTCCCTGACTCTCAGTTCCCTTGTCTAAAACATGAGGGTTGAGTAACTGCCTGCCTCATGCTGTCAACTGACAAGGTGCACTTTGCTAAGCGACTCACCCTGTGGCCTCCTAACTCAGCAGAACCCTGAGGGCCTGGGGGCCACTTGCTCCATTTCTCCTTCTTTCCATCCCAATTTGTGGTGTCTCTAGTTCTGGCCCATCAGGGTACTAAATAGTCATAGTGGGGTTGTTGAGGTTTTTTGTTTTTTTTTTTTTGTCTGACTCCCTTTTTGCTCCTCATGGGAATTTTCTGCAACGTGTATACTTCAGAAGTAAGGGTTTGATTTAGTATCCGTATTCCATTTCGAGCCTCGGGCCTTTGTATGTTTTTTCTTTTCTGACACTGAAGCTGCATTCCTCTTATTTTCTCCCCGGAAACCTATTTTTCTCCATCTTAACGGATATAATTACAACATGATATTTGGTGCCTTTCTTCAGTTGCTATTATTTATTTTGCATTCCTTAATTTTGATTGACGGCACAGGAGTTTATTTCCTCCATCAGGTAAGCTTTTTCTTGGGTGTGAATATAGCAAAGCGTTTCTCCCCAGCCTTATCTAACTTGTTTCATTAGTTGCTAATGTGCAAAATCATTAATGGGGAATTTCAACAGCTGAAATAAAGAACAGATGAATTCAGGCCCACAGGCCACCCTTAGGTCTTTTTAGCTGAGTGCTTTTCCAGGGAAGGAAAGAAAAATCACCAGTGCTCCAGGCACGGTGTGAAATGTGTGAGGTATTATTACATCCTGAAAAAGTTAAATGTGCTTGAAATAAAGACCTCTCTGCAGCAAATAAGGCACACAGGCTGCTTTCCAACACCAAGAAGCTGTCTGCTATAGCAACCGTGTATCAGCTCTATAATCCAACATCCATTTGTGAACTATTCCAGGGTTACGTGTCCCTGAACTACAGAGAGTTTATAAACTGCTTCATTTGGCAGGTGTAAGGTATGTGCATGTGTGTGATTTTCTCGTTGAAGAAAAGACGTCAATTTCTTTTATTATAGGGGCCAGCTGTTAGTCCCAGGAGCTCCAGCCATCCCAAGTGAAAGGATGAGGGCCAGTCAAGCAGTCAGTCGCGTAATCGAATGTCCCTTGGTGCTGCCGGTTTAAACATATAAGCATCTGTTAAAGGATATCACTCAGATTTTAAGGGAGTGGTCTGGCCTGTTGTGTTGTGGTTAATCCCCTTACAGCTATATTATTCCTACAAATTCTACATTGTTCTTTATTGTTTTTGTTTACAGTACTAAAGTAAATTAATATGTTTAAATGATGGTAATGGAGTGTTTTAATTTTTTTTGTTGTTGTTGTTTTTTTTTTTTTGAAGAGAGAGTCTCACTTTGTCACCCTCAGTAGAGTACTGTGGCATCACAGCTCACAGCAACCTCCAGCTCTTGGACTTAGGTGATCTTGCCTCAGCTTCCTGAGGTGCCCACCATAACTCCCGGCTATTTTTTTTTTGTTCTTGTTGCAGTTTGGCCAGGCAGGGTTTGAACCCACCACCCTCAGTATATGGGGCCAGCGCCCTACTCACTGAGCCACAGGTGCCACCCAAATGTTTTAATTTTGAAGTTTGGTTTGTGATGTTTTGTTTGCTTTGTGTTATTTTTTTCTTTGTCTTAAGGGTGGTAGTTGGATGAATAGATTCCTTGTCTTGTAATTTATTTCAGCAATTAAAGAACTTGCCTAATCAGGGAAATCCTTAATGGATACAGTGGAAATAAAGAGTAATAATGTGACTAATAATCATAAAGCTATGGAAAAGTGGCTAGTCTTAAACAACACGTAAACAACCCTCTCTTTGTACACACGGATGATGTGAATATAGTTTATAGTAGCAAATGGAACCTGGAACGTTCCAAACCATGAGTTGTTACCTTGTGATAGGATACTGGGAAAGATATCTGGATAAGTTGGGAGAACTGATTTTCTTGTGGATCAAATTTTTTCTTATAAAAATCTGATTTGTTTACTGTCTTATTCAGTTTTTGTTACTTTTTTCAAATTCCTTCACTTGCTATTTCACAATTCTCTGTTGCAACACCAAGACGTAGGTAGGGAAATAGAAGTAGATGATCCTCAAATGAATTAATTTTGCTATTTACCACCACCACGGAAACTTGGAATTTCTAGATTATGAGCATAAATACGCCTAAATTATGTTTGCGACAGTAAATATCAATTACTCAAATAACATTTTTTTTCTACAGTTAAAGGTGGGACAGAACAGTGCCACTGATAGATAACGTCTTTCCGTCACCTACAACATTTCTGGCCTATGACTCTAAGTTTACATGGCTGCCAAAGAGTAGTTTAATCTACAGTTTACATCTTAAAATACTTGTCTGGAAAAATAAGATGGAGTGATAAGCAATGCTTCAGGTTACAGAAGTTCACTGGATGCTCCTTGGTGGGGGGGAATCTCTTTTCTACTTTCTCTCCATCAATAAATTATGGGAATATTACTTCCTAACTTAGTATGACCAGAAATTAAGGACTGATAATGAATATTTACATTAATAACAAGACAGATAAAAGGAGCAGTTATCTTACAGAATCACCACAACCCATTCTTAGAAAAGCTGGGTGGGGCCAGAGTGACTCAGGCCCATAGTCCCAGCACTCTGGCAGGGGCAGAAGGATGGATTGACCTCAGAAATTTGAGACAGCCTGAGCAAGAGTTTGATCCTGTCTCTACTAAAAATAGGAAAAACTAGATAGGCATTCTGGAGGACTGAATAGTCCCAGCTACTAGGGAGGCTGAGGCAGGAGGATCACCTGAGCCCAGGAGTTTGAGGTTGCAGTGATCAAGGCTGAGACACTCTAGCCCAGGAAATAAACTGTAAGAACAAACAAAAATTTTAAGAAATTTTTAAAAAAGGAAAGGGAAATCTCAATTTCATCAGTAGAGATTATAAAAGTCAATATCTTAGTAAATCTATATATTGGAGAATGGAGAAACTAGGTAAAGTATACACAGAATTTTTATTACTTCTTACAACTATGTGTAACTCTACAAGTATCTCAATTAAAATTTCTATTTAAAAAAGGAGAAAGAAAGGTCATAACTCCTCACAGTCAGGGGAAGCATAATTTTCACATATTTAGATCACCATGGTGCCTTTGCAAATCACCGAAATGTTCCTGGATAATGAGGAATGTGAGACTTAGACCTTAAGAGAGAAAATGAGTGAAGAAATGGAAGCCTTCAATATATGAATGTGAAATTTACAGTATGATGAGTCTGGGATGTGCTCAACTACAGTTACTCAATAGCACAGTCGAATTGGGGAAACAATTAAAATCGGTGGCTGAGTCCAGTACCTTTGCTTTCCAGAGAAATCGTTATGGTATTTTTAGTAAAGAAGTTGGCATTGGAGTTAGAGTTTCAGAGGTCAGATAAGCCCTTTACTGTTTCAAAGTATCAAGGGAGAGTGTGTTTGCCTTTTTGAGTCTCCCACTATTTCACAATACCATGAATCTTACACTGCTCTCTAATTAAATTTCACATTTCAGTTTAATAATGATTTCATGAATATCTTAGAAAATCTGTCTTGTTAGCTACTCTCATTTCATAAATTTGTGTGGTTTTTTTTTCTTCTAGATACTACTCTGTGGTTTTAACTACCCATGACAGCATCTATAAACAGCATTACTTAAGTTTAGATTGCCAAAGCTGAGGCAATATTTTATGTCCAGTTGAATGCATCATTAATTAGAACCACTGCGGGGACTTACTGTTACCTGTCAGGAAAAAATATACCCACAAGATTATAACAGTCAAGAAACTCACATAATTGCGTGATATATATTTTCAATAGCAAAAGAATGCAATTAAAAAATTTTGCTCTCAGCCAGATGCAGTGGCTCATGCCTGTAATCCCAGCACTCTGGGAGGCCAAGGCAGGCGGATTGCGTAAGTTCAGGAGTTCAAGACCAGCCTGAGCAAGAAGGCAACCCTGTCACTACTGAATAGAAACACTAGCTGGGCACTGTGGCAGGTGCCTGTAGTCCCAGCTACTTTTGAGAGGCTTAAGTTGCTGTGAGCTGTGACTCCACATCCCTCCACCCAGGGTGAGAGAGTAAGACTGTCTCAAAATAAATAAAAATAAATAAATAAACAAACAAAAATGTTTCCCTCCTACTGGGACTCTACATAAGTTTAATAAAAATGTCCTCCAGCTAATCAATGGATGAGTGACAGGTTTGAGCAGTCTGTTCCCTTCCCAAATTGCAGCTATATCTCAACAAATATTTAATGTTTTTCAGATTCTCCTACTGCTTATACAGTTAAACTACAAAAGGATTAATAATTTTTTTCACAGCCTTGCCTGAAATTCTACTTTACAGAAATATTCAAGATCATCTATTGATCCATACACACACACCTGTATGTACATACGTTGATATTTTATATCTGTTCACACACAACTCACCTGTCTACCGATCCAGTCTTTTGTGAAAATATAAGTCGGTTGCTAGGTGCCTCATACATTTGTTTCTGTGTAAGTTTATATTAGAAGAGTTTATCTTTGTCATTTATCTACATCAACACATAATTTCCAAGGTAGGAAATGAAATAAGAACAATGTCTGTTGTAATTGCCAATATAAGGGAAAAAAATTACTAATAACTTTGGTAGAAACAGAAATTTAAAAACTATGGAGAAAGAACGTATGTGCCTCTGGTGTTTTATAACAACCGACCAGGTGCTGAGTTAAAGAGCAGAAATTGCCACAGTCATATAAATTTCTAACTTAATTACTCTGTAGTTATTCATTTTGTGCTGATAGAAAGCTGTGATACAGAAAAACTTTCATGTTTCTAAGCACATTTTTGTTTTGAGAGTAAATTCTGCTTTGTGCTTTGAACTATTTTGGTCATTCTGTTTTCTGTCCTCAAGGCGCATGTGTTGTACTTGTGGCCATTACAATGACAAGCCTATTTTTGATACTGTTCTTCCAGCCCTTATTATCAGAACTGAGAAAGTTAAAGGAAGTTATACTTTCTTTTGTAATTTGAACGAAAATATTTGTTTAATTACTGTATGATATTTTGAAGAGCTTTTTAAAACTGTAGGCATGTTGAGAGTTCTTGGTCAGTGTTTCTCAAACCCGCAAGTGTGTGGGAACCACCGAGGGGTCCAGGGACATGCAGGTGCGGCAGGTCCCGCCTGCCTTCCCGGCAAGGCCGAGGCCACTGCTCCGCTGACGGCTCTGAGGAGCGTTCTCTGCAGGTTTCTGGGATAGACTGCAATGGGGAAGCATGGGGGCCAGAGTGAGGTCAGATAGATTTGAATTCTTTTGATTCTGCATTTAGAACCTCAGTGTATTTCTCAAGTTTGTTGGAGTTTTCGATAGTTATACTTTCCATTCTAATGCATTTTATTTAGCTCTTTTGACAGCAAGTTTGTTTACCAGCAAAGAGGACTTGGACCAATTGAAGAAGACACCATCCTTGTCGTAGACCCAAATACAGCTACAGTGATCCAGTCCAGTGGCAAAAACCTGTGAGTTGTTATGAGGGCCTGTACTGCATAGATGAGTATAAAGTATCTCTTGGGGTCTCGGAAGAGTAGCCACAGGGCTGCACGTAAGAAACCATGTGATTTATTGGGCCACCCTTTCATTTTCTAAATAGATGGTTTTAAACCTTGACTGATTATTAGAATCAATTGGGAAGCTTAAAAAAAAAAAAACTAGATTCATATATCTGTTGGCAATCTGTATGTCTTCTTTTGAGAAATTTCTATTCAGGTTTCATTTCAATACTGCTGAAAGAATAGGTTTCAAATGTTCTCACAAAAAAATAAGAATTTGAGGTGATGGCTGTATTAATTAGCTCATTTAATCATGCCATGTTGTATGCCTACCTCCTAACATACGTCATACCCCATAAATATATACAATTATAATTTGTCCATTTACAGTTTCAAAATTAGGTTCAGACTCAACTAGGGGTATGTGTAGCACGCTTGAAGCTTCCTTGGTTGTTCCAGTGTGTAGTAAAGCTCAAAGGAGCCATTGATATACATAGCTAATGAGGTGAGTTGCTGGTCAGGAAAATCTGATGATTAAAAGAAAATTCTTCAGCAGGAAAATTCTTCAGCATAACCAAACTCATCACGTAATCACCATTAAGAAAAAGGGCTTCAGTCCCCCTCACAAAGTGAAGACTAAACAAATGTCATTTTTAGCATTCCTTAGTACGCATGTGTAATTTGGCCTTGAAAGCTGCTGATTAGTCTTATTTCTAGATGGAATTTGGCAACCAAAAAAAAAAGCTGGCTGCTGTTCATGGTCACTGAAAGAAGGGGCATCCACTTACAGAGCTCCTCGGCCACTGTGACCTGGCAGGGCAGGAACCGTGCCCCACTCCATCTGCCGAGGCGAGGGAGGGCCAGCTTTGGAAAGCAGGGACGCAGCCTCTGTGGAGATGGGGGAATGAGGCTGGGAATACTTTCCACAGCACTCTCAGGTGATGCATCGGGGGCACGTTCCACTGCCAGCCCCACTGCTCCATGTCTGGACTTGCGGCAGTGGCTCTCTGCATTCACCAGAAGCATGCTTATTCCAGAAAGGGGTGAGGGGGCAGGCAGAGACACCATGCTAAATCCACCCTGCCTTCCCATGGGGTGTTTGCTTGAAAGTAAATCATGACCCTCACCTTCAGTTGCCAAAACAGTGATCTAGTTCAGTTCATTAGTCAAGATCAGAGTATTACAGTCTTGGCTCGTGGGGAAAAAAATAATGTCTGTGCTGCCAACACCATCCTAAGGCGAGACGCTGACAGACAGAGCTTCTGATTGTCAGATGCCATTGAACCAACAACCTTGGTGAGTTGTGCTGTGTCCAGCTTCCTCAGCCAGGTCGTCCAGGTGGACCTGCTGCAGGGGCTAACTATCCCTCACTACCATCCAGCTCCCCACGTCCCTTAGCTCGGGTGTCCACAGCACAAATTTCTTCAAAGTTGTTTTGGGGTGTTATTTCCTTTAGTTGGCACTCCTTACATTTGAGTGCGTGCATTTACTAGTATATATTAACACAATATTACATTTCCTTGTAGTAGTATATTTTAACTATTCAAACTACATAAATCATTTGCTCTTCTCGGGACAATTTGTTTTATGCACATTTCTAAGATTTTAATGTTTATGATCTTAGGACCTGTTTTTAAACTGATGTCATTTGTATTTTTCACTCGAATATTTCACACTTTATAATAAATATTTATAATTTTTATATAAGCTTAACTACTGCTTAAGATTGATGACAAGGAGGTCTATATTATAGCAGGCATTTTTATTAATAATTAATTTTTTTCTTTCCTATCTTAATACAAGATTCATTTATCAATTTATGAATTATATTCTCTTTATGGATTAATTAGAAAAATCCCCTTGTGTATGCTTTGGGAATAATATGTATTTTACACAATTATTTTTATGTTACAGGTTTTACCTGCCACATGGCTTGAGCGTAGATAAAGATGGAAATTATTGGGTCACAGACGTGGCTCTCCATCAGGTAATCTTCCATTCAGCAGTATTCAAATAGAGGCTAATAGTTATCCTTCCAATGAACTCTGCAGTTGTAGGAGGTTTTAGATTTTTTTTGTTTTGTTTTGGTTTGGTTTCCTGTGACTCAGTAATTTTATAAAATAAAAATGAAAAGTCCACATCTTGGTTCTGGCTGCTGTAGCAAAGTATACCAACCGGGTGGATTACAGACACCAGAAGTTCATTTATCACGGTTCTGGAGTCTGAAAGTTCAAGGCCAGGGTGGCAGCATGGTGAGCCCTGGTGAGGGCCCTCTCTGGGTTTATACTGCCCACTTGTAGTTGTATCTTCATGTTGTGGGGAGAGAGAAGCGGGTAGGGAGAGAGAGAGAGAGAGAAGGGGGTGGAGAGAGAGAAGAGGGTGGAGAGAGAGAAGGGGGTGGGGAGAGAGAAGGGGGTGGAGAGAGAGAAAAGGGTGGGGAGAGAGAGAGAGAAGTGGGTGGGGAGAGAGAGAGAAGGGGGTGGGGAAAGAGAGAGAGAGAGAAGTGGGTAGGGAGAGAGAGAGAGAAGGGGGGGGGGCTCTTGTGTCTCTTCTAAGGCACTGATCCCATTTGTGATGATCACGAGTCCTGAATACCCGCCTTCCTAATACCATCATTGGGGTTAGGATGTCAGCTTGCGAATATGGAAGGGAGACACATTTCGTCCGTAACAATCAACCTCCTGAATTTTTCTTTTAGAACTCAGTGCTAGGAAAAGCTAACACGTAAGTCCCCTGGCCACTCTTCTCCCTCATGCTGGCAGGAAGCTTAAGGCCAGATGTGAAGCTTCACTATAATGAAGCCTCTTTAGCTTTCTAAATTAGCTTTTATTACCTCTGTCCTAAAAGGTGTAAGTGGTGGTGCCCAGAGAAGGGGCCACAGCAGAGATGTTCAGGCCAGGTTTATGGAAAGGGGAGGGTTACCTGCCTGGGCAGTGCAAAGGTGGTGTCTGTGCCCACTCTGGGGCAGTTAGAGACCCTGTTTACGTGGGGTCATGGGACGTTGGCAAATGTCACAGCTTGCCCAGCAGGTTAGAGTCCTTTGGTGCGAACTGATGGGACTAACCAGATCCTTTGTGTCTTTGTCTTAGGAGGAGAGAAGGAGGAGGAGGGGAAAGGTTCTTGTGTGGCTGTGTTAGGCCCCCCAATATGTCCCTAGGCCTTTTCTCTGTGTTATCACTTATATTTTATATTTTCTTTACTAAGCTATTTCAATCTTCTACAAATTGTAGGTTTCTAGTAAATAAATATTTATATATAAAAAATCAAATTTTTGTTCAATTAAGAAAGAGGTTATATTTTATTCACAAAATAGTCACAAGATTTCTCCCCAAAATAGAAGCTTATCAAGTTTAATGCCCTTGTCATGAATATGATATTATTCATAAAGGTAAAAACTAGAATTCAAAAGACACATGAGTCACTAAGTTGTTCTTTCAACAGTTGCCCATGTGTTCTTTGAAGATCGTTGTAATATTAGCTAAAAAAAAGGGACAAAAAGGGATATGGGTGGATGGAGCAGGGGTCCCTGTACTGATCTCCATTCACTGCTAACTCACTGGTGCTCTTGAGTGAACCACTTAATCCCACAGGCCTCAATTATCAAGTGAAGGAATCAGATCAGATGATTTCTGGGGTTCCATCAAGTTATCTTGAAGTATCTTATTTTAAGTAAGTCTCTGGGAACTTCATTCCAGTTGCTGGTGAGAATGGCCTTAGTCACGTGTGTGCGTGTGTCAGTACTAAACAAGAACAGTAGGTAAGACTTTTGTTCCTTCTCAAAAAGGTGTTCAAACTGGACCCAAACAGCAAGGGAGGCCCTGCACTGACCTTGGGGAGGAGCATGCAGCCAGGGAGTGACCAGAGCCACTTCTGCCAGCCCACCGACGTGGCCGTGGACCCGGACACTGGTGCTGTCTACGTATCAGACGGCTACTGCAACAGTCGGATTGTGCAGTTTTCACCCCAGGGGAAGTTCGTCACACAGTGGGGAGAAGGTACCAATGAGACATTTTCTTTTTTGAGACAGTCTCACTCTGTTGCCCAGGCTAGAGTACGGGGCATCATCATAGCTCACTGCAACCTCAAACTCCTGGCTCAAGGGATCCTCCTGCTTTAGCCTCCTGAGTAGTTGGGACTACAGGTGTGCACCACCACATCCAGATGATTTTTCTATTACTTTTGTAGAGCCCATCTTGCTCTGGGTCAGGCTGGTTTCAAATTCCTCACCTCAAGCAATCCTCCCCCCCATGCATCGCAGATTGCTAGGATTATAGACGGGTGGGAGCCACCTCCCTGGCTTGAGTCCTCACCTCTCATTGTAACTGTTGGCCAGTATCACCAGGAACGAGACTGCGGCAGCCCTTCCACATTCTGTGTGTTGTATTCGTCCCCTAGGGCCCCTGTATGCGTCTAGGTGGTTTAGTCACACGTACATGCACACACGCGTCTTATAAAAGAAAAGAATGCTTCCACCAAAACACCTTCTCCTAATAGGGAGAAAATCTATGTGTGTATGACTAAGAAATAGTATAGAATGAACTTATAAACTTCTCTGCCTTATTTTTCCCCTGGTTTCAGATATTTGATGGTTTGCTTTCATGAATTTGGAAAAATAAAAAACTACGGAGGAGTCATGGGAGATTTTGTAATTTGTGTAGCTGAGGTTTTCCCTTTGTTCTGTAGAGTCTTCAGGGAGCAACCCCAGGCCAGGCCAGCTCAGTGTCCCTCACAGCCTGGCCCTTGTGCCTCCTCTGGGCCAGCTCTGTGTGGCAGACAGGGAGCATGGTCGGATCCAGTGCTTCAACACGGACACCAAAGAATTTGTGAGAGAGATTAAGCATCCGTCATTTGGAAGAAACGTATTTGCAATTTCATACATACCAGGTATTCACCTGAATGTCGGTGGTGTTCTTTTGTCTTCCTGTAATCTGTCCTTAAATGTTTTTTTTGTTTTGTATTTCATGTGCTCTCTCTATAAGCTTTCTTATTAAGGAGTTGAAGATGCATTCTGTATCAGATCTTAAGGGACGTTACGTCTGTCAGTGCACAGTGGATCAAAGAACTCAAAGAATTTAACAGTTGCTTGTAATGGTGTAAAAAAAATTCTCATACATTGATTTTCACTTTTCTTTAATTATGATCATCTGCCCTAGTTATTAAATGATTAATATTATGTCTTCATACATCACGAACAGATAGTATGTATGATAGATTCAGTTTTCAAAATATTTCTCTTTTTCCTTTTTAAAAGACTAGTTAGCAGGTGGCACCTGTGGCTCAAAGGAGTAGGGTGCCGGCCCCATATGCTGGAGGTGGTGGGTTCAAACCCAGCCCCAGCCAAAAGCTGCAAAAAAAAAAAAACTAGTTAGCAACTTAAAAAAATATGTAAAACAATGTGAAGATTATTTTTAAATACCAGGAAAAATAACCAATAAAATCTTTATTTTCTTCTTATTTTTAGAATAGATTTTCTTGACCTTACAAAAATTTAAAAAATAATTCAGACTTAGAAAATAATGTATACATAATTCATATTAAAAAATAACTTTGCATAGTATTTCTTTAAATAATGAATACTGAAAGTACATTTAACTTCTAAAATTTATATTCAAATTTTATAATTTTTGAAAAGTTTGCTTTTAATTGACAAACAATAATTGCATACATGTTTGGGGCACATAGAGTGTCATGCTTTGAGATATGTTTAAAATGCAGCATGACTAACTCACGTACTTTTTTTTGTGGTGAAAAAATTTTGAATGTACTCCGTTTACAGTTTTGAAATGTCCTACGTTGTTATTCATTACAGTTATCACCCTGGCCATAATGGAATGAAACTAGAGATTAGTAACAGGCGGAGTTTGGGGAAATTCACAATGAAAGGGCACAATATATTTCACTAAAATTACCTCTGGCTGTATTAAGGCAGCACTGACTGTGGTCGTCCCTATGAGCAGCAAATATTTACGCTTCTGATGCTATCAACGTGGCACATAGCTGCTGTGGTCCCCAGTTTATTAGACTGTAAACTCAAAGGACTCGAATGACTGAACGGGGCAAGTTTAGCTTCCTTAAGGCCTAAGGAGAAGGATGAGTTACTCAGAAAGGCCAAGGACAGAGAATAGGGCAGGTGGGTTTCACCACATATGTAAAGGAAATTTTCTCAGGACCATTTGTTTAATATCGGGGGATCAAATTCATAGTAAAAAAGAAATAAATCAGTGATAAGAAGAAGAATACCAGGAGAGAATGAGAAGAAAGCTGTTTAGAACCAGAATCTAAGCAAAAGGCAGTTCTCACTCTAATATTTCACGGTAGTAAGTGGTGTTTATGGTGTTGATTTTTTTTTCTCACTGTGATAGCCTAAAAAAATACTGTAATCCTTAAAGAGTGATGAAAATCTTCAACAGCGGCTCAGTGTTGTTATGTTTTATTACGTTTTAATTCTTTGAAAACATAACACATAATTATTTATTTAACATAATTTAACATAATGTTAAATTAATATTATTAATATTATGTTAAACATAAACATATTTAACATAATTATTTATTTAACAAAAAAATCATCATTTCCACAGATAAACAGTACTTCCCCAACCAATATCATTTTACTACAAAGAGTATTCATGGGATTAAAATTTAAAAGGCGGTCTAACTTTTTTTCGTTAGGGAAAAACGTCTTCCATAATCTGAAATATGCATCTCCCATTATCAGATTCCACTGGTTTAAAATCAGATTGTTCTGTTTACATGGTAACTTCATCTACTTTCACTGCATATTTTTTTCTGATTTAAAAGATCTGATATTCCCAAATTACTGGCCAAATAACCTGATTTTCCACAATACCAGCTTAGGACCGCATGACATCTGACCTGGGTCCCTGTGTCCTCCTGATTCCCACCGCCTTTCTCGGCTCCTGATATTCCTGATACAAGGAAGTTAGTCCTCTACCCTGTTGGGTCCTGATTTGATTACTCAGGGGTAGACATTTGCTAAGTATTTTGTTTTCTACTTTGGTTGCCAACGGTAGGGAGCAGGTTGACCTTAAATTTGTTGTTCGTATGACATACACACGGATATAGAAAGTCCAGTCTTATCCATATTTTACACAAGCCCCCCCCCCCCGGACGTGTCATTGCAGGCTTGCTCTTTGCAGTGAATGGGAAACCTTACTTTGAGGGTGAAGAACCCCTGCAGGGGTTTGTGATGAACTTCTCCAGCGGGGAAATTATAGACGTCTTCAAGCCAGTGCGCAAGGTATACTCCTATTCATTGCCTAGGTTTTAATTTTTATAAGAATAAAACTAAAACATGAGTCTTAGCCTTCAACCTGTACTTGAGTAACTGAAGAAGACACTTTCAGGAGAGGGGCTAAGTTTCTTGGCCGGGTTGCTGGGACTATTCTGTTAGGATTTTTTTAGAGTGAACATCCTTGTCTGTTCCTAGATGAACTTCTTTAGATACAAATTAATACTGTATGCAGTTTGAAGGTTCTTAGTCGGCGTTGCGTACATAGATGGGTGGTCTATAAATTCACTATAGTTGGAATGCCAAAGGGTAGCAATAATAATGTGAAAAGTACTTTCACAGTTCTCTTAGGCCCGACAGAAATCTTCTTTGCTTTTTTAATTCTGTGACTATACTGAGCAACGAGATTTAAAAATTTAAATTTCCTGGAATTTATTCAAGTTTTCAAGATTTGGTTTAACTTAGAGACCAATGTCTGGTTTTGGCTTCACGGATGTTTTGCCATTGTTTATTTTAACGTGCATCTTCCAAACCCGTGACTGTGTTCAGCAGACTCTCTCTGCAATGAGAGTGCCAGACTGATCAGAGCATCCACACACACTGATCAGTGTGCTTGGGCACAGCAGTCTTAGAAAGCTCAGCTTGCTAAAATGCTGCAAATAAGGGCAATTTTTCAAAACATGTAAAAACCTATTGGGCTTACTTGAATCAGAATGCAACTATCATTGGACCAAGTTTCACCTCAATATTTGTAAATCTTATCTTATTTATTAAGATATTGGCACGAGCCAAATACACCAGGGCTGGTGGGTTTAAGCCCAGCCTGGGCCTGCTAAAGAATGACAACTACAATAAAAAAAAAAAAAAGCTGGGCTATTGTGGCAGGCACCTGTAG
>NW_003852425.1:15353399-15357362 GCF_000181295.1 Otolemur garnettii | reverse complement strand
CTGTTCAGAGACGGTGCACCCACAGCACACACCTCACCACTGTAATCACTGTCACATATTCATGTAACAGAATCCAGCCTGTTCCCCGTAAGGCTGTTAAGATATTAAAAGGAAAACCAGAGCACGAAACCCCACATGGCCGCACAGACCCAGTGTGTGTGCTGCTAGCCAGAAATAATCTAAATGCTCTGAATCTTTCAAATGACTCCTCTCATCAGTAATATGCAAATACTTTTTAAAGTAGTACGTGATAACTGAATGGGAATAATAAAAATTAACATTTGGTCCTTTTGGCTCACGCAAGTTAAAACAAGCAAGCTGTTATGTTACTAGTGATGTAAACCTTCAAAGAAACATGGAGGCAGAAGTAAATATGACGGACGAGATAATGTGACATCTAATAAACAGCACTGTAAAAAGTAATCTCCCTGGGCAGCGCCTGTGGCTCAAAGGAATAGGGCACTGGCCCCATATACCGGAGGTGGCAGGTTCAAACCCAGCCCCAGCCAAAAACTGCAAAAAAAAAAAAAAATAATAATAATAATAATAATAATCTCCCTGTAAATTTTCACTTTTTAAAAGACTTGCAAGTCAGTGTTAAGGATTTCTTGGCAATTCCCGATGCCTAGAATTATGCCTGGTGAAGTCAGCACCCCATGAATGAGCCGATGAATGAATGAGGGACTCCCCTCGCCCCCTAGTTGCTCTGATGGGAATTACTCTGGCTTGACTGCCGTGCTCTCTGCTGTGTCTGGGTTTTGCTGTTTTCCTGCCTTTGCGCAGGGGCTCGGGCGGGGGCGGGGGCGGGGGCACCCTAACCTGTGGCTTACTGTGTTGGCAGCACTTCGACATGCCTCACGACATCGTGGCCTCAGAGGACGGCAGCGTGTACGTGGGAGACGCCCACACCGACACCGTGTGGAAGTTCACCATGAGCGCAAGTGCGGAGCCCACAGCTCACAGTCCACAGCCCGCTCCGTTTTGTTGCTTGACCACGTGTGAAACAAAAGCCTTGGCCTTTCTTTCTCTTTACTGATGGGAGGAAAATCAAGGCATAAGGGAGTAGTTAAAAGATCTACTTGGTATCCATTTTAGGGGTTTAAATTAATTTTTTTAATTGGAGGGAAATATCCTTTTTTGTTGTTTGTTTTTTTGCTGGCAGTTATTCCCTTGTTTCCACCAATATGCCACAGGAAATTCTTGATGCCTGAAGTAACATCTGTTACATTAAAAGCCAATGTTAATTCCAACTTATTTCCAGAAAGAGGAGGTGGCTGACTTGTTTCCATGGGGCATCACTCCCCACGTGGCTCTTTAGCTCTCGGTGGCTGGGGACATCTAGGGATGGAGCCACGTCTGTGGGAGACTTGTTAGTCCAAACAAGAAGCCTTTTGAATGTTCCACTTATGCTTCGACTTTCCCCAATAACTGAATTACTATATTTTCATGGAACTCAAAATTCTGGCTGGAGACATGTTTGCTCTAGCAGGATCCAGCCAACGAGTTTGGAGTTTTCTAATTGCAATTTGGACATTGTTTTTAATTCTTAAAAGTAGACTAGCCTAACTCCTGCTGTCATGCTAACAAACATAAGCTTTGTAATGATGTGTCCCGACTGCTTACTACGTACGAGGCTCACACTTGAATGTCCAGAGATCCTGCTTTTAAATATGGCAGGGCCCAAGAAATAAAAGAAGCTGAGATGAGGAAGGGGGTGAGGATGACAAACTGAGGTATCAGAAGCTGCACAGACAATTTTTGGTAGAGAACAAATAAGGAGGTGAACTTGATAAAGAAAAGACGTGTTCTTTATAAAAGGAAAAATACAAACTGTAACGGGGAAGGAAAATAAACTATAACAAAGGAAAGTAAAATTAAGAGTCCAAAACCAGACATGCATCAATACCATGCAGGTGTTGGAGCCAGTTAATTTGGTAACTGCTGCCTTCAGAACGATCCTCTGAGTAACTTTGCTGTTTTGTAATGAGGACCCGATTAGAGCCGAGTGGGCAAAGAGGCCTGTGGGTTATACCATGGAACCAGCCCCTTCACATCCCCCAGAAGCGTGGCTCCCTCACCACCTGCGTCCTCAGGGTGGCTCCCCCAGGTGTGGGCAGATAGGAAAGCAAAGACGTGTGATGATTCCCAGCTGCACGACCAAACTCAGGATTTTCTCAGCAACAGAAAAGTGCACCAATACTTGTAAGGGTGGAAAAGACTTTGGAGATGTAGCCTCTCTCTGCTGTGCAGACAGCTGTATGATTCTTGAACTCAGGACGAGTTCAGTCAGTCCTTGAAAGCCCTTTTTGCCACTCTCATGGTTGATACTTACCGGAGATTTACATCTGAGTCAGCTGGGGATGGTTTCTGTCTCCACTCAGGATCTATAGAAAGGAGAGGAATGATAAGACATGTATGGGGCGGCACCTGTGGCTCAAAGGAGTAAGGTGCCAGTCCCATATGCCAGAGGTGGTGGGTTCAAACCCAGCCTCTGGCCAAAAACCACGAAAGAAAGAAATAGGATAAGACATGTATGTTGAAAAGTCTTCCCAAGTGATGTTGATACATCCCTCAATTGAGAAGCACTGCAAACTTTTCAGCTTCAAAAAAGAGAATACTCCTGCATACACCAGAATGTACTAAGTCTGGAGGAGGCACTTGGGGCGCAGTAAGATGCCACTGACAGGGAACAGCTGTCCCACTTCTTTGCTCCTAGTACGTGGTGTCTACCCAGGCAAGTCCATCTGTGTCAGCTAGAAGACTTGTAATCCACATGGCGAGACTAGTCATCAGTCTAAGATGTTGTCCACATGGAAACAGAACTACCAGATAGCCCAGAAATAGTATGATATTGTGAATTCCATGAGGACAAGCTCATTTTAAAGATGACATTCTTAGACTTAGATTAGCTTTCCCTCGGAGATTTTATTTAGGATTCATGGAACAACTAATTGGTAGTTTGCATTGAACTCTTTTCTAGTATAATAATGCACTTGATGAATTAAAAGAACATTTTCGCCTGAGTGAAATATCAAAGTTTGTAAATGTTCATCTTGAGGATTCTGATTTTCTGTCTTTTTGTGGTGCTGTGTTACAGAAATGGAACATCGATCAGTGAAAAAGGCTGGCATCGAGGTCCAAGAAATCAAAGGTTGGTCAGATTCTTCTTAGGACTTTGAAACCAAAGGTTAGGTGTGTTAAATTTCTTTATAGCTCCTGATTGCCACTTAAAGAGTTATCAGGCTAAAAATACAACCTAGCAAATGATCTGAGACTTCGGTCATGCACTGGCCCTTTAAGCCTGTGCACGGCCGCTGCTTTTCCTGTCGTTACAAGCTTAAATCACCGCTTTCCAGTGACTGTAAAGTGATTGAGGATGTAAGGAATCTATAATCAGTGAGCCAGAGACACTGGGGGGGGGGGAGTCAATTACTTTTGGAAGTGCATAACCTCACGGAGGCAGGAAAATACTGTTGAGCATACGGGTCAGGCCTTTTCTTAGTGGGTGCTGGATAGAAAGGAGTGAAAGGTAACTTTGATGAGTTAGTGCTGTGGGATGTGAAATGATTAGCTGCTCCCTTAGCTCCTAGCTCAGTACCATGTAGAGCCCAAGATTTACGGAGGGCACCATCGCAGGTCTAAGGGGAATTAAACTCTGCCTCAAGAGATCTACCAGGGGATGGAGAGAGAGATGGTAGAGAGAGACCACACACACACAGCAGCCTAAACCCAAGAGATCTACCAGGGTGGGTAGAAGGGGAGAGAGAGATGGCAGAGAGAGGCTGCACACACACACACACACACACCTAAACCCAAGAGATCTACCAGGGTGGGTAGAAGGGGAGAGAGAGATGGCAGAGAGAGGCTGCACACACACACACACACACACACAGAGCAGCCTAAACCCAAGAGATCTACCAGGGTGGGTAGAAGGAGAAAGAGAGATGGCAGAGAGAGGCTGCA
>NW_003852425.1:15334287-15353290 GCF_000181295.1 Otolemur garnettii | reverse complement strand
AGAGAGATGGCAGAGAGAGGCTGCACACACACACACACACACACACAGAGCAGCCTAAACCCAAGAGATCTACCAGGGTGGGTAGAAGGAGAAAGAGAGATGGCAGAGAGAGGCTGCACACACACACACACACACACACACACACACAGAGCAGCCTAAACCCAAGAGATCTACCAGGAGGTGGAAGGAGAGAGAGAGACAGCAGGACCTCCATAGCTGACCACCTCCCTGCAGTGGCCACCTCCTTCAGTTGCCCTAATTGTCACAGATGGGACGTGCACCACATGTGCATGACCTGTGCAGCAGGCCCCGCCCTTTTTGTTGGCCAGCTCCATATGTTGACCAGTTTGTTACACTCCCTTGAGTGGTCCATTTAACACACACAGAGACACAAATAAGAATATCGATGGTATATAACATTGGGAATGGGAAAATGGGATTTGGCTACGAGTCGGTGGCCACTGGGTTCTTTTGGAATCCCTGTCCAGTTATTTTCTCCCTTTCTCCAGTTGATATTTGTCCATTTTCCACCCCCGTAGTGTTTTGATGTCATTTCTGGTTAAGGACTCCCACCGAGGGTTTCCTGTGAGGCGCTCCTAATGTTTCAGTAAAAAAGTAATGCCACTGTTAGTTGCTTTGCAGACGATTCACCTAGATGTTCAGACTTACTTCTCTTCCTTTCTCATGAAAGCAGGTCGAAAACAGATGGAAAGAAACAAGAACCAAGAGGGAGTTTAGGGATTTTATGTAGACAGATAAGAAAATATAGCCGGCTCAAGGGGTAAGATAATATTATAAAATAAATAGCACTTGTTTGGTATTTATAGAAATTCTCCTATCCAAGTGACACTCACAGCACACTCAAATTCTGAAGAAGGTTCCTTGTCCTCTAACTTTCTATCCCTGATGTATATATAGAATTATTGATAAGTTCTGTTTGTCCTTGAAGAAAGACATCGGCAAAGATATTATTGTTAAAGCTATCACTTACAGAACGCAAACAATGGACTACACAAAAATTATCAGATTCGGTCTTTACACCAGCCTCCTGATAGGTGCTGCCATCCCCATATATCCATGACAAAACTGCAACCACTCCCTGAGAATCCCTCCTCAGGGAGTGAATGTCCCAGGTTTCACCCCCCGGTCTGTGGGGGGCCCAGGCCCGTGCTCTGAGCACCTCACTGCTCTGAACACTTCACTGTCCTGAAGTGTGCAGAGGAGGACCTGCCAAGCCCCAACCCGTTCACCGTCAATTCTTTCAAAACTGCAGGTTGGAAGTGGTTGCAGTTTACTCTGAAACCTCTAGAGTTTCACAAGGCTTTCAAATCCTTTCTGTTTAAATAGATCCCGCCAAAAAGTTCTAGATGATGCTGTGGCCTGTTGAGAACAGCCCAGCCCCGTGGACCTCACCTTGGCTGGTCTAGGTGAATGAGGCCATCCTGGAGGTCACTTCTTCTCCTACGCAGTGCACACCCCTGTGTCCCCTGGGTTGAAAGCCTCCCCTCCTTGTAGCCAGCCAGCAGTTCAAATAATGAATTTTATTGATGTGTCTTGCCATGATAGTCCTGGTTTAGTAGCTACCCAAGCTTAAAATGAAGTTGTCTATTCCTCTTCAGCCCATATGGCTCTCGTTAAACCTTTTGTTAAAGATTATATTTTTATTACAAAAGGAGCGTCTTATCTTTTTATCAAAATCTTCAAGCTTAATTCAAACCACCCTTCACAAAAGAGAGGAGCCAAGCCAGTTTTAACAGGTCTTAAGTCTTCAAATTTGGGTCACCTTTGAGGACACTCATCCCCACACGGAATGGTCATATCACTGAGCAGGAGGAACAGGGTTTTAGAACCAGTAGAATGAAAAACTCAGGGGCCTAAATTTTCAAATAAAGTTACTAGAGATAAAACACAAGTACCAGTGTCCCACCAAAAGCAAAGCCCACACATTCATTCTCCCTAACCCCAATAAAAAAGGATGATAGTAAATCTGTCTTAAGAAAATTAAAAAAAAAACAAAACAGCAACAAAACTCCCAAGTGCGGTTTGCTTCCTTGGCCCCATGAACCACACTGTAGGCAAGCACACTGCATTTAAAAAAAAAAACCAAAGTGCACCCCGGGGCCTCACGCTCCCTGTCCTCTAACTGGTTGCTTGCTAACTTTAGGTTTAATCCTATAATCTACCCATCTACCCATCGCTATTTTCTTGTTTAAAAATAGAATGAGTTTCAATATAGAGCAATGTTGTGTCTTTTTTCTGCAATAACAAAGTTATCACAGTCATAGTCCTTTTGAAACAGGACTCAGGTTAAAGTTGAACCATCTGAGTTTGTGGACCAGTCCCTTTCCTTTCCTACCTTTCAAGTTTCAAGAGCCACTTAAGGGGACAAAAGAAGAAAAAGGAGGGTCTCACCTTGACCACAGACAGGGAAGGAAAGGCAGGTGGGGGGCTCAGCACAGCGGTGGGGGTCCCAGCCCCCTCGTCGGCCGGCTGGGATGACCGAGGGAGAAACACCTGCCCGATGTCAGTCACTCAGTCGGTGTCACTGGGTCCATGAGCTGACGGGCTCAGAAGGTCCCAGCAAAGAGCTACAACCTGCCATTTGTTTGTGTTATAAATTACGTTTACAGTGCCTTAAGTAATTTGGGAAATACTCCCTTAGAGGAGTGTCCTGCAAGTTACTAAACTGATCACTCCACATGAACCAGAGATTCTCCTGACTGTGTTAAGCTGCCTGTCCCTACCATTTTGTAGAAGTCTCCCTCAGAACTCACGATGTGCTTTGTATTGTAAATAGGGCAGAAGGGCCCACTGAGAAATTGACATTCCAGAAACCTCGTCAACCTTCTTGGCAAATGTGCTTGTAACTGTTAGCCTGGGAAAATTCCTATCAGCCTTCACACGCTAGGGTTTCCGTACAGACATATGCCTATGTGCTTCTCAGAGACAGGAACGTCTTAAGGCTCAACCTCACTTACTAAGATCCCTGCGGCAGGTGGCGTCATTTTATTGCATTAGCTTCCTGAATGATACTTGAGGCCTGCTACCTGCCCAGTCCCTGCCAGTGTCGCAGAATAGTTCCGCAAGATATTTCCATCGCTGATGGAAGAATTTCAGTGCCTCTTTGTGCACTTAACATTTTGTTGAGAAGTGTATTTTAAAAACCACAAAAAGGACATAGTTCATTTTTCCCTTATGTAATTGTAGAATTAACACCAAAAATTCATTGAACATGACAAAGATTTATAAACTAAACATACAAGGAAACAAATACTTATTAAGTGCCTTCCTATGGCAGACGTCTATATCCAACAGTTTTACAAAGGAGTCATATTATCACAGTTTTAAGGAGAGGTCATGACGTCCCAAACAGTGTAAGTAACTTGCCCAAAGTTATGTAGCGAGCACTGGGAGGGTTGGGATTTGGGCCCAGGTGTGCTTGACTCCAGTATGTACACCAGTTCTCTCCCTACACTGCCTGTTACTTTTCACTTCAGAAAAACACAAAAGAAGGGTATGTGTTTTATGGAATTATGGCTAAAGAGGGGAGTAAAGGTGGAACTTACAAAAACCAATTTGGAGGTGAAAAATCATTCAGTGGATACAAACTAATCACAATCCCTGCTGCCAGTGTGGTAGATTCAGAGATGAAAACACAAACCCCAAATGCACTGGACTCGAGAAGTCCTTTGTGAACAGTGTCGATTTGATGGGGCGCGGGTGGGTGGGAGGGTTTTGGAATTTTGGGGTCAGTTGAATATTGTGAACTCTTCTTTCCCTGAAGAACCCGAGGCAGTTGTTGAAACCAAAATGGAGAACACACCAACCTCCTCAGAACTGCGGAAGATGCAAGAGAAAGCAAAACTGATCAGAGAGCCGGGCCTGGGAGTGCCCGTTGTGCTCATTACAACCCTTCTGGTTATCCCCGTGGTCGTCTTGCTGGCCATTGTCATATTTATTCGGTGGAAAAAATCAAGGGCATTTGGAGGCAAGTAGAACGAGCCCCTTGAACTTGGAGGCTGCCTTGGAAAGCGTGTTTGGCCTAATTGTCCTCAGGAGTTGGGTTGTGACTTTTTTGCTCTGTCTTTGTTTTGTGTCTGTCCGTGGTATAATGACAGGAAGTATATCTGGAGCCTCTAAAATCTGGGTTAGATTAAAATATAACCTTTAATTTTTCCCTTTCGCAGTTACCTTAAGTGTGATTATTATCTCCATAGCAACTGTGTGGGTGATAAGAGTTGGTGTAAATTAGCTCCAGGGTCACGGAGGAGAAGGACGGTCCTGCTGTTAGCAGTAGGCTGAGTCCTCAGAGCACCTCATCAGTTTTGGGGGGCCATATTTTTCTCCCCATCAGACTGGCTGGAGCTCCTAGATCCGTAACTGTGGGCAAGTTACTTAATCTCTCTAAACTATAGTTTTATCATCAGTGAAGTGGGGCTATACTACAAAGTTATATCTGCAGAGAGTAATCATTACCTTGTGAGGTTGCACAAAGGTTAAATGAAATAATGCACATAAGGCATTTATCACAGTGCCTGGCACCTGGTAAGCACTCGGTAAAAATCAGCAATGATTATAATGAATAATAATTGGTAATAAAGTGACAGAAGACATAAAGATGCATGTCTTAAACCTCAGCTTTCTCAGGAAACCAACTGTTTCTATACCAAACCATTTGTTAGTTTCTGGGTAGACATAATTTAGGCCATAGCCTATGATTACTGAACAGGGCAGCATTCAGTACTGGAGTCAGGAATTTGTACAATACTGATCCAAGAGCTGAGTTCCACTCAGGCCATCCAAATAAACAAATATCCCAACCCATTATTCCCACCTCTCAATAGCAGTCCCTTGGCTGGGTCCCTAAGGCAAAAATCTACAGCTGTGTCTAGGAAGAAATCCCTGGACTGGGGACGGAGGTGGTGTTTGATCAAGAAACAGCATCAAGGCGGCCATGGCAGGGACTCCGTGCCCATGGCAAAGCCCTGACACAGAAAAAGGCGTGGAAACAGAAAACAAAGAATTCAGTTTAATAAGTTTTTCCTGGACTTGCTTTTGTCTTTCATCTGCAGTCAATAAATCTCTGCAAAAATATGGTTAATTCTTGTCAAAAAGAACTTACATTGATCCCCAGTTATGAATCTGAAACTGTCATACACAGGGCAAAGAGAAATAAACGTTACCGTCTTCGAGGAATTAGAGGGAAGCTTCAAAAGAGTAAAAATCATGTGCATCTTGTTTACTGATGTATCGAAGTATCTCCAGCACAAATAACAGTCCCCAACACTAAGGGTTCAGTAGTTATTGAAAGAATGAATGAATAGATAAATCTGAGCTCTCACCGAGTGGATGCCATGTAGAAGAGCGATTGTGCACGCAGGTTACAGTGCAGGGTAGTAAGTGTGGTGACAAACACACAGGGCTCAGGGACAGGGAGGCCTGTGGACAGGTGGCAGGGATGGTGTTAGCAACCTGTGTGGTGGGGGAAGTGGATAGAGAGTTGAGAAGTTTTGATCCCTCCTTTTGCACATGTGATGTGGCACTGCCGCATAATGCTGACTTTATAGGAGTGGGCTGGGAAGGCAGAAACCCGGGTTGGACTATAGGAAGTTGCCATCACTCAACCGTGTTGTATTTAGCAAAAATGCAGCTGTGGGTGGTTCAGTCCAATGTATTTAATTCTAAAAGTGGATCAGCCTCCCACCTTTTTCCAACATTGGTTCTTGATAAATCTTATCCAGTCTGTCCTCGTGAAGGACCCACCCTTTCAGCACAGCCTCGGGATGTCCTGCATCCTTGTGGAACTTACCTTCTAGTCTGTTGGCTTTCTAGCAGTCGCACGAGTGTCTTCCCTTCAAGCCTAGCACCATCCTGCCTGTGAGCTGCTTCCATGCGGCTGCTTAACTCCTGGGTAGAGACGTAATAGGAGACCCCCAGGGCTGGGCTGGAGGGTCTCCTGGCATCTGGCCATAGCCCTTGAGAGAGTGGGGGACACAAGGGAAGGGAAATGTTGAAATCCACCAAGGGTTCATCCCTCCTTCATGGAGATGGGCAGCCTTGTGGGAGCCTTAGAGTCACCTGGGGTGCTTGGACAGTCCTCAGGGTATCAGCTGAAATTCGGTACATGGATGCAAAGCTTTCTCAAGCAGAATGCATACTGTTCTTAGTAGAAAGGGTAAAACCTAAAACAAATATTCCTAATTACAGTAGCCGAAGCGTCTAAACTTTTATAAATAATGGTAACAAGCCTATCGTAGGACAGTCACTACTGTCCTACAATCATTATCGCCCATGTACCAGGCACTGCGCTAAACACATCCGTGCAGCGCCTGTTTCTCCCTGGCAGGTGGGCAGGGATTATCCTTGATGGCTCTTTTCTCAGAGGAGAAAACTGAAGCTTGGAGAAGTAATTTATCAAGATAGGACAGACTGCAGGAGCCAAGCCCAGCTCACGCACTTACGTACATCTCTGTATTATATTACCTTTTTTTCTTAGCATTGCATACAGAAAAGAGCCAGGACTTGTTAATCATTTATGAATTCCAGATTTTAGTTGGAAGTTGAGCCTATTTAGGTTAAGGAGGGTGATTGGAACTCATTTTGAAATGTGCCATCTTATTTTTTTTCTTTTTTAACAGATTGTGAACACAAACTCGAGGCAAGTTCAGGAAGAGTACTAGGAAGATTTAGAGGTATGCCTGTGACCTTTCAGATCACTGCACATTTGGTTCAACGTCAACAAGCTTGTGTCCTTTAAAAGAGCAAGGAGATATTTCACATTTGTTTCTGAAAACGAAACACACAGCATCCCCAGTGTAGACGCTGGATGCAAACCGTGACCTAAACCAAAGGGGATCCCTGCAGCAAGTTTCTGGTTTCCATTTTCTGTGCTGTTGCCGTTCTGTGTTCTCTGAGTCTTTTCCTGCCTTTTATGTCGCTTCATTGGTCTTCAGTCAATTTCCTGTCACTTCTGTCAGCGTGTCAGTGCTTGTCATAGTGGAGATGACCTTTTCAAAAAGATCATCGAGATGAAGGGAGCTGCTGGAGGGATGCCAGTTGTGCAGAGAGCTGGGGGGAAGCAGGAGAGGAAACGGGAATCTGAAATATTTCAAATATTTCCACAGACACACCGTGCTGGGGAGCGTCTGTGGATTAGTATCTGTCTGGTTCTGTAGGATGTGTCTTTCTGTCACTGTTTTTTTTTAAATTCTACCTCTTCCCGTCCCCAAATTCTGACTTAATTTGCCACTTGAGAATTTATAAGGAGATTAAGCATCACTTGTGCAAACTTTACCTCAATTTTTTGTTGCTGTTTGCTTTCTTCAGGAAAGGGAAGCGGAGGCTTAAACCTTGGGAATTTCTTCGCCAGCCGGAAGGGCTACAGCCGGAAGGGGTTCGACCGCCTGAGCACGGAGGGGAGTGACCAGGAGAAGGACGAGGACGAGGGCAGCGAATCTGAAGAGGAGTACTCAGCGCCTCTGCCCTCCTCCTCCTGAAAACCAGGCCTCTGTTTTGACTGAGTGACACGAACCAAGAATGCCGATTCCTTTCCCTTTAGCACGTTTAAAGTTCTCCGTATTTAATTGTAAACCGTACTGGTCACTGTGGGACTGTACACATTTTCTTTGCCTTGCTTTGGTTACGTTGGCTTCTGTTTCTAGCTGAGGAGTTTCCTGAAAGCTCAGGAGAGTGCCATTGTCTGTAGAGCATAGGACAGAGGCACGGTCCCCTTGTCCCGTCAGAGCACTCGTCTTACCTGGAGGGTTTTGCTCATTTACACGTCCGGCTTCGCAGTGGATGTAGATAACCCCGTTCTCCGCTCGCACCCAGTACCCCAGCAGCACTTTCATTGCCCGTGTCTTCTCCTGGTGCCTTTCCTGGTCAGCATTCTCCGCCCGTGGCAGTACAGAGAAACTTTGTGCTACATGATGGCAAAGCTGCTAAATCTCCTTCTATTTTTTTAAAATCACTAACATTATATTGCAATGAGGGAAAGAAAAAAAGTCTCTATTTAAATTCTTTTTAAAATGTTCTTCTTCAGTCGGTGTGTTTCTGGATGTCTTATTTTTAGATGGTTACACTGTTAGATCACTATTTTCAGAACCTGAATGTAATTTGTGTAATAAAGTGTTTTCAGAGCATTAGCTGTCAGAGTGATATTGCAATCTTTGCATACTTGCAGGTTTTGTATACAACTTTTGTAAAAATTACACAAACACAAATATTAGTGAAACTTAACTCAATGTCTTCAACCAAAAAAAAATATATGTTATATTGTACAAAATTTAGAGGATATTTTGTTATGTAGCCAATATAAATTAAAAACCAGCCTGAGTTTACATGCATCTGTAAGATCAGGCTCTCTTTTACAATCAGAGGGGTTTTGCCTGTGTATCAATCAGAGGCTAAAAACTTTAATAAAAGGTGATCATAGCTAAGAGGAAGCCTGTGTTTCAGATTTAAAATTGCATTTGCAAATGAATCCACTACTACTGATTTTCCTTTTAAAGAATAATTTCACCCAGATTCCCGCTATCCACAGGAATATTCATCTCATACACTGACTGCAAACTACTTTAAAAACATTTTTTTCATAATCTATCAATGCAATTTAGAAAGACCCTGATAACATTTCATTTTTAAATGATGGGGCTCTAGAAGTCTTTTTTCAAATGCCTACTTGCATTTCAGGCATCTCCATTGGTGGAATAATAGAAATGTAATGACTAATCATGAAAACAACACACAGGCTACTTTGCAAATAAGAGTCATATTAGAATGTTTTCCAGATATGTGATTTTTTAAGGTCTAACTTTAGCTAGATTTTTTTTTTTACCTGATAATTGATATTGAAGAGAATGTAATCGAAAGATTTTGTCACTTCCTGGGTATTTTACCTAATCATGTTGAAGTTTAGGCGTCCTCCATACCTAGAAACTTCTAGAAACTTCACCTCTTTTTAATCCTTGTGCTTCATCTTCTCAAATGGAGGATACATTTTCCCTCCCTCTGATCATTGCTTCACACGCCTTTCAGCACATCGGTGGTGAACACACCGTATCTTTGTATTTTCATTTCAACATCAAAATGACTCCCGTGCCCAGGACACATCTTTTACAGCTTTACTTAGATGCTATTCAAGTTTTCTTACACTGAGGAAGTTGGTTGACTTGTACCACAGCTGTCTTTGCACTGTTTGATCATCAGCTCTATTAGCTACATCATTTTAATGTTACGTGCACCTAATCTTCTTCCTGAACAGTGTTACAGTGGTTTAATTGAGGCAAAAAGCATAGACCAACGTGATAAATTCTGAGGAGACAGAAGAGTGAAAACAAATACAAAAATGGAAACATCGACACAGGAATGAGCCCTATGACACCTGCTTGTGGAGAACAAATTTGGCTCCAAACTTTCCAGCAACTCAATAAATAGAACCTGATTACTTACATAATTCATGAATCCATTAAACATTTACTATTTCTAATAGTAAGACTGAAAAATTTGCTCCCAACTACCTTCTGAATGATAGCGCCATGTTGTAAAGTTTTCAAGAATATCTTGTAGAGGAGGCACGTGCATTTTGCAGGTCTGTTCTTCATAATCTCTTAGTCTAAGCACATGGGAATAAAAGAAGGGAATGTGGAAAAAGAAAGTCTGCTAGGGCGTTACAGTGCTGCCCCAGCACCCCAGCCTTTTCTACAAACCTGGCTTAGAGACGGCAGACGTGAAAGGGACGACAGCAGTGACTTCGGGCAAACTTTCCACTGATTACTGTTCTTGCTGAACTGCATTGCTTGAGTCAGGTAAATGCTGCGCTGTCTGGGAAATGCCCCAAAGTAGAATTACCTAGGGAACTAAAAAGCAAACAAAAAAATGTTGGGCAATCAGGAGATCCTGATTTAGTTGACTTATAGTGGAGCACAAACGTCGGCCAGGTGATGAAAATGCCAGCCATGATTAAAGACCAGTGTCTCTGAGAACAGCTGTTCTACCTTGCCAATTATATGAGTGGATAGCTATATTTTTACAAAAATTATGCCTTACAGATGTTTGGAGAGGGAAGATGGGACCTGAGGTGTTTTGATATGACTATTAATACCAAGATCTGAATGCTATGAATGCTGACTATTAATACCAAGATCTTCATTGTTCAATGTGTTACACTGGATAACTAAAATGGGCATAATTGACTTATTAAAAAAGCAAAGGGAAACAGCTGTGCTTTCTTTTTTTTTTCCTAATAACATACCCTGAGACTATAATTTGGAGAATTTAAAAGAATAGCCTTGTCACTAAGTTGGCCCTGAATTATCATGTGAATAAAATCTTTTATCCTAAGCTTTCTTCCTTAGTTTATTAAATCAGCACATTCTTTTTTCAAAGTTCCCACACATCTTTAAATTCTCACCCCGATGTTATTATCCATATCGAGTATTTAAGAAGCTGCTTGACAGTGAAAGCCACAGTCTTTGTATTAGGCCTTATTCCTCAGCTTAATGTCTACACAGTAGCTGAAAATTAATACAGATCCAAGTTAATTCATCATTGCAATACTTCTCAAACTTCTGTGTGGATAATAATCATTTGCAAGTATTTATTTTAGGTACTGACTTGGTTCCATCCCCAGAGTTTCTGATTCACTGCCCTGGGTGAAAGATCAGTATTTTTAAAGCAGCATTCCTGGTGGTTTGGGTCCAGCGTTCCATGGTCCCTCTTTAGGGAACAACCCTACAGACAGGAGCTGGGCCTTAACACAGTCTTAGGCACACAAAGCCCTCCTCTCCAAGACGTGGTCTCTGGAAAGTAATAGACCCCAAAGTCACTGACCTGATTTCCTCAAACGCAGATCACGATAAAACCAAGATGCACATTATCTCCAGGCCCAGAACTTAGGAGCAGCTCTGCTGTTAATCCCCGACTATCCTACCAGGAGAAATCACTGAGAGTCACGGAAAGGCCGCCAGGGGCCTCCCTAAGACCTCTTTTCCGTCTCCTCAGCAAGCCGCTATGTTAGATTTACTTTTTTTAGTTTTGAATCACAGCTAAAGGCAAGAATAAGCAAACTTACTTGATGTGTTTTTACAACCTCATGACTTAATTGAGAACTTTAAGTCTAGAGAATATGTTGATAATGTAACTCTTCCTCATAGCCTTAAAAATTTTGGAACACCAAAGCACAAAGATGTCAGTTATTATTATTTTTTTAATCAAATCATAGCTGTATACATTAATGTAATCATAGGGTACAATGTGCTGGTTTTATATACAACTTGAAATGTTTTCATCAAACTGGTTAACATAGCCTTCATGGCATTTTCTTAGTTATTGTGTTAAGACATTTATATTCTATACCTAGTAAATTTCAGATGTACCCTTGTAAGATGCACCATAGGTGTGGTCCCACCAACTTGCAAAATATGGAACATTCATTCTCTGTGCTCCAAAACTGAGCACATACGGTACCATTATAGAGAAAGGACTTCGCAAGGAAGACCTGAGAAAGAGCAAGACCCCGCCTCTACTAAAAATAGAAAAACTGAGGCAAGAGGATCGCTTGAGCCCCAGGGTTGGAGGTTGCTGTGAGCTATGATGACACGATGGCACTCTACTCAGGGTGACAGAGTGAGACTCTGCCTCAAAAAAAAAAGATAAACCAACAAAATATGGTGATTAGTCAATTCTATTTATTTGAAACAAACATGCAAGCAAATTATGATGCTCCGTGGTCCTCAATTTTCACTCCGGAGTTTTTAAAGCCACAGAATGACTGAAAGACCGTGACTGTGAGTACCCACAGCTCTTCTTCTCCTCGACTCACCGGGGCTGATCTGTTGCCATGTTTTCAGTGTGGAGACGTATACACATATGTGCTCACACAGTAATTTACCTCTACTGAACCATTTCAAAGTAGGCTGTGTTATGTGCCATTTTGTGTACACCTCAATAAAGTGAGAGAAAAAATTTTAAATAAAAATAACTGGAGGAACTAGAGGAAAGCAGTTGCAGACACTGAACTTGCACAGGTATTGCTGAAGCGCTCAGCACATTCACAAAGTCACAAAGCTGTTACTGTAGCCCAGGAACTCAACACTGACTCCCTAACAACCAACAAGTGGCCCAGACTCAAACTCTCCCTGTCCCCAGAAAGGATCCAGTGAAGGGCCACACAGTGCATCTGTTTATCCTTTGTCTCCTTCTATCTGAAGTAATTCTCTTGCCATTTTTTGCCCTTTGAAAACAGCAGCACTTTTAAAGAGCCCAGGCCACGAGTCACACGTGGTCCCTGCGCTCTGTGACCAGTGGCCTGGGCTCTTTAAATTACTTCTGAATTTCTCACAAGCAAAATTTCTAAGTTCTGGATATAAGGTAGTGAAGGGCAGCATCCCAGCTCTACTGACATTTACATTATAGCGGTCTGTACATTTTACTTCTTTTTTTTTTTCTCTTAGTAAATAAAAAGCAAAATGTAATCTGTCAATGGAAAAGAAGCCAAACTCTGAAACAATTTAAAGAGGTTTATTCTCAGCCGGGTATGTGTGACCATGGCCTAGGTAACTATCTCCAAGAAGCCTTCAGCAGGCAGTTCTGCCACAGTGGGGCTACTGTTTGGTTTTATACAATTCAGGGGGGCAGGAATTACAAATAAAGTCACAGGGGAGGTGTACAGGCAGACAGTGATTTGGCCTGCAAAAGTAGAGGGTCGTGGCTCGGCGCCTGTGGCTCAACCGGCTAAGGCGCCAGCCACGTACACCTGAGGTGGCGGGTTCGAATCCCCAGTCCGGACCCGCCAAACAACAATGACGGCTGCAACCAAAAAATAGCCGGGCGTTGTGGCGGGCGCCTGTGGTCCCAGCTACTTGGGAGGCGGAGGCAGGAGACTCGCTTGAGCCCAGGAGTTGGAGGTTGCTGTGAGCATGATGCCATGGCACTCTACCCAGGGGAATAGCTTGAGGCTCCGTCTCAAAAAAAAAAAAAAAAAAATAGAGGGTCGTACATGTTACAGGTGGGTTTAAAGACTCATGTGTAATTGGTTAAAGGAATGAAACTTTGTGTAAAGCAGCGGTTCTCAACCTGTGGGTCGCAACCCACAGGAACTGTATTAAAAGGCCGTGGCATTAGGAAGGTTGAGAACCACTGGTTTAAAGGCTTGAAATGCTTTAAGATTGAGGAAGTCTGTAAATCAGAGACAAACCGCTGGCCATATACCCAGACTCAATGATACATTAACTAAATTGAGGACCTACAGGTGTGGATCAAGCTTTGCCCCCCCCCCCACTCCCCTTAGGCCTGTTGATGACTTACAAAGGGTGTCCCCCAGCAGGAAGGGGGATGGGGAGGCAAGTCTGACCAACCTTCTCATGACCAGTAGTAACTCAGCTGGCCTTAGTCTTTTCAAGAGGAGGGCTTAATGTTCACAAATCCTTGGCTGGGTCACCCCACTCATATGTTAATAATTTTGTTTAAATGAGGCTCAAAGGAGTTAACTAGTCTACTTACACTAACCACAATGCTTTTGAGGTCTAGTTTCTGGCACTTTGAATTTTCAGAGTTTATTTAACCTTGTATTATTATATTTCCCAGGGGTCACAGAATTCATAGAAATCTTTTAAGAGTTTTGAATTTCTAGAACCTTGTTCTGAGAATTGCTTGGCCTCCATTTGAAAGAAGTTGATCCTTTCTTTAAAATGCAACCACAATTCTTATATCTGTGACAAAATATGTACCCAGGTAATCCCTGAAAAGTTAAATGAAAGGCAAAGGATTCATTCAACAAATGCTAAGTTGCATTATGTGTGATATACACAGATTAGAAAGGCATAGTTCTCACCCTGAATCTGCAATCTAGCAAAGCGGCTAAAATAAGCCTTCCAATGATTACAGAACAAGGGATAAAAGGAGCACCTGCTAAATACCATCACACTCGTGCTTGAAGATAAGTCAGAGCTTTTAAAGGGGGGAGTTCAGTGTCAGGCTCTTGCTTTCAAAGATAGTTGTTGGTCCTGACTGACTCCATCTCTCTTGACCTTTGCCTGGACAATTCCCTTGAGCCATATCCTATGTCACAAAGAACAAAGGACACTCCCATGCCCCTCTGATTACTGGTGTTGGGCAGGGATGAAAGTTTTAATTTCCTGAAGGGTGGACAGTATTAAAGGGACAACGTGTAAGACGTTTTACCCTTTTTCAGACTGTTCCTCTGTTATAAAACATCTTGGTTCATGGGCTCATTGGCTCACAGATTCTAGAGTAAGATATGGAGGCATAAAAATGATGTCTATGTGTGTATGTCTTTGTCTCTCTGTGTGTCTCACAGGTGTTTTCCTCAGTACTAGCTTCGTTCTCTAGGGATCCTCAACATTTTTAAACAGGGGGCCAGTTCACTGTCCCTCAGACTGGACTGCGGGCCCTGGGACGAGTCGGCTGCTACGCAGGACAGGCAGCAGAGGTATAAACACCCGGTGGGCCAGATAAATGTCCTAAGCAGGCTGCATGTGGCCCACGGGCCGGAGTTTGAGGACACCTGCAGTAGATAATTGCGAAGCTTCCTGACTTCTAAAAAGGAAAATGAAGTATAAATTCATTGTATTAAATTCAGTGATGGAGGTAGAGCCGGACTGCTAATGGAGTTTGCAGCGAGGGATCACGGGTGGGCATTACTGTTCAAGAAAACATGAGACAGAAAAATCGGCAACAATAAAGGCTGTGGCTGGTTGTTGGTAGTGGAGAATTCTCTATGCATCATTTTCTAATAGTAAATTAGCTTTTTAAATCACACTAGGACCTATTTGAATACTGCGTCTTTTTCTCATTATGTCATTAATATTCTTCCAATACAAATGTGATTCCAGAGTCACAACAAGAATCTGATAGAACTTCCAAAACACAGTGATTCCAGTTGACGGTTTAAAGTACGTTCTGAAACAAGGCTCCCAAATATTGCAGGGGTCTCAAAGTAAATGTGCTAAAATGACTTGGAATTCCAGAATGAAGTTTGTAAAATATTTTACTGTCATTTTCATACTTGTATTATGTAAATACTTTATTTTATTAATGTATTTTTCCTCAAAAGACCTTAGTATGTCCTTTTTCCTTATTTAGGTAGATTAGAAAAGATATGTGGTTTATAAATAAATAGATCAATCAATCGGCAATTGCTTAATAGACAGACTGATAGGGATAACAGGAAAGTGTAGCAGCAAGCATCCGAGACGGAGAGATGAGGGGACGCACACACAGAGGGATCCCGCAGTTCCTCAGGACACCCAGCACCATTGCAGTGAATGGCTGACATCTGGTGGCAAAACTTAGTAAAAACTTTTCCATGGCTTCACACATTCCAAAATAGGTGCTATTTAGTGAATGATAATTTTGCCTTCAAGAAAAATAATTTAAAACGCTGCTAATCATTCAGATTTTATGACATCATGCCAAAAATGCATGCATTTGAAAATATCTGGAATTGAGGTATCACATAATTCATCAACACTCGCTTTGAACACACTGAAAATGACTGAAATTTACTGGGGTTGGGTATCAGAAACAGGGAACATTTTAAAACCCAACGCCTTGGAACCATGGAAGGTGTTGAAGAGAAGAAAAAGAAGGTTCCTGCAGTGCCAGAAACCCTTAAGAAAAAGCGAAAGAATTTCACAGAGCTGAAGATCAAGCACCTGAGAAGGAAGTGTGCCCAAATGGTGCTTTGAAAAGCGAGGAAGCTTATCTATGAAGCAGCTGAGCACTATCATCAGGAGGCCAGGCAGGCAGACCATAGAGCTGAGACTCGGACAGCTGGGATGGCAGGAAAAGCTGGCAACCTCCCTGCACCTGCAGAACCCAAACTGGCATTTGTCGTCAGGATCAGAGGCATCAATGGTGTGAGTCCAAAGGTCCGAAAGGTGTGGCAGCTTCTTCACCTTCGCCAGATCTTCAGTGGAAATTTTGTTGAGCTCAACAAGGCTTCCGTTAACATGCTGAGGATTGTAGAACCATATATCGCATGGGGGTACCCAGATCTGTAGTCAGTAAATGAGCTAATCTACAAGTGTGGTTACGGCAAAATGAATAAGAAACGAGTTGCATTGACTGATAACAGCTTGATTGCTCCATCCCTTGGTAAATATGGCATCATCATGAAGGGTCTGATTTATGAGATCTATCCTGGTGGGAAAAACTTCAAAGAAGGAAATGACGTCTTGTGGCCCTTCAAGTTATCATCTCCACGGAGGGGAATGGAGAAAAAGAACCCACTTTGTAGAAGGTAGAGATGCTTTCACTTTGTAGAAGCCATCAATAGGCTTATTAGAAGAATTAGAAGAATGAACTCAGGTATCTGCCCTGATTGTTTTTGTAATCTGGTCAGTTAATAAACAGTGACTGCTTTCAAATTGAAAAAAACAAAAACGAACAAAAAAACCCACAATGCAATGAATTTTCTCAAAGAGCAATATTATATAACATTTCTCTTTTTAATAAAACCTCCAACCTTCTCTTTGTATTAAAGACCACCCAGTCTGCATGTATGTTCCAAATTGCAATTCATTTCTACATTTTTATTTTGACTTTGACAAGTATATAGTCCAGAGAAATGAAAATATGCAGCCACTCGTACATGAGTGTTCTCAGCAGCAATATTTATAAAACCAAAATATGGGAACAACCAAACGTCCATCAGCCAGTAAATGGATAAATAAATGTGGTATACTTACACAATGTGATATTATTCAGCAGTGAGAAGGAAGGAAATACTGACACATTTCAACATTAATGAACCTTGAAGATGTTATGCCAAATGACAGAAGCCAGTCCTGGAGACCAGGTATTGCCTGATTCCATTTACATGAAATGGCCAATAGGCAAATCTACAGACACAGAAAATAAGATGGTAACTTCTTACGGGTGGAGTGTGGGATAGTGAAGGGGTACTAACGCAGAGGTTCTCAACCTTCCTGATGTCGCGGCCCACAGGTTAAGAACCACGGCACTAATGGGTAGGGTATGTCTTTGGTGGGGGGACAATCATGTCCTAAAATTAAATCAAGACAATTTTTGTACAACTCTGTGAATACTACAAACCATTGACTTATCACTTCAAATGAGTAAATTTTATAGAATGTGAACTATAGTTCTCAGTAAGGTTCTTTATGAAAACAAAACTATGCAATTATCTTCAAGCCAGGTAACTCAACATCCATCACGAGGCCTGGAAACTCCCTGTCACAGCTGGGCCACACAGAAATACATTCACAGCTTCCAAAATTAGGTCATGGCTAGTTCTAATACTGAATTGCTCCTCCTACTACGAAGGGTCTCATTCTCCAGCTTCACACGTGTGAAAACGCGTCCTGCTGAGCTCAGTTCTCTGCCCTTTCTGGAAGTGTCCTTCAACACCGTCTCCCTTGCTTAGGGAGAGGTCCACAGAGGGGAAGCTTCTGTGGATGTGGAATTCTGTGCCCCAGCACGGTGTTGCGGCCTAGCGGGGTCCTTTTGCTAGGATAACAGCTCCACCCCACACCAATCTACTCCCTACTTACACTTCCTCAGCTTGGGTAGCCTCCATCAGTGAGACCCCGGAGTGGAAAGGGCTGAATTACATGTGGGCAGGAAACAGAAAAGTTTGTGGTTTTCTGCTTCTTTGCATGCACCCCCCCCCCCAGTTACACGTGTCCGTCCAGTGAGTCATCACGGGGGAGTAACACGCACATCGTCTAGTAAGCTGACACAGCTTCCCCGGTGGGCTCCAAGTGCTCAGCAAAACCCTGGATCCCAGTGACCATGACAATCTAGGTGTCTTAGTAACAATTATGTGTGATGCCAAGATTTTTAAGTTCTATTCCTCACTGACAGAAGACCAAAGGAACATTCATTTATAATGAAAACCCCTCAAGTTTGTAGGTAGAAGACATTCCAAAAATTTCTGATTTTTATTCTAATACATAAAAAAAGTTCTCTTCTTTCCAGTTTTCAAATTGCAAATTGAGGTGAAAACAGCAAAGTGATACTGGAGCGACTTCAGAAATTCTACATAAATTACACTGGACTGTAAATTACTTGGCAAAGACAAACATGTGATTGCAAACAAGTCACTGCCTCATTCAGTATTCACTGCCTGAAGAAAATGAAATTCTTGAGAACTTGCCTGCTGGTTTGTGGTCCCTTAAATGTGTTACCATTTCAGCTGCATCCATCGCAACGGGGCAGGAGGGGAGTGCTCTGTTGTCACGGTCCCTACAGCTGGGAAACCTACTTGAGCCTCTGTTGGTTGTGCCAAGTAATATAAATAATGCCATTCTTTACGTATGTATGACCAATCCCCAGAAGCTCTCAGTCGCTGCCTCAGAAACGATGGCGGGTCTCTAGTGCACACTCTGCATCACCCAAACCCCAGACCTCGCGCTTGACCTCAGACAAGTGCGAGAAGTGACTGAATTTCAGATTCTTATATCCAAATGTCTTTTCAACAGATCTGTCTAAATGTGTAATAAGCATCCTGAACTTGACAAATTCAAAACTGCTCCTCACAGTGGGGTGAGGAAGGAAGGAAAGGGGTGAGGGAGACAGTGAGGGACTCGGGAGCAGACCCCTCGCTCTGGGCCTCACGGCCAGGGTGACCTATCAACTTAAATAGTTTTCAACTTGATGGCATTTCACTGGTCTTGGCCTGCTTAGTATCAACCTTAACACTGCACAGTGCTAATATTTCTCCCTTAATAACAGGTACGTTTGTAGAAAACAAAATTATGAAACTAATTTTTTATTTAAAATGCTTATTTTCTAAGTGGTAATTAAAATTGTTAGAAATTCCAAAACTGAAAATGACCCAGTCATATTTAGAACGCTGAACAAATTATTCTGTTACCGCTTTCTGCACAACTGAAAAATAGCAGGAAGGAAGACTTACGCTTCTTATGGCCTGAGACAGAGACGCTAACAAGACATCTGTGCACAAGGAAACCAGCGACACCTGGCACCTCCTGACGCACCTGGCCTGCGCAGCCAAGGT
>NW_003852425.1:15253553-15333308 GCF_000181295.1 Otolemur garnettii | reverse complement strand
TCCTCACCAGACAATCAGTTCCTCACCTGGCACCTCCTGACCCTGCACAGCCAAGGTTCCTCACCAGACAATCAGTTCCTCACCAATCAGTTCCTCACGGGGAAGGGGCACATGCGACTCATCTTTCTATTTTCCCATAGTGCTTTTATCAGTGATTTCTAGTTAAGTATTTGTTGAAGAAAGTTGTATTATAGAAATTGCAACTTAAAATCTTTAATCAAAGTTATTTTAATATTATTATTTACTTTTCTTAAAATTGCAGGAAAAATCTTACTAATGGATCTTTTGGCTTTAATATATAATATGGAAATGAACAAATGTATTCAACCAATATATACTTGTACTCCCCTATCTGGACCCCAGCAAAACAGATAATGTGAAATTACCAAAATCTTGTGAAACCCATTAAGCAACCCTAATCTTTTTCCTACAATATTGTTTTTAGAAGTTCTAATGATATAGGAAAAAGTTCCATTTCATTCACTGTTATAGTTTGTTCAATATTTATTAATGCCATTCTAGGTAGTTTATTTTTTAAATGTAGATATTCTATGATAAAAAATTTGAATGTGGAAAGAAAACACAGTACCAATACCAAAGACTTGAGCATTTGAGCTAAAATTTAATTTATTCCCTAAGAAGCAAGGGTGCTTTGACTGTTTTCCTTTTCAGAAGAAAAAGCGAATTCTACATATTAGAGGCTTCCTTTGCCTTTAGATATACGTATACTGACATTCAAGTATAGCACAACTTTTGATAAATAAATAGTTATAAAATAAACCTTCAGGATTTAGTCATTAGGAGTGTGTCAAGACACTTGTTCTATACAACCTATTTTAATGAATAAGATATCAATATTTAAGAATTTATACAGTCTAAACAAGCACTTTAAATGAACTTTGGTGTTTACTAACTTAGGTACTCAAGAACTTGGTTTGAAGAGTCCAACAGACTGAAAGTCTGTTTTTCAAGAGTCCCATGATCTTCTATCAGTGGAGAGATTTTGGCATTTCTGTACTCTAAGAGATCGCGATCTTTGCTGGACGTCAGCAGTTCATTATCAACGAGACCAGCGGCTGCACCTTCCACCAGGATATCTGCTGGGTATGCTCCAGCTGGAGTTTCAGGCAACCCAATGTAGTCGTGATCTGCCACCACTGAGCCTTGCAAGAGATAAAGACTGTCTGAAAGAGACACAATAAATTTGGTTTTTAGAACTGTAATCATATATCATTTAAAAATTAATTAATTTTAAATAAGAAACAAAAATCCCAAGTATGAAAATGAACAATCAAGATTAACTCCTGGGGATTCTCCTGTCTAATAAATAAACAGCCATGTCTAGGAATAAACAAACGGCACATAAATTTGACACTTCATATCTAGAGAGCACAGGGAAGATCGAGTGTTTAAAAGGTTTTCTTGTTCCTTTGACCTGTCTTTGGTAGAAAACCACATGTGGGGACCAGGAGACAGGAGGAGTGAGAATTATCATAGGGGTTAAAAACAAAATTATAACACTTTATTTTTGATAACGATGGTATCTTTAATATGCTTCTGCAAGCATTCCTGGGTGAATGGGGTTATGAAAGATATTCTGATAAACATAACTGTTAAATCCTTATGCTTACAATTTTAGATAATTCTCTAGTCTTTAATGAACCCAAACATATATTAGGAAGATAATATCAAATTGTTACAACATGAAGGTAAAAACAAAATGAACACAGTTGCTATGTAAGGTTTATATAGTAGGAATAGGACTGGATAAGGAATCAGGCTCCAATAAAGACGCTTGAAAAGCTTAGCTTTTTAAAGTTTAATCTGATACCAAAATTCTCAGAAGCTTTTAAGGTGGAACTAATCAATACCAAAGTATTAACAGAGAATCTTCCTTCCCTACATTTTATTCTATTTGGGGGCAAATTTATTATCACTGTTAGAAAAAAGGTTTAAAATGAATGTTAAACTAATGCAAAACAGCAGCCTCTTTTAACACAAAGGGCGACACACACGAAACACTCTCCCATCGCGTGTTCTAATTCCTTAGAAGGAACCCCATCCCAGCTGATAAATTTCCTGGACCCCTGCCTTTTCTTCCTGAAACATCAACAGATCTTTTGAAAATTCTAACAGCTTAAGGAATTCTCAAGCTTTAAGTTCTTTAAGCAGAAGGGAGACAGACTGCCCATTTAGATTAGAGGGCCATGGAAGTTTTCAGAACAGATAAATTTGATAGTACATCCTGGAAAATGATGCTACTTAACTCATAATGTCTGAATAGCTCACAGAGCCTATTTCAATTCTAAAAATTCATGTATTTAATAACGTTAAACCCTCAATAGATCACACAAAGCTACTCTCTGTACGAAAAGAAAGAGCCATGGGGTTTGGGCATTGGTGGGCTTAGGCCTTATGGCCATTTAGCTTTGCACATTCACTTCTTCATGAGGCTGATTACGCCTGGTATTTTAGTTCTGAAGGAGTTTCCAAGTTTACTTATTAAAGCAAAAGCAGCAATTAGGTCAAAATGATATTAAGAAGATACACATATTTACAATGGAATAAAAATATGAGTAACCGAAGGTGGTAAGGAAACAATCTCCGTGTGCTAGTGGGGTGGAATGCCAGGAAGATGTAATTCTGCAGGACAAAAACAAATCATGCAGGCCACACTGACCCTTCTACTCAACAGCAGCAAGAGGGAAGAAAAAATATCAGTGAAATTGAAACGCTTTCAGAGCGTGTTGCTAAAGGTTTAAAATTAAAGTTTCCCGTGAGTCTACTGTTAATACTGGAGGCTAAGTTTGGTCTAGGTAGTGCTTACAAGAGAACTTAAAAATGTTAGGTACAGTAAACGTGCCACTCATGAAACTGTATAATAACCCATAGAGAACCCTATAGTTCAAGGCTGACACAGTGCTACACAATTATCAGAGATGGACGGCAGACACCACAGCATTTACAGAGTTTTTTTTTTTCTTTTGAGACAGAGTATCATTATGTCCCCCTCGGTAGAGTGGGTGTCACAGCTCACAGCAACCTCAAATTCTCAGGCTTAAGCGATTCTCTTGCCTCAGCCTCCCAAGTAACTGGAACTACAGGCGCCTGCCACAATGCCCAGCTATTTTTTGTTGCAGTGGTCATTGTTGTTTTAGCTGGCCTGGGTGGGTTCAAACCCACCAGTCTTGGTGTATGTGGCTGGCACTGTAACCACTGTGCTATAAGCGCTGAGCCATTTTTATGGAGTTTCTAAAGACACTTTCACAGATCTTTGATGAAGTAGGTTTTCTGTCTGAAAAACTTTTTTCTACATCGACGAAGCAGGTCTATTTTAGAAAAATATGTCCAGTAAACCCATTATCAATGGGGAAAAATACTGCCAGATGAAAAGCTCTTGAAAGTTACCACTCAGTATGGCCCCCAAAGACGTCCAGACACTAATACCTGGAACCTGTGAATATGTACCCTTACAAGGCAAAGAGAATTAAAGTACCAATAGAATTAAGGCTGCTGATCAGCTGAGCTTTGTCCTGGATTATCCTGCATTATTTGGGTGAAAGATGACCTGGACCATTTAGGTGGCCCAAGGACAATGGTCCTCAAATGTGGAAGAGGAGGCTGGAAGGATGTGATGTGAGGGCTAAACCCACATTGCTGGCTTTGAACGCAGAGGTACAGGACCACAGACCAAGGAAGGAAGAGAGCTCTAGAAGCTGAAGGAGGTAAGAAAACGGATTCGTTCTAAAGCCCTCAGATAGGAACTCAGCTCTGCCAATGCCTTGATTTAGCCATTTTAGCCCAGTGAGACCCATTTGGACAGATCACTCACAGAACTTTTTCCTTTAAGGGGGAACATTAGGATTTTAAAGAGGCACTATGGTGTGTTTTTAAACTTGGTATTAAAATAAGTGGATTGACAAGTGCCTACTCTTAAACTAGACAAAATAACAAACCGGCCTGCGTAAAACAGCAAGGACAGACGCTGCAGACCCAGCACTGAACGCGCCCTCCCCACTGTTCCAGATCAGAATGGGTGCCAAGCTGGCAGCACGGGCGTCTGCTGTGGACAATGAGTCCCTAATATAGTTACGGATTCTCAAGGCTGGTAGAGCAGCAATGATAAGCAGAGACAGATAAAGCCAGAGTTGCATACAGCTGGTCAAAATTTATGCCAAATAAAAAAGGGAGATGGGGGCGGCGCCTGTGGCTCAAAGGAGTAGGGCGCCGACCCCATATACCAGAGATGGCGGGTTCAAACCTGGCCCCAGCCAAAAGCTGCAAAAAAAAAAAAAAAAGGTGGATGATTACTCAAAAAACTTTTTTTGCCATTAAAATGTAACTCAAGGACTCTTTAAAATCAATTTGTGAGGTGAAAATTTCCAGGAAAATAAATGATACTGAGATAAAAGATGGTAGAAGTCATATTTATTTTGAATTTGTGCAAAAGAGAGAAACACAAAAAGAGGCCAAATAGAAATCAGGAACTAGACTCTACAATGTCCAGATCTGAACTCCATTCGGCGAACAAGAAAAACAAAAACAAGTTCACCCTCAGTCTCAGTTCCTCGTCCTGACTACACTAGAGAAGCGGCTCCTTCCTCCAGTGACCCCGCCGCTGCCTTAGTTACTGGAGGAAACTTCTGCAGACAATTCAAGAATGAGCAAAAACTATACTTAATCTGTTTAGAAACTGTTCTTCTCAAGTAGCTTCTGAATTACACAACAGAACAAAATAGTTTGCCTCTTATCTAAATCTTTGGCAAAAGCAAACTGCAAATCTTTGAAAACAGAACCTGGTATAGCAACATTTTAGAAGTGAAGTTTGCATCAATCAGGGAAGGTTAACACACTAGAAGGAGCACGTCTCGAACCTCAAGTCTAGGGGAGGATCCTGCTGAGGAAGGAGCAGGGGCACCTTGGCAGCCTTTCTGTCTCCTACTTGATCTGCGGCAGGAAGGCACCGTGGAGAGCAGTTCACAGCTAGGGATAGGCCCCGGGAGTGGAAGCACTTACTTTCTACCCGAGAAGAGCCCTGTGAGTTTTCAGTTAGAACACAGTCCAAGGTAAGTGCACTGGCAAGAGTGACCGGGTCTGTCACAGGAGCAGAGGCACAAGGAGCTTTAACCACAGGGCTATGGCCCAGACCAGAAGCAGAGTTGAGCTTCCTCCAAAAAGGTAAGTGTAGGTCCTGTGTCATGTTACTTACTGAAGCCTGTTGTTTAGAAATCTTCCCTGAAGTGTCATTCATGTTCAAGTATAATTAATACCTCATCTTTCTTTATAGAAGAAGCATAATTACTAGGTGAGGTACCAATTACCTCCTTCTTCCTTATTCACCTCAGAGCTCTAGGCAGGCATCCTCAAACTGTGGCCCGCCTAGGACATTTATCTGGCCCGCCGGGTGTTTTTGCCACTGCTGCCTGTCCTGCTTAGCAGTCGACTCGTCCCGGGGCCTGCAGTCCGGCCCTCCAATGGTCTAAGGGACAGTGAACTGGGCCCCTGTTTAAAAAGTTTGAGGACTCCTGCTAGGGGGCAAATACATTAGGATAAAACAGTTGATAAAGTGGGAGATTTAATCTGAAAACCACAGCAAAAACATCATTTTACTAGCCTGTGAGAGAAATGGGCAGAGACGTTAGGGTCTTGGCTGGTCAGAGCAGGTCCTGTTCTGAGCAAGGACAAGGCGTCCAGAGTGCCCTTCACAGCACCCGGCGTTCTGGGACACCCGCTCTCTCCCCCGCTGCGCCCTACCATGACCTCACTACAAAGCAACATTAATGATATTTTAAGTCCTTTGATACATCAATCTTACAACTGGATTCTGGACAATATGTTTGTTTTTGGCATTAGTGATTTTTGTTACTGTTGTTTTTCATAATAAAATGAGGCACAAAACGACTAATAGGGCACTAAGAAACCAAAAATTGAAAAGATGCTATTTTTTCCTTCAGTGGAAACAGGTGCACATAGTTTCCTGTGAGAACCATGAGAGTGCACACTAGAAATCAGAATGAAACTGCTCACAAGCCCGACAATCCTGAAGAGACATCTAACAAAAAGACCGTCACCTGGGACACCTAAACTGTCCCAAGTTTATAAAAATGAGAAAGGAAAAGAAAACCCAACCAGAGAGGAGAAAAAAGGTTCCTATTATTTTTAAGTTCTCTTCTCAAAGAAAGTAAAAAGCAGAGAAGTGACCGCCATTCACCGTGCTCTCCGGCCTCTCTCACGTAGGGCTTCAGGTGGGACATCTTGATGGGCCTCTTCAGCCTCGCCCCAGAGCCGTCCCTCAGGACGGCACAGCCACTGTCTGTGATGTAGTCTATGACACAGGGACCGACCCACTCAGACTGGAAACGACCATCCTTCCACCAATTTTTCCTTTGTCTTAAAACTTCATGCCCCACTTTTAAGTGAAATGGATTTATTTGCTTTGGTTTCTTCTTAATAATGATCTTGCTTTTATTTAGTTCATCCAAATTGTTGTTCTCCACCTGTAAGAATAAAAAGAAAAAAGAACCAAAGGATGTAAGGGCCTCTAATTTCTTGAAAGTAAATGCATATTATGGCGATTTACTGAAATGCTACTAGAAGTTAGGCATGAATCTCATTTAATTCTCAAAACAATGTTTCAAAGACTCGTCCTTACATAGAAAGTAAACTAAAGAAGGGTAATTTGCTAATAATGCCAAACAGCTGATGAGCAGCACAACTCCATCTGAATCCAGCTCTACTTGACTGCAAAATCGGAAACAAGTTTGAAAATGAGTTTTCTCATTATTGCCTCAGCATTTCATAGGTAATAAGTATATGCTATAACAAGACAAGCAAAATTTGACAGATAAAAAATTCTGGTGTAAGGGTATCTCATGTGTGTGCATGCATACACATGCATATATGCCAAAACTTTAAAAGTAGATGTCACTTTACAGATTTCTAGGGTTTTTCTATTAAATAGAATCACCTGGGCCACTGATGGTGTCTTATTCGCCACTGTTTCATCAGCTTCTTTAACAGCTTCTAGAATTCTGGTGAACATACTTGTATTGCCACCATCCACTTCCTGAAGACTATCTGAAATCTCCGCCATATAAGGATTTCGATTAAACATTTGAAAATATGGTGTATTTTTAGTAGGCTCCTATTTTAAAGAAAACAGCAATTTTGTAATGAAACAGTAATCTAGCCTAGAAATAGTCCTCAGTTAGAGACAGAGCATCATAGAAAGGCACACACCAAGTGCGTGACGTTGAAGGCGAAGGACACGGCCAGCAGGTGGTCATCCCAGTCGTCCGGGTGCTCCGCGCAGTGTTTGGACAGGAGTGTCTTGATAGCGCTGGGCGTGCTGTCAGCTGGGTTAACAGCCCCGGAGGTGTGAGAAATTACAGTTTGCTTCTTGCCAAACAATCCATACAGCTCAGCATTAATCTAAAAAACATGTAAAACAAAACTGGCTTCTTATAACCTGCAAGGTATTTTTCATTGATTAAAAAAAAAAAAGGTTTCAAAAGAATTGGCATCTTGCCTTCTTCACTGACTCCAGCCTCTACATAAAAACACACATTTTGTTTTAAAGCAGTAGTTCCCATTTATTGAGTCATTATCTGCTGGTTAACACACTAGACGCTTTATGTCATTATCATTGACCCTGACAAAATTTTTATGAGGTATTATTAATTTCATTTTAAAGGTAAGATGCTGATTGAAGTGCCTTGCCAAATACTTACAACAAGGAAATGAAAGAACAGAATTTAAGTTTAAATAATTTTTAATTCAGTAGACAATCTGCCAAATGAACACTAAGTCACACAACCCAGTTAACAGGTGTGTGACCTTGGCCAGCCCACTGAACTTCAGTGTACTCAGCTTTTCCTCATCTGTGAAAGAAACAAAATCCTATCCATGATTCTTCTGACGATTAAGTGAGTTAGTGTTTATAAGGCACTTAAAACAATTCTCGGCAGGTAGCAAGCATTTTATAACTTTTTTTTTTTTTTTGCATTTTATAACTTTTAACTGCTGTAATTGTTGTTATATCTTATACTATTCAGGATCTAAAAGAAATAAAAATAATTTTAGAAAATTTCTAACAGTAAGCTTGTTAAATGAAAAATAATTTCCTAACTTACCCCTTGGACTTTTTTTCTTACTATTTGTAATAGATAAATCTTTGCCTGATAAATTTATCATTTAAAGGAATATTTTGCATAAGTAGCATCAGAATAACTAAACACGTAAAGCTAATAACAGGAGGGAAAATCAAAACTAAAGTACACTTCCCAAGTTCCCTTGCAGGTAAGAGTGTTCACGTGACACAGTTCTGGCCAAAAAGATCTAAGTGAAAGTTGTTGGATGCCGTCTGCTGGTACAAGCTGAGTTTGCTCTTTGCTCTCCCCCTTCTCTCTAACTGAAGGGCAGACATTGTGACAAGGGCTCTGGCAGCTGTATCGTGCATACAAACTGAGAGTCACATCCCAAAGACAGAAAGCTAGAAGCTCCTGGGCTCCCAGTGACAGGCAGAGCTACCCATCCAGCTTTCAACAGCCTGGCTTTCTTTTCCTGAGTACAACATACAAACTCCTATTGGAATTTATATACTGGGGCAGGGGAAGTAGTCCTCTGTTACCTGAGCTGAATACAATTCCTAGCTTATACAGAGAGAGATTATTGGCATATATAGTAAGAAAATACAAGAATAACATATGTTAGGTTGTATCTCTTGTAATTGCAGAAATTAAATGTGACTTGAGTATGATTTTAATATAGTCTTTTCCTTTCTTAAAATATGTATACATTATTTGGCACCCTCTGTATGTATGCGTGTGTGTACAAATTTGTGTATATATACTTCTGTATGAATTCAGGTTGCCTGCCTTTAATTCAAAAGGAAGTAGAAAGAAATTCCAGAGAAAAGGTGTCATTTGGGTCAGCATCATTATGAAGTGCTGAGAAATGGAAAAGGCTGCAACTTCCTTGTTTCAAAAGTTTGCCAGGAAGGCTGGGTGCCCATGGCTCACTCCTACAATCCCTGCACTCTGGGAGGCCAAGGCGGGTGGACTGCTTGAGCTCAGGAGTTCAAGACGAGCCTGAGCAAGAGCAAGAGCACGAGCCCATCCATCTCTACTAAAAACAGAAAAACCAGCCAGACACCGTGGTGGGTGCCTTGTAGTCCCAGCTACTCGGGAGGCTGAAGCAAGAGGATCACTTGAGCCTGAGAGTTGGAGGTTGCTGTGAGCTGTGACACCACGGCACTCTACCCAGGGTGACAGCATGAGACTCTGACTTTAAAAATATAAAAATGTTGGCCAGAACCTGGCAACCTCCTGAAACAAAGTAAATCCATTTGTGAAACGCTGGCCTGACATTCTGACCCCCCCGCCTCCTCCCCACTCAGACCAGGGAAGTCATCAGTCCTTAAAAATTTAATTTCCCATAAGACACTTAAAAAATTAATTTTCCCATTGAATATGTTTCTTTTCTATCCTTCAGAGTTTTGCAGAAAGTTTTTTGTCCACTTTACTGAAACGATTCAGCAAACAGTGTAAGCTATGTTACACAGAGTCACCAAACTCTGTGCCAAGCTGTCCCCTCAACACCTGTCAGAAACCATAACTTAACTTAAGGTAGCTGGACGCTGGAGTAGGTTATAATCCTTACAACGACATCGTGTCTTTACAGAACTGTTTTTGTTCAGGCAATGCTGTGATAAAAATCAATGACAATGTGAAAACCAAGGTCAAGCAGGAAATGAGGGTGGCAGGAAAAATATGGTTCCAAGGTCTGAGATACTAGGCAGTGGTCAACAGGTATACATAATCCATCAGCAAGCAATTCCGGTTATTAAGAATGAAATAAAAATATTTTTTCTTTCAATTTATGGGCATTATTTTTTAAATGGCTACTAAGTGGTTAAGACATAAATACGAAGTGTGGATGGGCCTGTGTAGAGGAGAGTTAATGTAACATGGGACTTCCAGAGGACTGGACAACACAGGTCTGAGACAGCTACAGTCCCTGAAGGGCTGCTTACAGAGCTGGCCCTGGGCTAGTGTCCAGGAACTTAGGTTTTGGTGAGAAGGACAAATACCTTCTTTCCTTCACAGAATCTGGAATGTCTGTACATTCCAAGCAGAGGGTGCCTACATGACCAGTTAAATCCCTGGGTGCTGAGCCTCTGGTAACCTTTCTTGGTGGACGACATCCACATCTGTCACAACTCACTGCTGTGGGTATCAAACACAGCCTGTGCAACTTCCTTGGGGAAGGAGACTTCAGAAGCCTGTATGCAGTTTCCCCGGGGCGGCTTTGAACCAAGGAAGTCTGGCTATCGCTGATTTTTATTTTTATACAGTACCCCGTTAATTATAAAAACTTTAAAATACCCCTTAAGTTTGCCTTATGCCTAGTAGTTATTTTATTTCTGTTAAATATTTTTCATATATATTTTTGCCTACTTATTTTCAGATTAATGCTAATCTGAAAAAGGCCAGGGCAATGGGAAAAATACCTTTCAATATTGAAACAAGTATTTTTCCATTTAGTCAAATCTCCTTTTACCTGTCAACTATAGGATTTTTAAGCTAGAATTAAACACAGATTATTCAGTGCAATCTTTTCATTTCAGTCTGAAGAAACCTGAACACACAATTACTGAGTGGCATCATCAGCACTGGCCTCCCGATGTGCTGATCTCAGTCCAGTGACCACTGCAGGGTACGGCATCAAACCGCCAAACCTGCGGCCCTTGTCTGAATTGACTGAGCACCCTGTCAGGTATACACAGGGCATTGTGTGCTGCCAGACCCCAGTGGTCTGTCTTACCTGTTGAATGAATTCATCTCCTTGGTTCATTATCATTTTCTGAGGAGGTCCATATAAGAAAAACAAATTGATAATAGCCTTCGCGATCTCTGACGCTGAAACATCACACAGAGGCAGAATCATGACCCATTTTGTGAGCAGGTCCGTCACGATCACTGCATACACGTGGCTCCTGCTGCTGGTGTGGAAAGGCCCGGTCAGGTCCACAGTGACCACACTCCACGGGCCCTCCGCCTTCAGGAGGTGTGCTTTAGGTGCTAGTGTGACTGTATTTTTTGCCACTTGGCAATGCTGGCAAGCATACACCTATAACCAGGCATATGATAAAGAAAACACATACAAATGTTAGTATGTTCACATAACATAAAAGCAGTCCTATAAATATGAATTTTAAAATGGTTAACAGGTACTGTGTGTTTTGAAGGAGAAACTTTTGGACTAAAAACAGAGCACTGAATTAAATCTACTAGAAACAGAAAACAAATTATTAGTTGCTACCACAGTAATCTGTGAACAACATGGGCCTGGACTACACAGGTCCCCGTACCTATGGCTCTTTTCTCAACCAAACAGATTGAAAATACGAGGGAAAGGGGAAAAACCGGCAAATATAAAAGGCCAACTTTCCACAAACGTGGGTTCCATGCAGCTGACTGCAGGACTTGACATGTGTGAGTCTGGTCTCCAGTGACACAGCAGGTGCTGGAACCAACCACCGTACGCACCAAGGGACAACTGTTATCAAATGACGTCACATCAGGTCTTACTGGCATGGAACATGATTCTGGATCATGTTCAATAAATACTTATTAAATACTTACTCTTCTCCATAATTTAAATCAGTAACTATTTCTATATATAATAATTTCTATATGCAAAAGATGTTTCCTTCTAAACTTACCACTCTAAGAAGTTCATTCATTGATTCCAACAATATTTATTGAAATCTAATTTCATATGTACAATATGTATAGATGCCATAAGTTTCTCCAGGTCAGAAATGGGGAATCTGCAGCCTTAAAGCCACATATGGCCTTCTAGGTCCTTAAGTGAGGGCTTTTAAATGAATCCAAATTTTATAAAATGAATTCTTTGATGCTTATTAGCACATTTCTGTTCATCTTTTTTATTTTTATTTAATTTTTTCAAATGAACATATTTATTAATAAAATACCCAAGAATAAAATAAGTTTCAATGAAATAATCCTCCCAGATTAAGTGGCACAATCAGAACATTAGTAAATCAAAGCCTGAACAGACACCTGCCAAGCTCATGATTCAGCTCTAACTTCTCCTGCCCACGGCCCCACAATCGCATGAGGCTGGCTGGTGAGAGTTTACAGGGGATGAGGTACAACTTTTGACTTTGGTGCACTGTGTGTCGGTCTGAAGTGGATTTGTGAATAGTTGCATGATTTTACAATACTTTTTAATTCTGTCTGCTAACAGCCCATCATGTCAAAGAAGACCAAGAGAACACTGAAGGAAGAAAACAGATTTTTTAATGAGGATTTGGAATTGCAATGTTATCTTATTTCTGCTAAGAATAAGATGATCTGCTTGCTCTGTGATACTGCAGGACCAACAGTGAAGATATTCGGTGGGCACTGGGACTATAACGCTCATAAGGCCCACGCATTTTAATTTAGAGGAAGTCACATAAAAGGTTGTATTGCAGAAATTAAGAGATGAAAAGCAAAAGTAAAGTTAATTCTTGTTTTTTTCCTCCCTTGAGAGAGAATCTTGCTCTGTCGCCTCGGCCAGAGTGTTATGGCCTCAGTCTAGCTCACAACAACCTCTGACTCCTGCCTCAGCATCCCAACAAAGACAATTCTTTGAAGCAGTAGTAAGACCTAGAAATAATGACCTTGAAGCAACTTAAAAAGTAGCTGATATACTCAGGAAAGAAGGGAGACCGTTCAGTGATGTGGAAATTGTGAAAGTTGTAGGATGCTTAGACCCTGAGAACACTCCAAAGTGCAAACACCTGCCTATTTCAGAGAGAACCATAACTCACCAGCAGCATGAACGAGGCTTCAACTTAACAGAACAACCTCATGCAATACTTAAAAAGTGAAATATTAGGTAATAAGAAATGTCTGATTTCAAATCAAAAGCTTAGTTTATTATATCTCAAACTAGAAGCAGTGCAATTAATCACAATATGCATCTAAACTATAACAGTTTTGCCATCTTAACTGTAACTTGTTTCTGCCAGCACTGAAGAAGCCTGGAGAGTGAGTGGCAAAGAAATTACAAAAGGTGTTTTCCACACCTGGTTGAAAATTGACTATTTTCCTTGCAGTAAATGGTCCAAAGCCTGGGAGAAGTGGCAGTCAGCTGGTGTGAGGTCTGGAGAATACAGTGGGTGACTGAGTTTCCAACTCTAGCCCCTGTAGCTGTGGTGGATAATACCAGCACTAGACCAACAGACACCAGTAGCTTTTTTTTGATAAATATTCGCTTTTGGTCTGTGTTCCGGGGCTTCATCTTTATCCAACCAGTGTGCCAAACTCTTAGGGTTGTCAGAAAGAATCCAGTTTCCATCACATGTAACAATGTGACAGAGAAAGGTTCTCCTTTGTGTTGTCACAGCAAAGAAAGGCAAGCTTCAACACAGTTTCTCTTCTGAAGCTCACTTAATCCTCCTGGAACCCATCTACCCAGCTTCCTCTTGTCTACTTGTTTCAAATGGTCCAATATTATGGAATAGTAATGCCAAATTTTGCTAATTCATGGGTAGGTTGAAAGATTAGCTCCCACTGCAACTTTTGGCTTCTTATCTACCCTGGTCTCACGTTGACCATGTGGCTCATTGTCAATATTAAAATCACCAGAATGGAACTTTTCAAACTATCCAGATACTGAGACTTCATTAACTACATCCTTCCCAAACACTTCCTTGATATTTTTAGCTGTCTGCACTGGCGGAACTCTTATTTAAAAGTAACACACAAATTTTTAACTTACTCGTAGTTTCACAAAAATTGCTCTAAAATAAATGTGTCAGATAATCAATCACAAGCCAGAATGTGCATTTGAAGGAATGAGGATGGACCTTCACAATAACAATAAAACAAGAGTCAAAGTGAAATGCCAGAGATACCCACTGTCAAACTTAGCACTTAAGGAAATCAGATTTCTCTTACTTAAGAACTAATATATATTATGCAGTCACTATGGGTGAATCAACAGATACTACTGACAAGGGGCGGGTTTTATACTTCATTTGGGTCATAATAGAGGATTTTCTTTGCTACAGTCACTTGCTTTGGGTGCTCTTGTGAACAGAACATAGAGAATAGATAGACACCTTCAACAACTTTCAAGGTAAACAGAAGGTGATTGGACTGAACTCAGTAAATTTAGTGAGTGTACAGGAAAATATGACGGGTTTATTGCACAGATAAAAAAGTATTACTGAATCCAGATGTCCTCATTTCTTTTCATGACAACTTGCATCAGCCTAATCTCTGCTAAAGCTGCTATTTTAAATGACACTTTGCAGCCACTTGAGAGCATTCCTGACTAGGTTCCTGCAAATGCAACACAGGAGTGGTCAACATGCTATAGCTGAATGAGGAGGTATGTGGTGTCATCCGCCAGACCATGCTCAAGTGTGCTGGCTATCCCAGGGACAGGTGCTGGCCAAAAGTTTATCCCTGTGAGAAGAGATAATTAAATTTATGAAGAACAGAATCAGCCATGGGAATTATGGAAAGAAGATGTCTCTAGGAATAGTAGAGACATGAAGCTAGAAGATGTCTCTAGGAGTTACTGACAGACGATGTCTCTAGGAATGTCTCTGTGTGGTATCATGTCAAATTGAAACACCCTGAATATCTATTTGCAAGGTAAAACCAGGTCCATATGTCACAAGTGGCAAAAATTTTGAAAAAAGCTATTTTTTTCCAAAACACTTCTTCAAAAGGAAATTTCAGACAAACATTTTCCCCATTCAGTAAAGGTCATTGAACAGGATGACACCTGTGAATCATTTGAAGAATATGCAGCTGTTACAGACTTAGCAGATATAAGATAACATTGCAATTCCAAATCCTCATTAAAAAATCTGTTTCTTCCTTCAGTGTTCTCTTGGTCTTCTTTGACATGATGGGCTGTTAGCAGACAGAATTAAAAAGTATTGTAAAATCATGCAACTATTCACAAATCCACTTCAGACCGAAACACAGTGCACCAAAGTCTACAATAAAAGTCTCACAGACTTTGAGAATCACAACATCAGACTCAAATGTGCATTTCAGCCTCACCTACCTGGTCTCACCAAGGCACCTAAAGAACTAAGATGGAGTTGGTTGAGCTCTTTGTAGTTGACATGTTAAAGTTAGCTTTGATTTGATTCTAAGAAAGATAGAATACCTTCGCCTTCAACAACATGCCTAAAAAAAGCTTTCTTGCTTTTTAACCACTATGGCAGAACATCTCCATTCCCTGCATAACCAAATCAAGGTGCCCTTAAGGTCACATAACTGATGCCCATCCAGAGGACCGTCTGAGATGGGGGCCTCCATGCTGGGACCAGATCCTCAGATATGACTGATGCCCATCCAGAGGACCGTCTGAGATGGGGGCCTCCATGCTGGGACCAGATCCTCAGATATGACTGATGCCCATCCAGAGGACTGTCTGAGATGGGGGCCTCCATGCTGGGACCAGATCCTCAGATATGACTGATGCCCATCCAGAGGACTGTCTGAGACCTGGGCCTCCATGCTGGGACCAGATCCTCAGATATGACTGATGCCCATCCAGAGGACCGTCTGAGATGGGGGCCTCCATGCTGGGACCAGATCCTCAGATATGACTGATGCCCATCCAGAGGACTGTCTGAGACCTGGGCCTCCATGCTGGGACCAGATCCTCAGATATGACTGATGCCCATCCAGAGGACTGTCTGAGACCTGGGCCTCCATGCTGGGACCAGATACTCAAATCCTTTCCAACAAAAAGCAGACACAAGGTCGTTAAAAGGTCAACTTTAAAATTAACAAATAGTTTTCACTTTTTGAAATCGTAGGTACATAGTTAGACTTTACAGAATAATGCAGGTTATTAAATCATCTAGAAGGAACTTTCTTGAATGTGGCCGTTTTTGGTCACAGCTAAATAACGCAGCCTCCCAACATGAAGAAGCTCTCTACCCGTGCTCTAGTCTAGGTCACAGGAAAACTCTAAACTACCCCTCCCTCCCCCCCAAAAAAACCCCAAAACTAATCTCTGCTGTCATCTGTCATGGAAGTTGAGTGAAGTGAGAAGGATCAATTGACCTATTTATGGGTGATATCATTGCTCAATATAGTTCTGGAATTCTAGTTTGGAAACGACTTTCAAACTACTGAAGAAAAATTTTTAAAATATTTTATTACATTATAGTCACAGTTATTTTTAATAAAAAATTTTCAAATATAAACTTATTCACTAAATTTTGTCGCAAATAACCTCTAATTATTTCCAAAAATCATTAGATCATCCATTTTTAAATAATAAAGGTTTTACAAAGATTTCGCTGAATGCTGGTAAAGAAATGCATGGCAGGTGCCAAAGGCAAATACAAATTTATATTTGTCTTTGGAATATCTTCACACACTCACAAACTAGTAACTCAAAAATGACAATTAACAGCTGGTTTAGTTCCTTATGACTTATAGGCCCATCTTCTCAATGCACCATTACTATTTTTAAAGAGCTCTCATGTCCATGCCGAGGAATTCTTAGCATTTGGCATACAGTCCACCAGGAAGAACAGGATCAGGTGACCTACCAGTTAGAAGTGGAAGGGCCTAACAGGTGACACAGTTACAAACGTCAGACTTAGTATCTTCAGTTTTGTGAATTTGTCTTCACAAAATCAGACTTATTATCTGACTTTGCATTTATTTGGTTTTGGGTCTCTACCACGTTTGACATTTTCTACCTGAAGATGGGCTAGGCCTGGGAGATGAGAGCACACGGTGGGCCAAACTTATTAGAATGTCCTCGGCTCTCAACAAGAGCTTGTCTGACCGTCATTAAAGAGGTAACAGCTTAGTCAGACAAATGCTAGCTGCGTTTAAATTCTGCCTAGCCAAAGGAGTTCAATGATAAAAACCTGGTTCTAAATGATCTCCCATCTCAATGTGGTATTTTCAAATGCTCAAGTAATGCTTCTTTCTTGCTCAACTTATAGTTTAGTGATTTAAAATAATTAAAAGGGAACTAAAACTCCCTTTACGTGTTTTCTTGAACAAAAACTACAACCCCCAAACAGTACTTAATGAGATGTGATACCCAGAGTAAACCGGGAGCCATCATGACTTTTTGAGTATCGACTAGACATAATTCAACATACTCTAAATACGTAAGCCATACCCACTGTTTGACATCATTGGTCACAGAAGTCCAATAGTAACTGGACTCCACCAGCGTGAGGGTTCGGGATATGCCATGGTGAGCTCCAGCGTCATTTTCATGGCATTCTCTTAGCACTTTCTTCTTCTCTTCCTCTGAAACAATTACCAAACGATTTTGTTTTCTGTCTTTTCCAACATAAAACAGCTTTTTTTCTGGAATAAATGATATCAAAGAGATAGAAGTACAGGTTTTATAAATCTACATTGTTTTCAGATAATTATAGACTTACCCGCAAACCATGAGGGGTTTTGTTTTAGGAATTCTTATCCCACTTAAAACAGAGTAGTCACTTGCAAAGGTGTTACGGCACAACTGGGAAGGTCCTCAGCGCCTGCACGTACCTGCTCTGCACAAGCAGCACAGGCCGCTATGATTTTGTAGCTTTTAAGGCAAGCAGAGCTAGCTTGTTTTTCAAAGCATGTAACAACTATGGAAATATAAAAGTACCATTCCATGGAAGTTCTCAAACTAAGGAAATACATGCAGGTGCCTCCTAAAAATGGTCTAAATTAGCAAATAAATTATGTATAGAAGAGCAATTTCCTAGAACAGAATTTTCTAAAATTTATTTTATCACAGCTGCATTTTTGTAAGCAACCACCTCTTTGGTGTTTTTCTAGATTTCAGTAGAAGGTGGGGATGGTAAAGTGAGGGAACCTTCAGCCTCGAGACAATTCTGTTTTCCTTAGGAAGACACCTGAGAAGAACCTGCAGTGGGGAGACAACTAGGAGAGACCCAGCATCCACCTCCCCAGTATGGACAGGGCAGCAATTCAAACTCCAGAATACACCATCAACCTCCCCGTGTGCTGAACACAGGCTGAGTGGAGCAGTCCTTACTTAACTTACAGGGTAAGTAACCTGAAGGCAGAAATCTTATCTTTCTTATTCATCAATATATCTCCATGGCCTAGAATGTGACTGGCACATAGAAAGTCAGTAAACATTTGCTGCACAGAGTATTAAATAAAGGAATGAGTCCTCATCTTAGTCTAAGAGTAACCAGCCTGCCCGTTACTGGTAGGGTTGTACACAGAGAGACGAACCGCCTTCACCTACTTTGGGGAAAGCCTAATGCTAGACTTACAGGCAAAACTCCCATTAATAGTACCAGCATTTATTTAATTACCCAAACTTCTCTTCCCCTTCAAAGGAAGAAGGAAAAGAGGGAAAAATTATCATGACTTTCAGGATAAATATCCCACTGCCTTTCAAATAGTTAATCTCTTCAGAGATTCAGGGTCTTTTTTTTTTTTTTTTTTTTTTGAGACGGAGACTCAAGCCATCCCCCTGGGTAGAGAGCCCTGGCATCACAGCTCACAGCAACCTCCAACTCCTGGGCTCAAGCGAGTCTCCTGCCTCAGCCTCCCAAGTAGCTGGGACCACAGGTGCCTGCCACAGCGCTGGCCATTTTTTGGTTGCAGCCATCATTGTTGTTTGGCGGGCCCGGGCTGGGGATTCGAACCCGCCACCTTAGGTGTATGTGGCTGGCGCCTTAGCCGCTTGAGCCACAGGCGCCGAGCCGAGATTCAGGGTCTTAAAATAAATGTGATCCTAAGAAAATTTAAATGGCAGTAGGAGGGGGAAACCACATTAATATATACAGCTAATTCCGTTCTCCATTTCAATATACAGACTAGTTAACTTTGTCACCTTTTCACATTAAGCTTGGTGTGTCCCTCACTGACAGTGAGGCATGTTAAAGTGGCATCAGGGCTTTAACGGGCCCCACTGGAGCAGGTGAATCAGAGGGCAAAAGCAGAAGCTGTTAATTTAGGTAAATGTGTTGCTTTTTTCCTTGGCATCATTTTCTGCATAACGATTTAAATGTCCTTGTCACGCTCACTGGCCTGCAGATGGCTTCAGTGTGATTTTTATTTTGCTTTTGACTAAGCGGCATCATCACTTCAACTGGTAACAGTTTAGCAACATCAGTTACTACAGAAATTCCTAGGATTCTTCAAAGAACACACGTAGAAAAGTCTGTAATTCTGCACTCAAGATTGCGGACACCAATTTTACCTTTGAAAACAAACTTTTTCGCCGCTCTTCGTATGCCACTTCTCTCACTTGGCAGTGTGGTGGGGTGATACTCCCCGGTCCGTTTGTAATACGCGATCTGTTTAAGGTGGAGGTCCCCATTTTTTCCACTGCGGACCATTATGAACCTAGGTGAAAGTTATTTTAAGAAATAAATCACAAGTGAGTTCAGTTGCTATTTCAGTTCCGACTCTGTCATACTTATATTTACATATGAATTGAGCATTCCTAAAATATTATTTGTGAGGGAGATAACTGCAGTACAGGAAAGGAAGAATGATGTCAATGAACGAAAATATTCAAATGCTATTTTTGAGATACAGCACGAAAAATTATCTTGCCTCTTTCCATGTGATAAGAAATGCTAAAAAACTTCCACATGCTGGGAAAGAAAGGGAATGAACAAGTACACTGCAAAAAGGTCTGCTTCGAATCTCCTACTCCCGCCAGCTGGAATACGGCTCGCACAGTGTGGTCTCGTTACGTGACATCCAAATAAATAATGACAGGTTACAACAGGAGAAATACAGCTTATATCACTCCTAAATATACTCTTGACCATCTCATCTTCTCGCCACACCAGCCGCAGAGATGGTAACTACTTCCTGCTGCTGCCAGGCCCCAGGGCCTTGTTGGTGTCTTTGTCCCTGCCTGCCAATAAACAGGAGCTTCACGAAAATTTTTTTTTAATCCCACCAGAATCTCTTCTGTGTCCTGCGGTTACTCTGATACAAATGCTTACCACGTTAAAATTCTAAAAACAGTATGGCTGTCTACTGACCCCTGAGACTTTAGGGATGAGACGGAAGAGCGCCTTTCTGCAGACAGAGGGCTGGGATGGAGAGAACAGACTGTGCCTATCGCCAGGACCCATGCAGTCCAGCAAGTCTCTTCCCTATGACAGAGCTCTCGGCACGTGTAAAAACAATCTTTCTGATCTATTTATAATCTAAGACAGAATACAAGTGCATTTCTAATCTTAGCACGTGTAAGCCACTTCAAAGGCCCAATATCAACACTATCCCATGATAACCTACAAAACAGGTTCATTATCTCTACAAGGTACCATAGAACAATTTGGTCTAAGTTTAAGTCATTTTCAATTAAAAAATAAATATGTGAATTTTTCATTTTGTAATAGTCCCTACAAATACAGCTTATCACAATTTCTAAAACATTTCAAAAATGAACAGATTGGATTTTAGACTTTCTCTACAAATACAGTAAATAAGACATGCAGTATTGGCACAGGACAACTGGAAGAGGGTTTCCAGAGGTAGCCTGACAGGTAGAAAGCAAAGCATTTGCAATGAAGACATCAGTACAGCACAGAAAGAGGCGGTCTTTTCAAGGAATGATTCTCTAGCAGCTAGATATCTTTACAGGAAAAAAGTAAACCATAACCAACCACCTCACATCTCCCACAAAAAAACTAATTCCAAATAAATCATAAATTTAAAAGTGAAAGATAAACAACAAAGCTTCTGGAAGAAAACAATGGAAAAGATCTTCAAAATCTTGGGATAAGCAAAGATTTCTTAAATAGGATACAGAAAACACTATCCTTAAAAAAAAAAAAAGAAAGAAAAGGACTTTATTGAAATCAAAAACTTCTGTTGATCGAAAGACACCATTAAGAAAGCAAAACAGTAAGCCAGAGAGTGGAGAAAGAAATCTTAAGTACATACATCTAACAAAGTGCTCATACCCAGAATGTAGAAGGAACGTCTACAAATCAGAAACGAGAAAAATCCAATTCAAAAAACGAGAGGACAAATCTTAGGGGGCACTTCACAAACGGTGAATGAGTGAGTGAAAATGTGGTCAGCAGCATCACTTCTCAGGGCAATGCCAATCAAAGCCACAGCGATTTACAGCTCCACGTTATCCCAAAAAGATAAAACTAAATTGCAGACAAGACCAAGTGTGCGGGAGGACAAGGAGCAACTGGAACTCTCACACCTCCTTTAATACATTCAATGCTGTAACCGTTTGGAAAACTGAGTTTCTTCTAATGCTAAACATACACACACCTACCCTAATAACTTGGCAATTCTAAGTTTATATCCAGCAAAGTGACTATGCGACTATCACAAAATGTGTAGAAAAATGTTCAGGTATGTTTTATAGCCATAATAACCCCTAATATCCTCACTACAGCTCCCCCTCTGCCAATCTACTCTTGATCACTGGTTAATTTAGGAAGGCTTGTGTGGCCGCAGGTAGGGAGTACAGTCTGTCTACCTGTCCACGTGCCTGCCTCTCAACCTAGCTCTGCATCAACTCTTAAAAACAAACAAAAATCATTTTTGTGTGTGTGTCCTATTGTCACCTCTAGGCAATGCTGACACATTCTTTTAAGTCCAAGGGACAGAGCAATCAGTTCCATCAATCCTTATACGGTTTATATACTGCAAAATTCATAATATGCTACATATATAACCACAAGCTGTAACTTCTTTCCCTTAATGGCTTTTGGGGCCATCGATGTTCCAAATCATCCAAATCCGCTAAAGGAAAATCTAGAAATATCTCGTCCTAGTCAGCTGACAGCATGGTATCTGTAGGAAAATAAAGCTTACAAAAGAAAGCTATTTCCTGCCTTCTAGAGCTCAGAAAAGCTTGTGAATACTGAAGGACTTTAAAGAGAACAGGACAGAGGAAGTCTTTTCAGGCCTGTAAAAAGCTCATAGGAAGAAAGGATCAAACTCTTTCACCTTAGGGAAGGGGTATGACTAATTATAACTGGGAGAAAAAAAGCTGGGCATTGGAAAATACAATCATCTGCATAAACCACAGTGGCTTCTGTATTTTGCTCTAAAAACCCTCCAGTTCTCACCATCTCCTGTCCTCCTCCTACACACTCCTTTTATCTAATCACTAGATAGAAGATGAAGCTTTCAGTACACTTAAGTTAGCTGTGCTGTCAGAACACTGGTTTTCTACCTATAATAAACACATAAAAAAGCCTCCCAGAAAAGGTAATAAAAAGATAGTAAAAAGTTACTGAAGTTGGCTTCTCCACTTTCAAATCTTCAACTCTTGAATACTTGAAAATAGATCCAAGATAAGGGTAATTTGCTATCCTCAGAGTAAACTTATAGTACAAAGGGTCAAGGAGGAAAGGAAATCGGTATACAAAATTTTCAAGGTTTGAGATTTTTGCTTAGTTTGTTTTCCTTATCATTAAGGCAGAGGGAAATCACTGGAAGAAGATATACAAGTCAGAACTTTTCTACATATTTTCATATTTCACAAGTCCTCTCAAAAATGTACTATTTTTATTTTTATAAGAGTCAGCTATCTTGGCTGAGGGTAGTGGCCCGTACCTGTAATCCTAGCACTCGGGGAGGCCAAGGTGGTGGACTGTCTGAGCTCATGAGTTAGAGACTAGCCTGAGCCAGAGAAAGACCTTGCCTCTAAAAATAGCCAGGCATTATGACAGGCACCTATAGTCCCAGCTACTTGGGAGGCTGAGGCAAGAGAATCACAGAAGCCCAAGAGTTTGAGGTTGCTGTGAGGTGTGATGCCAGGACACTCTACCAAGGGCAAAGTGGGATTCTGTCTCAAAAAAAAGAAAGAGTCAGTTATCTTGGCTTAGTAATGAATAGAACACTTGAAAGGGTAATTATGTACTTGACATAGTGACCTTGAAACTTTAGACTATGCCTAGCATATTTTTATTTTCCAAATGATCTACTTGACAGAGTGAACACTGTAAGCCTGCCTCTGGGCACTTTCTGCTACTTACAGACTGAAGTCCAACCCGTTCAGCCTGCCCTCTACAACCTGGCACAGCACAAGTCTCTTCTTTAGCTTCCTTTGTGTACCTGTGGCCATATCCCAGCCATTCTCTGTACCTTATCATTAGTTCCTCCTGAATGGGGGGTCCTTCCAATTCTGCATTTTTAAACTTTACCTCTCTCTCAAAATCATGCACCTCACTGAAGCAAGCCTTCCATGATCTGTGACTCTGAAGTGATCCTGACCACCCCTGATCTTCTTTTACCACAGAACTTTGCAGGTTTTCCCCTCTTTCGTAGCTTTTTGCCTGTTCATCCATATAACCCTGCATTTATTGCTGATTTTCTGAGACCTTAAACTCTTGTATGTATCAGGTAATGCGAATGCAGAGGTAAACAGATGAAATCTCTACCCTCGTAAAGCTTATGATGTAAAATGACAGGAACAGGGGTGCAAATCAGCATCTATGCAGCATAGAAGGTTATTTTTTTTTTAAGTATGCAAAGTGTAGTATAAAAATAGATCTGTCAAGACCCAGATCGACTTGGAGAGGAGAACATTTTGGACCAGTAAGAACCTTGAACGTTACCACCACTGCCTTAATTCAGACTCGCTTCATATTTGACCCTGTCTGCCTGATCTCTAATACGGTCCCTCTCCTCACTGTGACCCCGGAGGTCACCGTAAAATACAAACCATATCAAAATACCCAGCTAACTTCAAAATATCCACCTAACTTGAAATAATGGCCTTTTACCACTCCCAATGTTTTCGGTCCCTTTGAGCTTCTTTAAGAAAAATATATAACAAGGCGGCTCCTGAACAACAGAAATTTATTTAGCATAGTTCTGGAGGCTGAGAAGTACAAGACGGAGATGCCAGAATATTTAGCATCTAGCCAGGGCCTGCTTTCTCATAGGCAGCTGGTTACATACTCTAGTTCTGCAAGAGCAGTATCAGTGTCACAACTGATTGAACTTTTTACACTATGCCCCTTGCTTGACGTCAAATAAAATCAACAAATACCTGTATAAAGACTTATTGCCTAATTCCTTTAAATAGTTTATGTTTGTGTCCAACAAGTAGGACAATTAAGTATAATTTGGAATGAAATTATGATGTAATTGTATTTCATCAAGGGTAAAACCACCAATTCAAGCCTCCAAGAGGTTATTATGCACGTTCCAACTTAAACCTGTGTTATTTCAATAAATTGAGATGAGAATTAAGGCTTTTAATTTATATTATGCAATTCCTAAAAAAGTGGACATGCACAATTTTATGCATCATGAGGGCTGGGAAATCTAAATACACCAGACACTTCCGCATACAAACTCATTTTTAAAGATGCCTTCAATCCACACGTCCACAGGCACACGCACGAAGCCACAAGGGATAATCCATTTTCTAGTAGAGAGTATCTCCTTTGATTCGGAAATGCCCATTTAGGATCATTCACTGAGATAAAGTGTACATTTTTTCCCCGTAAAACTACGTGACAACATTCCCTCTTGAATGTTTCTCCTTGCTACAAATTTTAACTTGGGGCAAAATTTCAGATTAAATGTCAACTATGATAAAGTAACGGGGAGCATTCTTAACGTCAGCCAAGCGCTGCACTCGCCTTCAAGCGCTCCGAGTTTCAAACGCTACTTTCATTGTCAGAGAGCATTTCCAAAGAATCTGGACGGCTGGTTAACTGATTCTGAAGACGAGGTCCGACACGAGATCTAAAGATTTCAGCAACAACACTCGACTCCACCGAGCAGGCGCTCCGCGGCCCACCACGCCGCAGAGGCCCGCCCGCCCGGCGCCTGCGCACTGCCGCCCGGACGCAACCCCTTCCCGGGGGCGTTAAAGACGGAAGGTGTGGAATGACTGTCAGGGTACGGCTCACTTCATCAAACACAGTCGTTACGACAAAACACGGCAGAACGACCACTCACCAAGGTGGTCCTAAATTCAAACGACAGGATTTAAGGTTCCTCTCGCAATTTATCTGGTGCTGCCGGAAGCGGAACTACTCGGATCGTTAAGATGATAGTCCGGGGACCTGAGTCGGGGAAAGGGAGGGCGGAGCCCGGGCTGTTGCCGGAAGCCGTTCTGCCCGGCGAGGTTTCCCGGTGAGACCCGAGGGGGCGGGGAAGAGGCGTGGCGGATGTCAGCGAGGTGTGGAGGCGCCTGAGGTGCTGCTGGGTGCTCCTGGGTGCTGCTGGCGGGAGAAGCCCACGTCCACGCCTGCAGCTGAAGTCTCCGGACGAACGCCTCACCCTTGGCCGGCGGATTGGAAGGGGATCCCTGGACCCGAATGGGCTCGGCGGTCTCCAGCAGCTCACGTGGCGGCCGCAGGCGTGGCAGGTGAGGCGCGGAGACCGCAGGAGGACGGGCGACGCGGAGCCGGGTCCCGCGGGTCCCGCGGGCTGCGGCCGTGCGGGGCAGGGCTGTGCCTCGGGTGCTCCGCGGGCCTCCGACCCGCTCTCCTCCGAGGGGCGTGTGCCCGGGGTGGGCGTGGAGCGACCGCACGGCCCCGAGGGTCCTTTGGGGTCTCGGTTTCTCCTCCCTCCTCTCGCCCAGGGCCACCCTTTTTCTTTCCTTCGGGTTGAGACGCCAGAAATTGCCCCTGATCCGGACGGAACTGCCGGTCTTCTCTCCCGCTCCGCGTCTGCCTCCACCGAAGTGGGCAGTCTCGGGCTTGGGGACTGCTGCGGGTGGTGGCTGTTTCCATTTTCGCTCCTGTCTTTATACCTTCCTCGTCCCTTCCACACCCTCTCTAAGAGAACAAAAGCTCTGTGCGTTGCAGCGTCCCGTAGTGGGAGCAGAGGCTGCGGTCACGCCGGCGCGGGGTCGGTTGGCAGGTGGCGCAGCCCCGCGCGCTCTGCGGGAGAAGGGCCGAAGGGGCGGCCACTGGGTCTCATTCACGAGGTTCCTGATGACTTCTTGGAAGTTGACGATTCTTGAGGTCCTGTGGCTAATAGTTGTCTTGCTTTAGCGTCCTGGAAGGCTTAACTATGGGCACGGCTGACTTTGTTACCTAGCGACCTCGCGGTAGCCTGGGACAGGATTTCGTTTTGCTATTATAAATTATTTAATGAAGCATGTATTTTTTTTCAGGCAAATAAAATAATAATGACAGTGACCTTACGTGTACCAGGCGCTTTACGTATTTTCTGATTCGCTCTTCTCAATGCCATGAAGTAGGTTAGAGTATATTCATAGACTTAGAAATTGAGGCATAGAGAGGCTAGGTAACATACTTGAGTAAACTTTTTCCCTAAGTAAGCGTTTGAACCTGTATTCTACTATTAGCCTACCATTATTCTACATACACTTCCAGTGTCTTTTAACTTACATTTTCAGTGACTGCAAGTATATTATTCTTTAAAAAAAAAAAATTGGTGTGCCCATTTATGTATCTAATAAGTAATAGACATGATCTCTGTCTTTATGTAGCATTGCCATACTGAATTAAATAGTTCAAGATCAAAAATACTATACTTACTGCAGCACAACCTTATTTAAAGCAAATGATTAAAGTGACAAACAGAAAGTTCAGAGTTGTACAATCAAAACTTGCACAAATTTTCAATTCGTGTGCCTTGCAGCATAGTTCTTGTGTGAATATCAAACAGTTGGTAGAACTTTTATTGATCACTCAGATAAGTGCTGTGGACTCAGGTAAGTGCTGGGAACTTATAGTAGAGGTCCTTGATAAGCAAAAGTGCCCATGCAGCTTCTTATGGGTAATGTTATAGAGTTAGTAGTTTTAGTAGGTAGAAATGGTATTGTCTGTGATTGTGTAGAAAGATGTCTTTACTTTTAAAGAGATGCATAGTAAAGTATTTAGAGATGCAGGTGAAACCTACAGCTTTCAAGTGGTACATCAAATGTGTGTGTGTGTGTGGAGAGAAAGTCAATATGGCAGAATGCTGGCAACTGTTAATTCTCATGGTGTGTATATGGGTGTTCAGTGAACTGTCTTTCAATTTTTCTGAATTTTGAATTTTTCATAATAAAAAGTTGTGGAGGAAAAAACCAAATCTGATACAAACCGATAATTGTAAAGATAGATCTAAAATGCTTTGGTGCGTAGAGGGTAGGAGAGGGTTTTGATCCGTACTTGGGGTGTGCTAGTTGTCACAGAAAGCTTTCACTGAAGACCTGGTATCGAAGTGGGAATAGTAACTTCCAAGGAGAACAATGAATTCCAAGCAAAAGGAGAAAAAAGGCGTCACATGAATGAAGAAGGAAAAAAATCGATGTGAAGATGTTGGGGAATATAGAATGGGCTTTTCCAGTGGGTAATCTTACAAATGCTGACTGGGCACCTTTGCCAGCCTGCAGAACCTCTGTAACATCCCACAAGTAGCTGTTCCATTATTGCCTTGGAACTGAGCCACCGTTTATAACAATGTTTCCACTGGAAGATGATTTAGGGATTTCAGGAAAACAGGTTATGTGTCTTTGATTAGGCTGAGCAGCAAGAGTTCCTCTTCCCTCTGATTTGGGAGTGGAGATGTATTAGTTCATAGTTGGGCTCCTGAAGGAACCTATGGAAAGGGCTGTAGTTGTGGGTTGGAAAGATTTTATGTTTGGGTAAGGTGGGAGAGGGCTCTGAATACTGTGTGGGACTGGTAATGATGCAAGTATTCTGAGGGCTAGGTAGCTCTGGCCAGGACCAGTAAAGGTAGGAAAGACGTGACTGTTTATCCCAGGCAGTAGTGTTCCATGAGATTCTCAAGCAGTGTAAAAAGACTGGAAAGATGTAACCAGGTCTCCCACAGCAGCAGTGGTTCACTAGGTGGGAGGTAAGTAGATACCTCTAAATCGAGTGGTTAATGGTTCTGCTTTGACAATTAAATTTAATCAGAAATCTTTGTCTTAATTCTAACAGTTAACAGTATATAAACAGCCAACATTTATTGTGTCCTTAATATGTGCTAGTTGTTATGGCATCAGTATTGTCATTCAATCTTTAAAACAATGTATGAGATTTATAATCCCGTTTTACATATGATGGCTGGAGAATTCAATAACTAGATTAAGGACATGGAGCAGAAGAACTTTTAGGAAAAGCTTTCAAATTCAGTGTTGTCAAAGTCTAGAGCAGTTGTTCTCATAGTGGGGAGCAGCATCTTTGAACTTTTTATAAAGGTAAAGTAGTGCCCCCCACACCCAAATTTAGTGCAATCCCTGAACAAGCCCTCCAGGCTAGTCACACAGACACTATAGTTTGAGAGCCACTGTTCTGAATGTGGATACTTATAGTAGCATGATAATTGTTAGAAATCAGGTTTAAGTAATATTTAACTCTTGCACAGATTTGAAAACATTCCCAAACCTGTCTGCTCATCCATTTGTTAAGATAATTTCTCTAGTTAAGAATTACTGCTTAAGAAGATCTGTGGTAGACCCACTAACTTGTGTTTTTAAACGTAAATGAGGTAATTCTGATATAACCAGAATTCCAGGACCACTGCTATAAAAGGAATTTTAAAAATAAAGGTTCAATTCTGATATGTGAATAATATATGTGTATTAAGCATATACACACATGCTGTGTGTAAGCACAGACAGTTAACATATTTTGGGATTTGTGACTGAGCATTGATCAAAGTGGTGGATAATGTGGGAATGCTTTCCACATAAACTGTATTTGCTTCAATTAGGGTTTCAAGTGAAATAACAAAATGTAGAAAGATTTGAATCTCTCGTAATGCTTATAAAATTTTATATTGTATAGGCAATGTATATTGCTTCAATGGAAGAAAAATTCAAAGTTGTTCAACGTTTTTAGTTTTCCAAGCGTTTAGTAGACATTTGCATTGTTGTCGAAGGGACTGTGGAGTCCTTATTTTTGCTGAGTGAGCGAACAATCTTGGGTTTGAGTTCCATTTGCAACCCTTACTGGCTGGGTGATCGTGATCAAATTACTTCTACTTTCTGAGCCCACAAGTCCTCTTTTATTATGATACAATGGACATATATTTTTATATGTCAAGCATTTATGAAGTGAAGAAAATATCACCAATCCTGGGATGTCCGTGAGATTAATTGCCAAATTCCAAAGTAGTAACTGCTTCCCAACCGTTTTCATGTTAAGGCATTCATAGAAAATGGTAGTGTTTGTATGGTATCCCCGGGAAACTAAGGAGAGTACTGGTATAGGCAACTGGACGGGGAGTTATGGCTGCCTTAATGGGTGAAACAATCCATATATATATATTTTTTTTTGCTCATTTTTAGCTCATTTACCATGAGGGAACAGGTTGGGAGGCTTTGAGTTTACAAATTACTTACAAGGTAGCAAAGTTTAATAAATGTTCACTCCCTTGAAGTTAATTGTGGAAGGATTTATGTAACCCAAACTATCAAATAATGGCGAGGTTATAGGGGACCAGATATTAAAATGGATGATTCAGAAGAAGTCTTGGCAATTGTTAAGGAAAGTTTTGCAGGGGAGTATTTATTGTGTGCTTAAGATACACTGAGCACCAGGAGGACAAAGCTCCTGCTCCGTCAGTGTATCTCCTTTTGTTATAGAAGGTCCTCAGGCTATTACAGTAGCAGCACCGGTATTGACAGTATGGGCACATGCTTTGGGCTCACCTTGTGTTTGCCTTGCTCCCCCTTCCTCACCGTGTGTGGGGGGGTGGGGGGGTGGGGAGGGGGGTGTAGTACACTGGTTCTCACACTTGGCTGCATGTTGGAATCACCTGGGAAGCCTTCAAAATACCTGAGCCCTACCCTCAAACAGTCTGATTTAATTGTATGGAGCGTAGCCTAGACCTTGGAGCACAAGCACTTTTAGTACATTATCTTATATTTAATCCTTACAATGAGCTATGAGATAGATACAATTGACAGCTGAGGAAAGTGAGGCTCTGAGAGGTTAATTCACTTGCTGAAGCTTATATAGGTATCCATCTGAGTCAAGATTCAAACCCAGGTATTTTGGCTCCTGAATCCATGCTCTTAACCACTAGCCTTCTTCTCTCTTAAAATATCTGTAATCTCTCTTACATATTAGAATGGAATAACAAAAAAAAGAGAATGCTTTCTCAGACCTTGTGTCACTCTGAGGTCCGACTCCTCGGCCCACTTTTATAACAAAACCCTTCAAAAGCATTGTCTGTGTAATCTGTTTCTCCTTCCTCTTCTCCCATTTCCTTAAATGCAGTCCAGTCATACTTAATAAAATTGATCATTCTTATCATGGCTTCTCAGGCTTCCGTGTGCGTTTTAGTTACTTTTCTGGCCTTATTTTCTACCTCTGGCTTTGCTTGCCTTCTCTGCTGTGACCACCTTCTTGTTTCTGTGATTTCCCAAATATGTTTGTCCTCTGGGGCTTTTCTATTTTGTTTCTTACCTAGATAATATAACTCCATGGCCGGTTTCCTCATTCAGTTTAACTTTCTGCTCAAATCACGTTGTCAGAGAGGACTTTCTAACAAGTTTGTTAATTCTGTATTGCCTCTCTCTAAGCAAATGAATGAAACGTGATTTCAGACCTAAGCTCATAATCCAAACAGGGACATATTTTTGTCAATGTTTGTCAGGCAACATTAAAGACTGAAATAGAATTTGAGTAAATAAACAGAAGGGGGAGAGATCAATCATTAATTCATACTCTTGAAAAAAAATCTGAGATACATACTTTTCTCCCCAAAATTGATTTTTATTTATATATATATATTATATAAAGTATCTCAAAAATGTGGGAGAGTATATATTGAAAAGACAAGTAGGAATACAATCCAGCAGTTCTGCAACCAAGAACTACAACTATTAATTATGCTACTGGGTCATGGGATTATTAATTGATCTTTTAAATTTCATTTTTATGCACACTAGAGTTTTCACAATGAATGCTCTAAAATTAGAAAGTTTTTAAAATATAATTTTCAAATTTGCCTTTAATATAATTGTTTTCACTTTGGTTCAAACATTTAAACTAGAAGGAATTACAGTTTTAGAATTAGGCCATGGAGTATGTGTATTCACACACATGCATGTATGTCTATTCACACATGTAATAAAAACATGTGGCCATACTTTCACGCATAGACATGCTAGATCTAGCACGTCCCATCATTGCCGTTCTGAAGTGGATCATGAGACATTTATTATATTGTTGCGTATTTCTGTTATCTGTTTTATTGGTTTGCATATCACACTGAAACAGGAAATGACAATTTAGTTGGCTGTCCCTTCCTCTAGGAAAGGGCCACATATCCTTTGTATTGCCAGTATTTATACTGTGCCTTCTATAACAGGTGAAGAGTACTAATACTAATTCAATACAAATACTAATTTCATCAAATAATAAGCAGTATTTATTCTTTCAGATTTGTATTATGTTAGTAGGGAGTTTATTTTGTAGGAGTGCTTATACCCATAGAAATTAAGACCTACTGAGTGTTTAACAAGTGCTATGCATGGCCCTTAGTCTTCAGAGTGTCAGGTTGTTACTATGCCTCCTTTTTTATAGATGAACAAACAATCTCAGAGATACTCCAATAAATCACTAGTCGAGTAGCGACCTTGACATAAGTGTATCTGATTTCAAAGCATGCGCTCTTTCTCCCTCTGAAATAGCTGAGCTCTTTTTTGATAAGAAGATTAAAAAAGTAAAAAGAAACCAAAAGTTGTTTGCCATCTGTCATAAAACAGAACTGAGATCAACTTTTCTATCACTGTCAAGTTTTATAGCAATTGAAAACTTTATTTTTCAGAAAACATTTTTGTAATGTTAAGCAGTACAGAGGAAGAGAAATAAAAAGCATTGATTTTTCAAGTAAATTATTTCTGATTTCAATTTTAATCACAAATTGTTTTAAATTTTGTAACACTGATTAAAAATGGATAAAATCAAGGTTGACTGAGTAAATTGACACTATAATAGGGAGCTCTGAGTTAAAGTGGAATTAGATCTTTATGAGTAGAACTTTTGGAGTTAGGCATTTAATTCTATCTAGCATCTTGTTCAGCTCTTCTTAAAAATATTTAATCAAGTAATTTCTCATAAATGAAGCACTTGTTATGAAGTTTCATCTTGGTATATAACTAATTTTAATATGACCAGGGAACAAGAACATGTGAACAACTTCGGTAAGGAATATTTTGAGATTATATCACTCTTGCAGTTATTTAACAGATGGTCGTGAATGCCTGATTATTGTGGAAAAGTTTGAATATCAGTCTCATAAAATAGCTTGCACAGTTTAGTGCACGTGAGCTTTTTCTTAAGGGAGATGATCTGTTCTGTTAGGTTTGCTAAAGAGTTTTGTATTTCTATAAGGTTAAGAGCTGCTGTTAGAAGGAAATCTTGTTTTGACTCTATTCTTTTTTTGTTTATGTATGAGACCAGAGGGCAGAATTGAGTATACCCCCGAAAAATTAGTTTGCAAACTGAACTTTTACAAGTTGATTTAACGTAATTTCAGATTAAATTGTCAGTGATTTTTAAACTCACATTACAATTTTTTCTCTTCTTTTCCACTGCATTCAGATATTTCTCAATTATGTGCTCAGGGATTTAGCTTTTAATGTAATTTTGTGATAATTTGAATAATTTTCTCAATTTTTAAGATATTTTTGGGCATGAATAATTTAGTGTGTAGTCTTTTTATTTCTTTTCAGTTTGTCAAATTGCTAAGAGGTACATTACTAAAAATCAGAGTCTTTCTTAACTTTTACAGAAGAAAATGTATTTCCATTTTAATATTACACATCACGTTATTGGTCCTAATTTTACAAAAGTCATTTAAAATACTTTCACATAAATATTTTTGAAGTATGCTCTCTAAAATTAATTTTTTCATTACATTTTAGGTAAAAGGATTGCTGTATCAACTCATGGAAGCAATAGCCTCCCTGTCTTTGTATTTTAAACTGCAGCAAGAACTTGATCGACAATGAAGCAACGATAATCTGAGAACAAAAGAGCATTTGCCAGTGAACTGTCAGCGCTATTTCAAGTGATCATATAAAGAGAAACAAGTGCGGCAGACCTGTGTCAGCTAGTATAGGTAGAATGCTTTTGTCTGGAATTTATTTGGAAGCAGTTTTCTTATAGGCCATTTAAATTATATAACATTAAATAAAAATGAGCGCGGCCCCGAGATTCTTTGTTGGACCTGAAGATACGGAAATAAACCCTGGAAATTATCGGCATTTCTTCCACCATGCAGATGAAGATGAGGAGGAGGAAGATGAGTCTGTAAGTTTGTTTGTTTCTTTGGTGAGAGGAGGCCAGTTCAGTACAGGCTTTATATTAATCACTGTCAATGTGCATTAATCTTCAATTAAAGCTTTTTTCACATGCAAATTTGTTAGAAACATTTTTAGGCTAAGAAAGTATATTTCATGAGTGATATTATTGAGTCTATGGTAAATTAAGAAATATAGTCAGGGGTTAGATTTCTAAGGTGTTTAATGCTGCCTACTGTTCTCTCAGTGAAAGGTTAGGTACATAAAGAGGCGGAGAGAAACAGAGTACCCTGGGCCATAAATCAGAAAGGTTTCTTGTATGTAGAAATACATAACAAATACATCAAGATACAGGAGGAAAAGGTACTTAGGAAGACAGGTTAATCAGATTAAGTTTATCATGTAGCTGTACAAGTACTAGTTGACTTGAAGGTATCCCTAAACATATATTAGCTATTCAGAAGTCAGCAAACGGAGTGGCTGGGAACTACCTCCCTTATATCTGTGTGTGTGTGTGTGTGTGTATAAAATTCTTTCTGATACATCATGATGTTATAGCCATTCTGGATCTTAGGAATAACACACAGATGTTATGCTCATTTTGTTACCCTCACATTAGACCAGTATTTTTATTACTCATCGTGATCTTTTTTTTTTTTTGACAAGTAGAGATCACTTTACTCTAACAACTGATTTAAAATACTGGCTGAGAATATGTGTTTTTTTTTAAATTTAAATGAGAAAGAGAATTTTTTTAAAAAGACAACCCTGTTATACTTATTAATTACATTAAACACAATCCCAAAATAGCTATAAGATGATTCTGTAAACCCCTTTTCATAATAATATCTTTCACGGTGGAGTTCCACTTATCTGAAATGCAGATTTGACTGTCACTCATTTAAAATCTGTAATGCAGAACACCTACCCTATCCATACCCTTGAAAAAATAATGAGTTTCAAACTTTTCTTCATCTGAAGTCTGATGTAGAAGTCCCATAAGTAGAACATAAAAGCAGAGCCTCTCTGGTTCAGATAGACTAGAAAACACTATTGACCCAGCTCCTACCACCTGTATCTCTTTTCTTTAGAGTTCCTCTGAACACCATGCACACACCACCTGTGATCAAGTTCAGTCTTACATGTGAGGACGTTCATCTCCTGCCCATATCTACAGCTATACTTGTCTACAATCATTCCTAACTTACTTTTTTTTAACCACTCAGACTGCTTTCTCTCCCTCTTACTCACCCAAAGGGAAAGAAGAAGGATCCTAACTTTTACCTTTTAGTAACATTAAGGTTTTATTTTCCCATATTATCCCATGGTAGACCATGCCTCTTTGCTGTGGTGTATATTCCTGTATCTTTCTGAAATGCTCTTCTTGGGGATACCTTGTGAATTATCTTCCAGTCTTCTAAACCTTGCTCAGATTTCCTATCTTTTACTCTTTCCACTGTCCTTGCTCTTTCCTGTGACAAACTCGAACACTTCTTTCTCAGTACTGTGCCTGGACCTTGGCACGTATACACTGGTCCCTCCATATTGATAGAGGATTGGTTCTAGGACTCCCTGTGGCTAACAAAATCCGTGAATCCTCAAGTCCTTTACATAAAATGGTGTGATATTTGCACATAATATATATACCTTGAATTATCTCTAGAATTCTTATAATACTTAATACAATATAAATGCAGTAAATATTGTCATACTATATTTAGGGAATAATAAGAAAAATAGTCTCTACATGTTCAATATAGATGCGATTTTCCCTCAGGTATTTTCTGTAGGCAGTTGTTTAAATCCACAGCTGTGGAACCTGCAGATAGAGAGGGCGGGCTGCACATTCCTAGCATCACGAGGCAGTGGGTTGTTACTGGCAGTCGGAGCACTGTGAGGACAGGTGCTCCCAGGATATCTCATCGTCAGCACTTAACACAGTCATTGGAATCCTGGTGCTGAATAAGCTGAGCTTACACTTAGGACACACGGTTATCAGCTTTTGAAGAGCTTGGCTTGGTTCATTCTATTGCTTTGTTTGCTTACAAAATTATTCCAGATCATTCTGCAGTTTTTAAGATTTGAAAGTGAATTTTAGTTTTGTTAGGCATTAAATCTAATAAAATAATGCAGACCTATTCAAAAAATTATTTTCATGCTCTTAAGATCTTATTTAGGAAAATTCTGTAACTTTGTTTTAAGAATGTAGGTTTATTTGTACATTTTCCTTGAATGTTTCCTGTTATGCTCAGCCAGGAAGCAAATATTTGTTAAATAGATCTGTAGTAAATAAACAAAACTATTAATAAATATATAGTCTTTTTTTTTTAATAGTAAAGCTGTATGAAATGTTGGGTGAGTACTTCTGTGGTCTGGGGAAATCTACCTTTGGAGCATGGTAATGAGCTACATCAAGGCTTCTGATCTGTGTAAGGAAACATAGAAGTAAGTGATCACCGAGGTGTAGATACGTAGTACAGCAGATCCCAGGAAGGGTGGAATTTATTATCTACAGTAGAACCTACACAGCTGACCACCTCCTTCAGTTGACCTAAGTTTCATAGACCGGACGTGCATCGCATGTGTTCATCAGTACAGGAGGCCTCATGCCTTATGTTGACCTCTCTGTATGTTGACCAGTTTGTTACAGTCTCTTGGGTTTACAGTCGAACTCATTACTGATTTGAACTATGTATTTCATGATTTTAAAGAGGCAATGCACATTCTATACATTAAAAAAAAGACCAATTAAATTTTGATGTTATCCAGTTTTATTTTTAGATCATAGTAAGAGAGTCTAGTAAACAACTTGTGGGCCCAGATTATAATGTCATATGAATTATGTAAAGTATCATGGAAAAGAGAGAAGAATTGAAATGAAGAACTGGACAGAGCTTTATCTATGTGATACATTTATAAGCTCCTCCATGCAAAGATCCCAGAATGAATCTTGAGTAGTTATGTAAATTCATGAGCTACTCATAAATAACTATTCTCCATCCTTGTTTAGTGTTAGAGCAAATTGTGGCCTTTGAGCTGTTACAGAGGTGCAGGGGTCAGTGACACCACTCAGTGGGACTGTGGACTGTGAAGTCCCTGTCACCAGTGTGGCCTTCCTGAAAATGGCCTTCCCGTTTGTCTTTGGTGACCAACTAGAGCACAAAATAGTTTAATACTATATAACTTTGTAAATGGAACTTACTTTGTTAAGATAATTTTTTATCCAACTCCTGTTGGCCTTTTTACATGGATTAGATGGATTTTGGCCATTATTTCCCCATTTCTGGTGTAAAGAGGGTAAATAAATGCTGGGAGCAGATAAAGAAGAGTTGTTTGAGTCTTAAATTTGATTGAAAATAGTAACAATATTCTGAAAGTGTTTTTAAATTTTTTTCTAGAACTTTATAGAAACTGTTATTTATGACATTTATTATAACAAGGATATAAAGCTTTAAAATTCCTTTGGTAATGCATCACTTTTATGGGTTCATCATGTGCCTCATCTTTTTCTGAAAAAAATTAAGGTAGCTGTACTTTGGAATTCATGTTAAATTAACCTGATGTTTTTTGTTTCACTTTTGTTTTAGCCACCAGAGAGGCAGATTGTGGTTGGAATATGTTCCATGGCAAAGAAATCTAAATCCAAACCCATGAAAGAAATTCTTGAACGAATCTCCTTATTTAAATATATCACAGTAGTGGTATTTGAAGAGGAAGTTATTTTGAATGAACCAGTGGAAAATTGGCCTTTATGTGATTGTCTTATTTCTTTCCATTCTAAAGGTATTAAAGAAAAGAGGAAGAAATTCCTTGATCCTCTCTGATTATAAAGTTAATACATATTAATTGTAGAATACTGGATAAAACAATAAAATTAAACTAGCCCACTCTCATAGGTAGAAGGTGTTAACATACTGATATATTTTCTTCCAGTCATCTATGCAATGTTCCTATTTAAAATTTAGTGTCACAGTCTATGTGTAATTTTCCATTTATTGTTTTTCACTGTTAATCTGGAGGCTGATTCCCCAGTAGCCTGGCTTTAGTGTGGGCAGAGTGTGTCATTGTGCTGCTTCATCGTAGCATGTTTAGCTAACGTGCTGACCTTGGGATGACTTCTGGTCTTCACTTTGAAAAATAAGTTTATGAAAAATGCTTTGAATGTATATCTGTTTGCACTGCTAAGTTTCTGAGGATAAATTATTAATTTATTGATCATTCAGACCCCTTTTATATATATAGAAAAAGGTTCTCATTCTTCATACACATATTCATACTTTATTTCTTAAGAACATAATAGTTCAGGTTTTTAGGTCTTTCTTGCTATTTTTTCTTGCCTATTTAATCAAACTGAAATATCAGTTTAGTTTAAGTATTACTTCCTTTTAAAGTCCACTAATCAGAAATATTGCTAAGTGTATATCTGAAAATTTATAACCTAAGAATTTGTGAATTTAAAATAAGTGAATTTCCTATCAAGAACCATACTTGAAAAGATGTGCTCTCAGTTGTAAATGTATTCATATTTAATCATACTTAATTATCAAAGTATGTTGTTCTGATCTGTGTTACTTCAGAAGGAAGAAAATGGAGCATAGTAGAGACTTTTTGTGCTCCTATAATTTAATTGATTTTCATTATTTCATAGAGAAGGTAAGGCCCTGGGCTTTGCAGACTGAGGCCCGCTCATTATAGAGGACGTTAAAACGTGCTTATCTTTGAGGGTGAGGTGTTCTTCCCTTACCATCACGGGCGTCTCCCTATAAATCTATTTGCCAGTAAAGACTGGATCCTGTAACTAAGGTGATATCCCACACACCATCTCTTGGTAAGGAAAAAGTTCCTCTTTAGCAACAACAAAAGCAGGGGACTGGCCGTATAGGTGTTTTCTATTTGCTGAATTTGTTAGGTGGTTTTAAAGCATAGTCAAGGAGACCTCTTCACAAGTAATGAATTCTGAGAGTCTTTATAAAACTTGAAGGATTTGTAATTTGTAACCAAGTGAGTCTTAGTATAGGGTATTTTTATTTAAATTTTTAAAACTAAGAGTTTAGGAATAAATCTTGCTTAACTGACAAGCTTTTTTTTTAAGTTCAGTATGTTGTAATTCTTTCTTTCCTAACTATTCTGGAATGCCACAAAATACAGTCTCTCCACAAACACACTTCGCACTCTGTAGCTCAGTTCTGGAAGTTACATGTGCTTGCTGAATTGTACCCTTTTCCACAGATAAAATAATTTAAAAACTATTATCACTTAAAGAATAACAGGTAACATTTAATTAAGCACTTACTATACCACATATTCTTTTATCACTGAAAACCCTACTAAGTAAGACAGATATAATGCTCATTTAAGCTAGAATCAGAGGCTTAGAGATGTTTAATAAATTTGCCCAAGATCACATAGATAGTGTACTGATGGATAAAATTGGAGTCTTCCATTGTCAATATAGGAAGTAAAATATAATCATTAGCATGTTTTGTATTGGGGGGGGAGCCTCTGATTACCATATCTGCAATTTGATTGGTTCTCATTGTAATTAGTACTTTTCCCAAAGTCTAGAAATTTTAGGTAGTTAATTTCTAGTATCTGAACGTTAATTTAGCAACAGCATATCTGTTGCATGTGAATTAATTTTTGCTTTTGCTGCTATTTTTAAAGGTAAATAAGGTATTTTGAATATCAGCTAATTTATATGTACAGGTATCAAAATAAGTGAAAAGAAGAGGGGTTGAATATATTTTTAATAAAATTACCAGATGATTGTGATATACTTATGTTATTTATATAAAGATTTCCTTTTCTGTTTTTGAGATAGAGTCTTACTTTTTCACCTTTGAGTGCTGTAGCATCATAGCTCACAGCAACCTCAAACTCTTGAGCTCAAGTGATTCTTTTGCCTCAGCCTCCCAAGTAGCAGAGACTGCAGGCACCTGCCACAGTGCCTGACTAGTTTTAGAGACAGGGTCTTCCTCTTGCTCAGGCTGGTCTCGAATTCTTGAGCCTCCTGAAGTGCTAGGATTGCATGTGTGAGCCACCATGCCTGGCTGTATCTAAAGATTTCTTTTTGTATGTGAGATGAACCTTACCTTCTGTCAGATGACTTTGACTAGTCATACATGGACTCAGATGCCAGTACTCTAATTTTTTTATGTAGCCACTGGCTTACCGTGTCTTATCAAACAAATTGGGAAGAAATAAAATTTAGTAGTATAAGTTAAATCAAGGTTCACGTATGTATTGTTCCATACCTTTTATAGAAGACAGTTATATGCTTAATAAAATTATTCTTTTGTGGGAGGTGGTATCAGTTCATGTTGATAAAGTTACAGATGTCAACTTATCTTGAGATTGTACAGAATATGTTAATAATATGTGTTCTTAGGATTTCCGCTGGACAAAGCAGTTGCCTATGCAAAACTCAGGAATCCCTTTGTAATCAATGACTTGAATATGCAGTATCTCATACAAGATAGGTGAGTGGGAAGCTGTCCGGATCGAGGAAGGAAAATTAACATTTATTTAGCACCTACTATACGCTGACATGGCATCAGTTGTTTTCATATATGTTAGTTAATTGTATCTTCAAAATAATATTCAGAAATATTATTTATTACCAAATATTATAGGTGAGGAAACTTAAGGATCAGGAAGATTAGTTAATTTGTCCAAACTTATAAACAGCTCCCCAAACAGTGGGACGAAGACTTAAATCAGATTTGTTTAGTTTCTAGAGTCTACTACACTGTTGAATATTATGAACAATTTTTCTGTCATGTAACTTACTCATTATGACTAGATTTTTTAATGTTTAAATTAAAAAATTTTAAGTTTTTTACTGTGTATCTTAGCATTCATTTAACAGGTCAAAAACATAGATTTTTATGAAATTAGAAAATATGAGTATATGTATTTCATTTAATGGATGATTCAGTCTGAGAGCCATGATCTCATGAGCGTTCTGTTTCTCTTGTTACCATTACCTGAGATTCTGTGTCTATGTAAATGCTTTATAAATATATGATCTTATTCTTTTTTTGTCTAGTTTTGTTTTTTTCTATTCTTTTAGAGGGTAACAGTATTAATATCTAAAATTTAGAACATTTTTTTAGATTTATTAATGCATATTATTTATATTGTAAATATATATACACATATAGAAATGTATCTTTAAGAAGTTTGCAAAATAAAAAAGGCATTTAATTTTGTCATTATATCTACCATTTATTATATAGAAAGCAATACATATAGATTAAAAAATGAGAATCACTTCTCTGTGTACTGTGAACATTTCTTCATGTCTTGAAATACTAGTTGAGCATAAGATTTTAAATGGTTAGTAGTATTCTGTCATTATAATGTAGTGCCTTTAATCATTTCCTCTTATTTGTGTTCTCAATTTTAAAAATTAGTATCTTAATGAGCTACAAAAGGTATTGTGCAGAATTTTCTTCTCATTGCTGAATATTTCTTGAGAATAGAATTTTTCAATTTTCGAAGTGGCACATTTGTTTATTTCAAAAATAAAGAGTTCATATGTGTACCATTTTTAATTGCAGAACAGTAAAAATGTACTTTTAAAACCGTACTCTATGTATTGCTTATAAAAAATAGCAATAAAACATAAGAATATTTCCTTTTTCTTTAGGAGAGAAGTATATAGTATTCTTCAGGCTGAAGGTATTTTACTTCCTCGTTATGCAATTTTGAACCGTGATCCAAATAAACCCAAAGGTAGGGGTGAAAGATTTTAAGCATGCTGCCTTTTGCCACTGTTTACTTTTGGCCACTTCCCTACAGTACAGTAATTAAGTGGAAGAAATATAAGGAATTATTGTAGTTATTCTTTAAAAATAACCTAAATATGCATTACATTTGATTAAAATGCCACTGTAAGCTAAAAGACTGATAATTTAGGAGTCAACACCACAGATGTTGGATTTCACCTACAAACACAAATAAATGTAACCTAGTCATATGTACCCTCATATTAACCTGAAATGAAAGAAAAAAAAAAGAAGAAGAAAAGAATTCGGGGGTTCTTTTAGTTTTAATTATGGGTACATGATAATCGTATCTATTTATAGATGTTTTGATATAGGCAGACAATACTCTCTGAAATGAGAGTAGTTAGGGGACCCATCACCTCAAGCATTTCTAATTCTTTTGCACTGGGAACGCTCATTCCTTTTTTTCAGTCGTTGTGTTTAGACGTATGCCTGACTTACTGTCGGCTGTATTCACTTCGTTATGCCATCAGATACTGTTTGTTGACTGTAACTGTCCAGCTGTGTTGGTCCCTATTCACCACCATTCTATCCTCCTCTCCCAACTATCTTTCCCAGCCTCTGGTCTACTTTCTGTCTCCATGAAATCAGTTGTTTTAATATTTAACTCCCACATAACTCCCACACTTAACGTAATGTTCCCCAGTTCCATCCAAGTCGTTGCAAATGGCAAGATTTTGTTCTTTTTTGTGGCTATAGAGTATTCTGTTACGTGTATGGATCATAATGTCTTCATCCTTTCATCCACTGATGGACTCCTAGTTCTAATCTTGGCTGTTGCGAATAGTGCTGCAGTGAACACAGGAGTGTGGGTATCTTTCACTTACTAATTTCCACTCCTTTGGATTTATACCCAGCAATGGGACCAGTGGGGTCACCTGGTGGTTCAATTTTCAGTTTGTTAGGGAGCCTCAGTGCTGGTCTCCTCAGTGGCTGCACTTAGATTGCCAGCTGTCTTTCTTGATAGCATCACTTCCTACCTGACTTTGCGTTCTAGGGCATGGGAGTGTGAAATGGCAAATCCATAAAATTTGTGGAGCAACTATAGTTCTTTATGCCGTGGATATCAAAGTGTTGGTATATGTTGTTTTCATACATATCTTTAATTAAAATCAAGTAAGTACATTATCCAAGTTTATTCCCTTTATGATCTCACTTCTAGTGAAAAAAGTCCTCAGCGATTCTGTGGTATCCAGATAATGTAACATGATATGCAATTTTTCTTTCTATTATATTTGATTTATGCATAGAATGCAATCTGATTGAAGGCGAAGATCAGGTAGAAGTAAACGGAGAAGTTTTCCAAAAGCCGTTTGTGGAAAAGCCAGTCAGTGCAGAAGACCACAATGTTTACATTTACTATCCAACGTCGGCTGGCGGGGGAAGCCAGAGGCTCTTCAGAAAGGTGAACCTTTATTTGAGTACTGTGCATAATCATTGTATAAGTTTTATTAAAGCTGGGCAAGCATTTAATAAAATTATGGTTACATATTTTGTAACCACTTCATAAAACTTTCGTTATACTTTGTTAGAAAACCAAGGCATCATTTGTTACTTCATGCTGCTAAACAGAATTCCTGCCTACAGAATACTAAGAAAAGTTATTTGATTTTTTTTCTTTTACCTTGTGTTTATATATCTGTCATAAGAGAAATTTAAAGATCAGAAGTCATTTAGAAAATGGCCTAGAAAAATAAACAGTTCATAGGAAAAATAATAACTTCTGTATTCATGAAAGTATACTTAATTGTACTCATAATAAAATAAATGGAATCAAATCGAAGACAAAATGACATTGTACTGCTTTTTTAATTAACTGAAATAAAAATGATTTAAGTAGTTGGGCAACAACACAAGCCCAAATTCCTGTTGGCAATACTGCAAATTTATATAACCTCTTAGCAGTGGAACTTAAAATCCACATACACTTAAAAACAATCATGAAAATTCGAATTAAGAACTGAAATACCATTTTAGCATCCACTAATGTGGCAGTTTTTCTTTCTATTATATTTGATTTATACATAGAATGCAATCTGATTGAAGGAGAAGATCAGGTAGAAGTTAATAGCATGGCAAATCTTAAGAAGCCTAACAATACCAAGTATGGACCAAGACACAGAACAGCGGAGACTCTTACACAGGGGGTGCCCAAAATGCAGACACAAATGTTAAGAAAGGAAAAACATTGTATTAAGCCTGTAACTCTGGAGACACGTTTGGCATCTGAGTCACAAGAGCTGCTCCCCTCGACTTGTGTTCATCTTCTGCTATGAGCGTGTATTGAATATTACAACTTTAATACCATTTTTTCCTTTTTACCATGTGTATACATTCTTGGGTGCTATATATTGCTGGTAAAACTCTCAATTGTTAAAAAGTAGTTTATAAAAGATGTTGACATTATCTTTCTGAATCAATAGGAACCTGTTCTATCTCCTAGATTTTCCCTTCTACTGTGTATCTTAGACACTCTTTGTACACAGTACCATGGGACACTTAGAAGGATGTTCAAAGTTACATTGCTTTAATAAGTCTTGGAAAACAACCTGAACATTGATAGACCAAGTGAATGCTGGTGTATTTGTACAGTGGAAAATTTTATAGTAGAAAAAATGAGCCAACTTGAGTTCTGTGCAGCAATATGGATGAATCTTGGCATAATTGATGATAAATGAGGTTATGATAAATCTTAACATAATTCTTAGTGTTCGCTGTATTCCTGTGTTCTTACATATAAGTCACAGGGACAGCAGAGATGATGATGGTGCCAAGTACATAGTAAATATTATGGGTTAAAAATATTTAACTAAAAATTCCTAAAATGAAAATAGATGGTTAACAATTTATCATTTTGTTATAAAACGTGGGAAATGACTTAGTATTTATATTGATAGGCAGCTTTTGTTTTCAGATTGGCAGCAGAAGCAGTGTTTACTCTCCGGAAAGCAGTGTGCGGAAGACAGGCTCATACATATATGAGGAGTTTATGCCCACGGATGGCACTGATGTTAAGGTAGGAGTGGTTAAAGTGGATTTTAATTTTACATTTCAAGTTTGCCAGTAATCTCAAGAAAAGAGGTAGTCCTTTAGCTAGCTGTATGTATCTTAACGTTTATTCTAACCCCCTCTTTTGTTTTTTATTAGAGATTCCTAATGTTTTCTCCCCAAAATACCTTTGCCAGTCTGAAGTCTGTAGACCCTTTTTAAAGAATAATGTTCTTAGATACCTAAAACAAAACACATAGGATCATGAAGGGGACAAATATTGAAGTATGGTTATCAGTGTATTTTAAAACTAACTTTGTGATATATATAGTGTATCTATGTCTTTAAAAAGACATTAAATAATAAAATGTCAGAGCTGAGCACAGTGGCTGACACTTATAATCCAGGTACTCAGGGAGGCCAAGGCAGGTGGATTGCCCAAGCTCTGGAGTTGACCAGCCTGAGCAAGAATGAGACTCCATCTCTAAAAACATCTGGGCGTTGTGATAAGCACCTGTACCAGCTACTCAGGAGGATGAGGCAAGAGAATCACATGAGCCCAAGAGTCTGAGGTTGCCGTGAGCTATGATGCCATGTCACTCTACCAAGGGCAACAAAGTGAGACTCTGTCTCAAATAACAGTAATAATAATATAAGTAAATAATAGAATGTTGGGGTTAAGGACACCACAGTTTCCGAGTGTGGTTAGTGTGAATGTACTTTATGATCTGTGGACCAGTGACGTGAAATAAAAATGTCTGGGATTTCAGTTGGTGGCAAGTAAGGATGCATTGCTTTATCTGAAGCCAGTGTCTTTCTAACCAGGGTGCTCTTTCTAAAGTATCGATCTAATGATGAGTCTGTTCTTAAAAATTCACCTTTATTGATTCATAAGAATAATAACCAGATTCATTAGCCTGGCATACAAGACACTTCACAGTCTGTCCTCTGTCTTACAAAGTCATTTTTTACAGTACAAACTACATCAGTTAACTTACTATTTTCTGAATTTTTTATGCTATTTCATGCCTCAGAAAATTCCTAAGATAGGAATAGTTGGTAAACTTTTTATCAATTTACTATAAAAATGTGGGAATTACTTGGGGTTTTCTGTTGATGGACATCTCTGGTTCTCACTGGCCGCGGGAGTAGCGTCCTCTGTGTTTGTCCTCTGCTCGGGCTGCCTTTCCTTCTCTGGTATATTCTCAGATTCAGGCCTCTACCTTTTTTAAAATCTTTTTTTGGCAATTTATTCCTTCATAGTTACATACATATTTGCATTTCTCCTTTGTTAAAACAATTTGAGGAGAGGGATCACATCGCATATGTCCTAGTGCCCCTCAGGACAGTTCATGTAATAAGTTTTCTGTAAAGAAAGAAACCTCACTTGTTTTGTTAAATTTTTTATGACCTTTTCCAGTGAATTGAAACTCATGACATGTAAAATACAAAGATGCATCTTTCTAATAGTCATCTAGAGTCTGAACTATTTTTTTAATTTGTTGTCTCCTGGTTTTGTGTGTGTATGTATATATAAATTTAAATATTTAACGTTTGTGAAAGGTTTATACTGTGGGTCCAGATTATGCCCATGCTGAAGCTCGAAAATCTCCAGCCCTGGATGGCAAGGTGGAACGAGACAGTGAAGGGAAGGAAGTAAGGTACCCTGTCATTCTCAATGCACGGGAGAAGCTGATCGCTTGGAAAGTCTGCCTGGCATTTAAGGTGAGATGTTATAGAAGCCATACAAACCTTGGTAATAGGAATTCTAATTTTCTTTTATGAAGTTCTAATTTATCTGTGTTTATAATTAGAGAAGTAAGCTGAGAAAGTAACTACTTCTGAATAGTTCATGTACTTTTCAAGAGATTCTTGTATTGCCAATATATTCTTTCTGTATTACAGAAAGGTATACTTTGTCGATTTGTTCAGAAATTACAGTTAAAGAAAATAATTAGTTTTTAGGGGTAACATTTTTAAAAACTGGTTTTCAAAAGTATTACTTTTCATAGAATTGATAAAAATTTTTTTGTTGAATTAAAATGTTCCTCAGTATTCTAGCCTTAGTGATTGATTCTTTGGCCTAATATATGATAAAAAATGTTCATAAAGCAATATAAATACATTTCTTATAGAAAACATTTTACTTCTGACATTTGACTAATTCCCTCAATTAATCTATATTGTTAGGTCTTTATCTAACTACTGTGTAGTCACAATTTAAATAGAAGTAGTATAACCTGCATTTAATAAGGGATAAATATAACTTTTTAAAATCTTGACTTGAATCTCTAACATAAACACTAGCGTGTGTTACTCTTTATTAGATAATAAATACTTGTCTCTTAATAGTTTGAAGGCTCCACCATGGAAGGAGTATTAGCATATTCTACAAAAGTTTTAGTAGCTTTGTATGAATCATTTTATTGTGCCAGAATTCCAAACACTATGACTTAAAGTCACATTATACTAATAACTCATGATTTGAACATAAAATATAGAGGATCAGAAAGTTCTTAGAGCCTGTGTGGGAAATTCATGTCTCTTGGCCATTTTCTTCTAAATAAAGTACATTTCCAGGTGCTCACAAAGATGTGGTTGTCAGGGTTTAAAAGATTCACAGGGTTAATTGGACATTTCCTCTGTGATGTGTCTTCAAAACTATTTTTCCTTTTTTTCTTCTTAGATTACAGTGAGTCATTTCTACTATTGCAAAATCTCTTAGTAGAGCAGTTCAAAATGTTGCTTTTGTTTGAAAATTACATGTTATTTGAAGAACTTTTTAATATACTGTGTATTTTTTGGTCACCTATTTGTCTCAGAGGAAATCTGTTATTTTTTTTGGTCTCTCTAGGCCCTTATACATGATTATTCTACATTTACTTCATGATAAGAAACCTAATAATCATTTGGCATATCTAATGAGTTTTCAAGGTGCTCAAATAATTTCTTTCACTTCTTACTGTGAAGTAAACCAGTATATAATAGTATACTTCTAGGCATTTATAAAGTTTGATATATTCTGATAAGACTAGAAAACTGTGAATCTTAATAATTTAAATGAAACCTTAAAGTTTATAACTTATTTTAAATAGCAAACAGTTTGTGGCTTTGATTTGTTACGGGCCAATGGACAGTCCTATGTCTGTGATGTCAATGGCTTCAGTTTTGTGAAAAATTCCATGAAGTATTATGATGATTGTGCAAAAATACTTGGGTAAGAATTTTTTAATTTATTTTTTTCTTCTCTTTACCTTCCCATGCTAGTTATTTAGAAACCAAATAATTTTTAACATTAAATGACCAGGGTTTTAAAAAAAGCATTGTAGAGTAAGAATCAGTGTTCACAAAATGATGCCTCCCAAGCCTGCGCCAAACCCTGAGTTAGACTTTGGCTTATCAAATACAGATTAATTGATGACTGATAGAGATAAAAACCTAAAGGTAGTTTGACCTTTAATATGGTGATTATTAATCAAACAACTTATTTCTTAGGATACCTTGTTCTTCAAGTTTTTGCCATATAATTACAGTTGAAAAAGATTTCTTCTCTTACTTAATGGTATAAAATTAACATTCATGATATAAGTAAACAGAGAACTATGGAAATATTTGGAATTCAGGATTCTTTTGCCCGACAGTTCTTCAAGCATATGTTGCTTGGAGATGTAACACCCTTATAAGAGTATCAGTGAGTGTAAATTATTGCATATAGAAGTGCTATTTCTGTATCCTTCAACCTGTCTTCTTTATACCCAGATTCAGAACACTAGCAAGGCAAAAAGTATTTTTAAGACATTTTAAAGTATAACATGACAAAGCTTTAGGAAACGTATGCTTTAAAATGTTTAATAATTGGAGTCAGCGCTTATACAGGTTGAGTAGCCCTTATCCAAAATGCTTGGAACCAGAAATGCTTCAAATTTAAAAATTTTTCAAAGTAGGGCTATTCAAGCTGTAGTATTTTTCAATGAAGCATAAACTTAACCTTCAAATGAAATTGGGAGTTTACTAAATTGTAACATGAATAAATGCTAAATTTAAACAAAGCAAAAATATTATAATTATGTAAACATGTTTCTATTGTTAACCCTATTAGTAAAGTATAATAGTGATTCATTTAAACTGAGGATGATATTTAGAATAGCTCAGGAAGCATTCAATAAAGTAAGAAGAAATGATCACAGACAGTCTTGTGTTCCAGAATATATGTAATTAGCTATGATGAATTATTTGAATTCAATGTGGATTTATATTTTAATACTAATTTAATTTAGTAAATAAATAGTACCAATTATGTTTTATCTCATTGATAAGTTTTGATACATCAATTTAGAACTGCTGATCTGATTTTTTTTTTTAATCAAGATTGATTCTTTGGGTTATTTTACATGTGGCAAAATCATTAGATTAAGTTTAATTCTTGTGATTCTCTATCATTGTGCCATTAGGCACCTAGATTTGTTCTGAAATATACTAATTTTTAATTTTTTTCTTTTATGTCTTGAAGAAACATTGTGATGCGAGAGCTTGCTCCACAATTTCATATCCCCTGGTCAATACCCTTAGAGGCTGAAGACATCCCAATTGTACCAACTACATCTGGAACCATGTACATTTGAATTATTTTCATTTAGAAATCCCTTGGGTTTACCATGTCAATCTCTACTATTACAATAAAAATTAATTTGCTGTGCAATTAGTAGACACCATATGCTTAAACTGTGTGTGTGTTCATATGATTTAAACTGAAGGTAGACAAATAGATTATATGCTTTTACAAGGACCCACTAGACTAAAATTCTTTTATGTTGTCTCAAGTAAAGTACTGAAAGGTGCCTGGATAATTATAGAACTATTTAATCAAGCCATTAAAATAAAAGAGATACCAATGTATAGCGATCGTACAACTTGTACTCTTTTAAGTAATTTCTTAAGGTAAATTAATTAGACCAATATTGTTGACATGTTTCATAATATTCTACTAATGAAAATTATTCCTTTAAGTTGACTAAATGCTTCATATTCATAGTTTAGAAATTTACATTAGCATGCTAAGAAGTCCTGATTAGAGGAAAACCTATTTAATTTTGTTTTTAGATATGTATTTTCCATTTTAACAAATTTTTTTTCAAATTTTATTAATTCTGTACAAGTTTATGTTCTGCACCTCACACTTTGACAAACACTGGATTATACCTCTTAACTCTAGTGTGCCTCCAAGATAGTTTTATCTTTCTGTAATTGGTGTTTTAATTTATCTTTCTGTAATTGTTCTCCTGACATGGATAAAATATAGCAAATATATAAATATAGCACTATCATGTAAAGCTTTATTTTTGTTTTGATATAATGAAATCTCAATCTATAATGGTCTAACGTTACAGGGCAGATATGTAATAAATTTCAGGGATTATTGTCTTTTTACTTTTATGCCAGAGATAATGTAGCTATTTCTAGAGAAGAAAATGTATTTCATTCATTATATTATATTGTATGTTATATAACATAATATCACCCCCTTGTCCAGCATAATGTTTTTTAGAAATTGATTTTATAAAATTAGGATAGTTGTAAAAATTATTCTTCATGGGAAAGATCTTGAAATGATAAAAGATGGCTCTAAATAAATAATTATATTTTGTATTAACCTGAAATTGTGAGAGTATACTTCATTAGATTATGAACAAATATATATATTTTTTCATTTTAGGATGGAACTTAGATGTGTCATCGCTGTTATACGTCACGGGGATAGAACACCAAAACAAAAAATGAAAATGGAAGTGAGGCATCAAAAGTATGTGTTAAGAGAGGCTAATTTGACACTTGTCATGTGATTTAAAGACTTTCTGATACATGAGAAGCTCCTGGTAAATACATCATATAGCAAAACTTATTTCTTAGCCACTAATATTTAAACCACTGGATGCATACAAAATCCATTTAAAATACTTGTATCCGCATCTGAAATTATTGTGGCAATATCCCTAAATGTGATCATCAGTCTGACTTTCATATATTGATATAAGGTGCTCTATTTAATCTTTATTATTCTCTTGCATTGTGAGAATTCATTCTGAGAGTCCTTAACCTTCTCAACCTTTGAGAAGAAAATTACTAGAATGAAACTTTCTGTTATTTTTAGACAGAATTTAATTTGTAGATAATAAAATTTAAAAACCTAAGTTCTTAAATATATGTTGACACGGGTGTTTTTTAATGTGTATACAGTGACTTCAGAGAATACATGTTTCATGTTATTTGTTTGGTTTGCATCGTAGGAAACTTTTAAGAGTAATATAGTGGTTATTTGATAAGGTGTAGGAAAGTCCTAAGTGTTGTCAGCACAGTAGAGACGTAGCGTGCACAGTGAAGGAAAACACAGAGCTTGAAACTCGTAGACCACAAGTTCTAGACCCAGGTCTGTCATTTATTACTATTTGTTTAAATATATGGTGATGATATTCATCATTGCGAGTGACTAACTGTACTCTTTTTTATAAGGTTTTTTGATCTTTTTGAAAAGTGTGATGGATATAAATCAGGGAAATTAAAACTCAAAAAACCAAAACAATTACAGGCAAGTCTGTTCACTTTCTTGTTGAGTTTTAGATTTTTATTGGTGAAATTGCATAAAAATTCAGTTCTTTGTTAATCTATTTTATAGGAAGTGCTAGACATTGCGCGTCAGCTTCTTATGGAGCTGGGGCAGAACAATGACTCTGAAATTGAAGAAAACAAACCAAAGCTGGAACAGCTGAAGACCGTGTTAGAGATGTGAGTGTCTTTTCAAAAACCTCCATTATGTTAACCACTCGTATTGTCCTTTATGCGACTTTTCATTTCGATTTCCTTCACAGTCCTTTCATTTTAACACTGTGGCTAAGGAGAAATGAATGAAAATCTAATGTGAGAAAATAGATTATTGTATGAATGGTTATTGTTTTAGTTTTACTTTTAATGGGAAGATTAAATGGGCATCAAAGATTAAATGGGCATCAAAGTTGTATCCTCTGTGAAATATTTCTTAAAATAAAGGCCATGCTGCTAACTTGACCACAGATTCAGTGTTATTTAAAGTTTTGAATTATGCTTTAATGAAGTAAAACTGATACCCACCGATATTCTTCTTAGAAGCTGTACAGATTTCACCTCTTATAATTTTCTTTATTTTTTAAAATACATATGTTGATTCTACAACATGGTCCATACAGTTTGCTGTTTATTTTTCAGGTATGGCCATTTTTCTGGAATAAATCGTAAAGTCCAGTTGACCTATCTCCCCCATGGTTGTCCTAAAACATCCAGTGAAGAAGAAGGTCTGTCGTGCTCACTGCTTGTTGTGTCTTCCTGGCGCCTGGTGATTTGCTGTTCATTGTAGATTAGCTTTGGACCACTTCCTGCTCACTAGTTTAGACTGGCATGCTGAGTGAAGGAAAAATAAACTGGAGTTTCTCAGCTGCCTTCTGTTGTTTAAATAAAAGATAAATTTTATTTTTTAATCTTTAAGTAAAGAATAGATTTTATTATTTTGAAAACTGCTTCCCTTTCACTTTGCGATTGTTTCAGAAAGCTTATTTATTTATAACTAAGTATTATTCATCGGGGCCTTTTCTTTCCCTTTCGATAGAGGAAAGAAAGCTTATACAGGAAGAAAGCTTAAGAAGTACAAAAAGACTATATGAAAATAGGCAACATGTTTCTTAAATATATTTTTCTTACCCTATAAACCAGAATAGACATTTAAATAAGACTGATCTCCTGAGAGCAGTCAGCATAAAATTCCATAAATGTATTTACCTTTCAAGAGAAAAATAGAATTGGGGGAGTCATTTCATGGAGCAATGCAGAGGGCCAATAAAATAATAAAGATAATAATAATCTCTCTTCCTTGTCATAATGGCAAAGTGTTCTTTTTTTTAAACTGGTAATAAAGCATGCTGATGAGAATACGTTACAACACGACTTCAGGCTACTGTTAGAAGTATAAATTGACAGAACCTTTTGTTTGTTTTATTTATTATTTATTTTGAGACACAGTCTCACTGTGTCACCCTTGATAGAGTACTGTGGTGTCACAGCTCACAGCAACCTCAAACTCGTGGGCTCTAGCAATTCTCTTGCCTCAGCCTCCCAAGTAGCTGGCACTATAGGCAGCTGCCACAGCACCAGGCTGTTTTTTATTGCAGTTGTCATTGTTGTTTAGCTGGTCCAGACTGGTTTCAAACCTGCCAGCCTTGGTGTATGTGGCTGGCACCGTAACCACTGTGCTACAGGTGCTGAGCCTGATAGAACCTTTTGAAAAGTAATTTGGCAATGTGTATCAAAAACTTTGAAAAATGTTCTTACACTTTGACCTTAATTCTACCTGTAAAAATCTATCCCCAGGAAATAATTAGATGTCCAGGGAAAGATTGATCTATAGACTTACAGTGGCATTTTTTAATGGCATCAAGAATTGAAGTAATAATTATTTAAATGCAGACGTAAGTTAAGGTTAATCTTTATATAGTCATTTTAATATTTGGAATGTTGCTCTTATCACAGTTTATGAGAGTAATATATTTTGCTATATCTTAATATATATGTTCAAAAATATTCTACAAACATAATTTTGAAAATCAGCTAATTGTCTTTCTGTGCGTTCATATTAGCCTGCCTGAGAAGCGCGTAGAGCTGCTAACCAGCCCCAAGGGAAAGGGTGGTTTTCTATCACGTTAACGAACTATCACTAATTTCCTTTAGGGCTTGTAATGCTTATTTTAAAATTACTTTAATTTTCAGAACCCAACACATATCTTAACCACAAAAAAGGCAGGTCAAATATAATACAGAAAGTCATTCATTTATGATACCTCCTCCATGTCTGAGAAAACACATAATCTGGGATGTACAGAGATTTTACAGTTCCAAATTTAACAAGCTGCTCTTGAACATATTATTTGCATAAAATGTATTCTGTTGCATAAAATGAAAATAGAATAAATTGTTAGGCTCTTGTCATCCCACATCTTCGTAAAAATTATGCAGATCATGATTTCCTATCATAAAAATGTGTCTATCTTTTCACTTCCAATAACATATTATAAATAGCACTACAGAAGGCACTTGGTATGAAGACATAAGTTCTGGATTCTGGTGCCAATAAGCCCTTAATCTAGCAGACATCACACAACTAAATTAAATACATGGGCAGGTCACTGCGAGAGCAGGGAAGGCTGCAGCTTTAGAAAATCTGAAGCCATCTTCCTAAGAGACAAAAGATTTTGGAATTTCAGTAAGATTTTTAACAAGTAAGGCAAAGATATTCCTGACAGATGCAACATTGTACAAAGATAGAGTCAAGGAACAAAATATTGCTTGTGGGCCACATTCCACTGCAAAACAGAAAGAACAAATTAACCTCGAGGTACGTCTTTGTGAGGAGCCACCGTGACTGTCTGTTTCTCCGTTCACATGTTTCCTAGACAGCCGAAGAGAAGAGCCATCCTTACTTCTGGTTCTAAAATGGGGAGGAGAGTTAACTCCTGCCGGCAGGGTCCAGGCTGAAGAACTTGGGAGAGCTTTCAGGTGTATGTATCCTGGAGGTCAAGGTAAATCTTAGAGTTTCTTTAATTTGATTAAACATAAAGTCATATTTTTAAATCCTCATTTACTTTGTGATGTTATTAAATATTTATAGGAATACAGTGAGTTAAAAATATTGCTTAAGTGATTTTAAGATTTATTTTCAGGAGATTATGCAGGATTTCCTGGTTGTGGTTTACTTCGATTACATAGCACCTACCGACATGACCTCAAAATATATGCCTCTGATGAAGGACGGGTCCAGATGACTGCAGCTGCCTTTGCAAAGGTATGAATAAGTATTTTTTAGAATTCTATAATTTTTGTCTAAAGTTGCATTTGAAGACATTTTTACTAAGGCAATATTTTAAAATTCCATATTTGGAAATTCCAAGTAAAGCCCTCAAAGGACAAGGATAAGCTGTATTATTAATAAAGTTGATTTACTGTAGTTACCTTAGACCAGGCATCCTCAAACTATGGCCCACAGACCACATGTGGCCCACCTAGGACATTTATCTGGCCTGCCAGGTGTTTTTGCCGCCGCTGCCTATCCTGCTTAGCAGCCAACTGGTCCTGGGGCCCGCAGTCCGGCCCTCCAGTGGTCTGAGGGACAGTGAACTGACCCCCTGTTTAAAAAGTTTGAGGACCTCTGCCTTACACCTTAGGAAATTCAGCACATAAGAAGTTTTGTGATACTTTCTATTTTGCTTGTCAATTCTTTTACTCTGTGTTGGCTTTGTTTACTATGTTTAGGGGCTATTAGCTCTAGAAGGAGAACTTACACCCATTCTTGTTCAAATGGTGAAAAGTGCGAATATGAACGGCCTCCTGGATAGTGACAGTGACTCTCTGAGCAGTTGCCAGCAGCGAGTGAAGGCAAGGCTCCATGAAATCCTTCAGAAAGACAGAGATTTTACTGCCGAAGACTATGAAAAGGTGAGTCTTTAGAAACAAAGAAACCCATCAAACATACATGCAGAACTCATTACTACATATAGAGCAAATACTCTTGTCATCACCATCCAGGTAGAGAAATACAGCATTGGAATCACCATAGCCCCTGTGTGTTCCCTTCCCAGTGGCAGTTCATTCTGTATCTCCTCAAAATACACCATATTTCTGACTTTTATGTTCTTTATAATAGTTCTGTCATACCCCTAATACTTAAATGGATAAATATGCATCTTTAGTCATTGTGATTTCATTTTTGGCTGTGTTTTCTGTACTTTTTTTTAAAGTTAAATATAATTATTTATTCTGATTGACAAATAAAAATTGTATATTTGTATGCAACATGATGTTTTGAAATATGTATGTGTTGTGGAATAGCTATTCCATGATAGTTAACATATGCATTACCTCACATGAGTTTCATTTTTTGTGATGAGAATACTTAAATTCTGCTCTCGTGAGGTCTGTTAAGAATATAATGCATTAGGGGAGGAGCAAGATGGTGGCCAAGTAATAGCTTCCTTGCATCTGGGTATGGTAAGGCTGGGGAGAGAAGACTCCAGGCATCTCTGGCTGGTGGGATCTGCCCAGAAACATCCCTTTGGGGACACATGGAGTCAGCAAGAGACTTCTGGACCCCATGAGGAGGACAAAAGCAGTGGAGAACTGGCAAGAGGTTGCATGTGTTCATTCAGTCTAATCCTGCCAGCACCCGACTCATCAAAACCATAGTCCAGAGGCATGGTAACTTAAAGAGCAAGAGGAAGTGAAAGGAAAACTAGGGCAAGAAAACAGATAAAAGAAAACAATCATGAGGAAGAATCAGCAGAATAATCCTAGCAACATGAAAAACCAGTCCAGAGCAACCTCCCCAAGGGACTGTGAGGTAGCTACTGCAGAGGATGCCACCTATGAAGAAATGTTACAAATGACAGAAAGGGAATTTAGAATACAGATGATGAAAACAATGAAGGAAATGATGGAAACAATGAAGGAAATTGCTAATAAAGTGGAAAATAATCAAAAGGAAATCCCAAAACAGAATCAAATAGGAGATAAAGGATATGAAGAATATAAAAAGGATATAGCAGAGCTAAGAAACTGAATCAGTCAATTAGGGAACTTAAAGATGCAATAGAAAGTATCAACAACAGATTAGACCATGCAGAAGAAAGAATCTCAGAGGTAGAGGACAAAGCTCTTAAGATCACTCAGGTAGTTAAAGAGGCAGAAAAGAAGAGAGAGAAAGCAGATCATTCACTGACAGAATTATAGGACTTTATGAAGTGTTCAAACATACGAGTTATAGGTATCCCAGAAGGGAAAGAAGAATGCCCCAGGGGAATGAAAGCCATACTAGAGAATGAAAATTTCCCAAATATCACCAAAGATTCTGACACATTCCTTTCAGAGGGATATCGGACCCCAAGTCGCCTCAACTCTAACCTAGCTTCTCCAAGACACTTTGTGATGAACCTGTCCAAAGTCAAGACAAAAGAAAAGATTCTTCAAGCTGCCAGGAGTAAGCGCCAGTTGATCTACAGGGGCAAATCCATCAGGGTGACTGCAGACTTCTCTAATGAAACTTTCCAAGCAAGAAGACAGTGGTCATCTACCTTTTATCTACTTAAACAGAACAATTTCCAGCCCAGAATTCTATATCCTGCTAAGCTAAGCTTTAAAATTGACAGAGAAACCAAATCATTTACTCATACGCAAACATTGAGGAAATTCACCACAACAAGACCAGCTCTACAGGAAATACTTCAACCTGTTCTACACACTGACCGTCACAATGGATCAACAGCAAAGTAAGAACTCAGAAATTAAAGGACAGAACCTAACTTCCACACTGATGCAAAAGATAAAACTAAGCAATAAACTCTCACAAAATAAGATGAATAGAACATTACCACACTTATCAGTTATCTCAATAAATGTTAATGATTTGAATTCCCCACTGAAGAGGTATAGATTGGCTGACTGAATTAAAAAACACAAGCCATACACTTGCTGTCTGCAGGAAACACACCTAGCTTCAAAAGACAAATTAAAACTCCGAGTTAAGAGTTGGAAGACAATTTTTATTTTATTATTATTATTATTTTTTTTTTTTTACAGCAGAGTCTGACTTTGTCACCCTTGGTAGAGTGCTATGGTGTCACAGCTGATAGCTACCTCCACCTTTTGGACTTAGGCAATTCTCTTGCCTCAGCCTCCCGAGTAGCTAGGACTACAGGCGCCTACCGCAACACCTGGCTATTTTTTTTGTTGTTGCAGTTTGGCCGGGGCTGGGTTTCAACCTGCCACCCTCAGTATATGGGGCCAGTGCCCTACTCACTGAGCCACAGGCACCGCCTGACAATTTTTCAGGCAAATAGAATTCAGGAGAAAAGAGGAGTAGCTATATTATTTTCAGATACATGTGGATTTAAAGCAACAAAAGTCAAAAAAGACAAAGATGGTTGCTTTATATTGGTCAAGGGAAAAATACCTCAAGAAGACATTTCAGTGCTAAGTATTTATGCACCCAACTTAAATGCTCCCAGATTCTAAATACAGAACTTAGTCAGTCTGAGCAATATGGTATCCTATAACACCATTAATAACAGGGGACTTGAACACTCTTCTTACAGAGCTGTACAGAACCTCTATACAGAAATTAAAGATATAAAGGACTTTAACTGAGACCCTAGGACAACTGTGCTTGATAGACGCATATAGAACACTCCAATCAAAAGATAAAGAATATACATTCTCATCACCCCATGGAACATTCTCCTAAATTGATCATATCCTAGGACACAAAACAAACCTCAACAGAATGAAAAGAATTGAAATTTTATTCTCAGACCACGAGGCACTAAAGGTGGAACTCAACTCCAACAAAAACGTTCAGCCCCACCCAAAGGCATGGAAATTAATCAACCTTCTATTGAATGACAGTTAGGTGCAGGAAGAAATAAAAGAGGAAATTGTTAACTTCCTTGAACATAACAACAATGAAAACACAAGCTACCAAAACCTGTGGGATACTGTAAAAGCAGTTTTGAGAGGAAAATTTATCACTTTAGATGCTTACATTTGAAAAACAGAAAGAAAGCACATAAACAAACTGACAAGCCATCTTAAGGAATTGGAAAAAGAAGAATAATCTAAGCCTAAATGCAGCAGAAGAAAAGAAATATCCAAAATTAAATCAGAGATCAATGAAAGTGAAAACAAAAGAATCATTCAGAAAATTAATGAAATAAGGAGTTGGCTTTTTGAAAAAATAAAATAGATAAACCTTTGGCCAATCAGAAATGATAAAGGGGAAACAAAAACTGATGCCACAGAGATACAAGAGATCATCTCTGAATAGTACCAGAATCTCTATGCCCGGAAATTTGACAAGGTAGAAGAAATGGATCAATATTTGGAATTACACCCTCTCCCTAGACTTAGCCAGAAAGAAATAGAGCTCCTGAACAGACCAATTTCAAGCACTGAGATTAAAGAAACAATAAAAAATCTTCCAAAAAAAGAATGCCTCAGCCTGGATGGCTTCACACCAGAATTCTATCAAACCTTCAAGGAACAGCTTATTCCCATACTGCAGAAATTATTCCAAAAAATTGAGGAGGCAGGAATCTTCCCCAACACATTCTACGAAGCAAACATCACTCTGATACCAAAACCAGGAAAAGTGCCAACTAAAAAGGAGAATTTCAGACCAATTTCACTAATGAATATAATGCAAAATCCTAGCCAATAGATTATAGCTTATTATCAAAAAAGTCATATGTCATGATCAAGTATATTTCATCCCAGAGATGCAAGGCTGGCTTAAGATACGCAAGTCCATAAACATTATCCACTGTATTAACAGAATCAAAAACAAAGACCATACAATTCTCTCAAAAGATGCAGAAAAAGCATTCAATAAAATTCAGCATCATTTTCTAATTAGAACACTGAATAGCGTAGGCATACGTGGCACATTTCTTAAACTGATTGAAGCTATCTATGACAAACCCACAGCTGATATTTTACTGAATGGAGTAAAACTGAGAGCTTTTCATCTTAGATCTGAAACCAGACAAGGTTGTCCTCTGTCACCATTACTATTCAACATAGTGCTGGAAGTTCTAGCCAACACAATTGGGGAATACAAGGAAATAAAGGGCATCCAAATAGGAACAGAGGAGGTCAAACTCTCCCTCTTTGCTGATGATATGATCTTGTACTTAGAGAACCCCAAAGACTCAACCACAAGGCTCCTGGAAGTCATCAAAAAGTACAGTAATGTCTCAGGATATAAAATCAATGTTCACAAATCAATAGCCTTTGTATATGGCAGTAACAGTCAAGATGAAAGGCTAAGGGCACGACTCCCTTCACCATAGCTTCAAAGAAAATGAAATAGGAATATACCTAGCAAAAGAGGTGAAGGACCTCTATAAAGAAAATTATGAAATCCTAAGAAAGGAAATAGCAGAGGATATTAACAAATGGAAGAATATACCATGCTCATGGCTAGGAAGAATCAACATTGTTAAAATGTCTATACTTCCCAAAGTAGTCTGCCGATTCAATGCCATCCCTATTAAAATACCAACATTGTACTTTCAAGACTTGGAAAACATGAGTCTGCATTTTGTATAGAACCAGAAAAAACCCTGTATAGCTAAGGCAGTTCTTAGTAATAAAAACAAAGCTGGAGGCATCAGCATACCAGATTTTAGGCTGCACTACAAAGCCATAGTGGTCCAGGCAGTATGCATGGTACTGGCACAGAAATAGAGACACAGACATTTGGAATCTATAGGAAACCAGGAAATAGAACTAATATCTTAGAACTAATCTTTGGTAAACCAAATAAGAACACACCTTGGGGGAAAGACTCCCTATTAAAAATAGTGCTGGGAGAACCAGGTATCCAAAGACTGAGACTGGACCCACACCTTTCTCCACTCACAAAAATTGATGCAAGATAGATGAAAGACTTAAATTTAAGGCATGAAACAATAAAAATCCTCAAAGAAAGCACTGGAAGATATTGGCCTGGAGAAAGACTTCATGAAGAAGATAATCCATGAAAAAGGCAATTCCAACAACAACAAAAATAAACAAATGGGATTTAATTAAACTGAAAAGCCTATGTACAGCTAAGGAGACAACCACCAAAGCAAATAGACAACCTACACAATGGGAAAGGATATTTGCATATTTTGAATCAGACCAAAGCTTGATACCTAGGATTTATAGAGAACTCAAATTAATCCACATGAAAAAAGCCAACAATCCCACGTATCAATGGGCAAAAGAAATGAACAGAACCTCCTCTAAAGAAGACAGACAAGGGTGGCGCCTGTGGTTCAAAGGAGTAGGCTGCTGGCCCCCTATACCAAAGGTGGCGGGTCCAAACCCAGCCCCAGCCAAAAACTACAAAAAAAAAAAAAAAAAGAAGAAGACAGACGAATGGCTGACAAACATATGAAAAAAATGCTTATCATCCCTAGTTATTAGAGAAATTCAAATGAAAAATACCCTGGGATGTCATCTAACCCCAGTGAGAATGGCCCACATCACAAAATCTGAAAATTGCAGATGCTGGCATGGATGTGAAGAAAAGGGAACACTTTTACACTGCTGATGGGACTGCAAACTAATACAACCTTTTTGGAAGGAAGTGTGGAGAAGCCTCAAAGAACTCTAGCTAGACCTCCCATTTGATCCTGCAATCCCATTATTGGGCATCTACCCAAAAGGAAAAAAATCCTTTTATCATAAGGACACTTGCACTAGACTGTTTATTGCAGCTCAATTTACGATTGCCAAAATGTGGAAACAGCCTAAATGCCCACCAACCCAGGAATGGATTAACAAGCTGTGGCATATGTATACCATAGAATACTATTCAGCCATTAAAAGAAATGGAGACTTTACAGCCTTTAAGTATTAGCCTGTATGGAAATGGAACATATTATTCTTAGTAAAAAATCACAAGAATAGAGAAGGATGAATCCTATGTACTCAATTTTGATATGAGGACAATTAATGACATGGTGGGGGTGGAGGAAGGGGAGAACAGAGAGAGAAGGAAGGAGGGAGGGGTGGGGGAAATGAAGAGCAGAGAGAGGGAAGGAGGGAGGGGGCTGGGGTCTTGGTGTGTGCCACACCTTTTGGGGACAAGACATGATTGTAAGAGGGACTTTACCTAAAAAATGCAATCAGTGTAACCTGGTTTCTTATACCCTCAATGAATCCCTAACAATAAATAAAAAAAAATTAAAATTAAAAAAAGAATATAATGCATTGCTGTAGACAATAATTAATGAATTGCTATAGACAATAATTGCTGTTGACACTGTACAGTAGATCTCCGGAACTTATTTTTCCTAACTGAAATTTTGTATTCCTTGATCAGTATCTCCTCATTCCCTTCCTTCCCCCGGCCCCTAGTAACCACCATTCTATGAGTTCAGCTTTTTAGATTCTGCATATAAGCACAATTAACGTATTTTTCTTTTCATGTCTGGCTATTTTGACTTGACATCATGTCCTCTGAGTATATCTATGTTGTTACAAATGATAGGATTTCCTTCTTTTTTAAGACTATTCTAGTATGCACGTACAGCACATTTTCTTTACCCATTCATCCACTGATGGACTGTTTACAGGGGACGTAGTGTCTTGGCCCAGGTGAGCAGTGCTGCAGTGAACATGGAAACCCAAACATCTCTTTGATATGCTGGTTTCATCTCCTCCCTCTTTGGGGTTCTGGGATCGTATCTTAGTCCTATCTTTAATTTTGTTTATAATGTTTGTCGTGTTTTCAATAATGCCACTGTAGTACTACTTTACTTTGACTATTATTTTAAGTTTCATATAAAAAAAGTTGGTTTTATCTCTGACTTCTTTTATTTAGTATTTATGAAATTAAACCATATTGTTGAATAAAATCATAGTTAATTACAATTATTGTGTGGTATTCTCGTATTCTATTTCAGGGGTTGGTAGACTTTTTCCATAAAAAATGAGGTAGTAAATATTTTGCTGAAAAATTTAGGTTTTGTGGGCCAGAGATGGTCTATTGCATGTGTGTGTGTGTGTGTGTATATATATATATTTTTTTTTTTTTTTTTTAAACTACCCTTTAGGAACATAAAACCATTCTGAGCTGTGGACTTTGCTACAGGCCACATTTGATCTGCAGGGTATATTTTGTTGATCTATGTTCTATTTATAAACATACTACAATTTTGTATCCTTTCTATGATTGTGACAGTGTGCGTTGTTATAATTATAGCTGCTGTGATTATCCTCACACTCTTCCTGGGGCATATGAGCGCATTTCCATGGACTTTTTGAAGTATCCTCATATTTTGTATATTATATGTATTACCGTGTTTCCCTGAAAATAAGACACTGTCTTGTATTTATTTTTTCTCAAGAAGACACCCTGGGGCTTATTTTCAGGAGACGTGTTATTTTTATTAAGTATAATATAACAATCTACATTTATTCACATACCATTAAGTCATCTTTTTCTGAAACCTGACGAGGGAGCCAACCTTGTTGGTGGGGCTGGTGCTAGTGATGCGTGAACTTCTTTCCCCTAGCCATTAGCACGTGCACAATAGGATGCCTGCAACCACTGTCACCACACACGCACTGCGCAAGTGTGTATGGCTCAGAGAAAGGAGCTGTGGCAGATAAAAGGTATTCCAGTCTTCCTTACCGCTCCACCCCAAAAGTGCTTGGCCTGGCTATGTACTGTATCTGTATAGCCATGCCCATCACTAGGTCTTATTATTGGGGTAGGGCTTATATTTAACAAATGCATAGAAATCCTGCTAGGGCTTATTTTTTGGGTAGGTCTTATTTTTGGGGAAACGTGGTATGTGCTATATTCCAAGAAGGTAAAGTAAAGAGAATAAGATGTTAAGAAAATAGAAAGAGAGGCTCGGCGCCTGTGGCTCAACCGGCTAGGGCGCCAGCCACGTACACCTAAGGTGGCGGGTTCGAATCCCCAGCCCGGACCCGCCAAAACAACAATGATGGCTGCAACCAAAAAATAGCCGGGCGTTGTGGCGGGTGCCTGTGGTCCCAGCTACTTGGGAGGCGGAGGCAGGAGACTCGCTTGAGCCCAGGAGTTGGAGGTTGCTGTGAGCTGTAATGCCACAGCACTCTACCCAGGGGGACAGCTTGAGGCTCTGTCTCAAAAAAAAAAAAAAAAAGAAAATAGAAAGAGAAAAAATTTATACTATCAATTAAGTGGAAGTGGTCCTCATAAAAGGTCTCCATCATCTTCTCTTTGATTAGATTGAGGAGGAGAGGGATTGGACTTCACTTTGATTAGACTGAGGAGGAGAGAGATTGGACTTCTTATCTCAGCGATCAGAGGTGGAAGAAGTGGAGGCAAAAGGGGAGGCAGAAAAGGCGGACAAATTCTATGTAACTTCAGTTGAAAAAAATCTTACAAGTGGGCTCGTGTAGTTCAAACCTGTTTTCAAGGGTCACCTAAACTTTGGGGTCATCTTTATTTGTGATATATAATTGTTCTCCAGCTGCTAGAAGTTTCATATATGTGTGTTATTCTCTTAGACTATTAGGCATAATCATATATAAAATACATACTTTCTCTCTTTAGCTTACTCCATCTGGAAGCATTTCTGTTATCAAATCAATGCATTTAATTAAAAATCCTGTGAAGACCTGTGATAAAGTTTATTCTTTGATTCAAAGTTTGACTTCTCAAATCAGACATCGAATGGAAGATCCCAAATCATCAGGTAAATGTTATATGTTTGTTAGAGTATATAAAAAAGTTACTATTCAGTTACTGTAGTATTTTGAAATAAGATGCTCTAATCTTCTCATTTTAATACATGAAGCCTCTCTCGAGATCTAGGTATAATGTGAGTTAATATATGTTGAGCGAAAGAATAATAGCTATGTTATGGTTACTTTAATCCCTCACAGCATGAAAGGAATAATAAAGCATTCTCATTGATCATCTCCATGCTGAACAGCAGCATAGGAAGAAGCAGAAAGTAGCAAGAAGGTGGTCGGTGAGGCTGGCTGGGTTGATCACTTGCATAATTTTGTTGTCTTTGGCTGAATCATTTGAACTAATTTTAATGTCTAAGGTTTCTTCCTGCTAAAGATGGTTTGCCTATTCTGTTGGGTATGTGAATTTAATAAAAATAACAGCATTTAATATTCAAAATATAAAATATATAAGCTCAAAATAGTTTTGTTATAATTGTTGGTTTTTTGTATTGTTGTTATTAAAGTCTGTAATATAGGGAAGAGAACCTTTGTAAGCCTAGTCTCTAATTCAAGTTCTTATTCCAATTACTTAGACTTGATCCAAGTGTACAAAATATATGGTTGCTAATAGTATATGCCTATAATAGCATTGCCTAGTTTCCTACAGTTTTACCTTTGACACTTCAAAAGTTTCTAATTGTCAACATTTTTAATATTTATACTTAATCAAATTTTTAAATTGAAAATACTAAAATGTTATGTTGTTTCAGATATTCAGCTTTATCATAGTGAAACATTAGAGCTTATGCTACGCAGATGGTCCAAGCTGGAGAAGGACTTTAAAACAAAGAATGGAAGATATGATATTAGTAAAATCCCTGACATATATGACTGTATAAAATACGATGTCCAACATAATGGTTCCTTGAAATTAGAAAACACAATGGAATTGTATAGGCTTTCAAAGGCATTAGCAGATATTGTTATCCCTCAGGTAAGTAATTCCTAAGAATTATTGGGCCTTGCTTCAACTCAGTTACTAAACAATGACTTGGATGTTGTAAAGTTAAAAACAAGGAAAAGAGGAAAAACACAAAAAGGATAGGAATTATTAACAAAAGTTCGAATAGCCTCAGTTGTAAATACCCATGTATGAAATGGTTAGAGTGATGCTCGGGTCCCTTGCCTAATACTCATAGTAGTTCAGGCAAAACTACAGATACTGAAAAACCAAGAATTCAGGCAGTTTGCAAGTTACTTGTAAGTATTTGTGTTCATGTTAGAGATTTGGTTATTCCTTCAGCATGAAGGAAGACATATGTTTGATCAGATATGTAACATAGGCAGTTTTAGATAACACTGTGAATCAGTGATTTGTGAACATAAATTCTTTTTAAAAAGAGGCTAAACATATCTCACACTGCAGGAATATATCTGTGGGTCCTACTTTAAGAAACATGGGCTTAGAAACAGGATTCATTTATTCTCTCACAAGTTCTTTTATTTCCCAAATGAAAAAGATAAGTTTTAGCTTGTAAAAGAGAAGCTTTATTTTACAGAATAAAAAGTTGTATTTTTATGACGTAAAGTATTTGAAGATCACCATCAAAGTGAATGCCCAGTTCTGCAGAACTAAGTTGTAAGTATCTGGTGTAGACAGCTGACCATCAAATTACTTCTGACTCGCTTCCACTTAACTCATTAAGTAAGTTACTCAGTCAGCATCCACCTTTGTGAAATTCAAGGTAAAGAATTCTATTAAAGATGGCTAAAGATCGATTACTAGTAATTCAGGTAAACCAATTATGCATTGGAAGCATAAATAAGACCTTGATTCTCTTCCTTGATATGGACTGCTGTGCCAGTAGTCCAAGGTCTTAGTAGTGCTTATTCTTACAATGCAAATTATTTAAAGTAGTAATTGTTTACTTTTTACAATTAGCTGGAAATATGGGTACATATAAGACCCTTTTAAATATTTATGGAGAAATTTTTCAACGTAGGCTTTCAGAGTATATAAATCTCTCCCTTACTGAGTGGCAAAATAAACACACAGTGCTTTGTCTGATGGCTTACATGACCATGTCTGAGGCATTACATGGCTTGTTAATCTCACCCAGCTGTGTTTTCTGTTACAATAAACATTTAGAATTGGAATGAAAAGTTGGTCTCTAAGAATTCGGCCCAAAAGAAAACTCAAGTGTTAAGAGGGTTTTAGATGATAATTTCTCCTTACATAGTTTATGTATTTCAGGTATATTGTTCATACAGTTGAACACATTTCTCACCATGTCCTAATAACTAAATGTTTACAACAAATCTATTAAAATAATCAAAATTAGAAGAAGCACTAAAGGATGGCATGTTTATAAAAGATTTGAGCCCTCGTTTGTATCTCTTGAAGTAATTCTTCATATCCAGCTCTTCTCAATTTACCACAGTAATTCTCTCTTCTGAATTTAGGTTAGGTTTTCATTACAGTCTTGAGAATTTTTGAAGAAAACTTATTTTTCTTGCATAAGTTACTTATTTTTGAAATTTTGGGACTCTTCAGGCAAAATTATGCCCAAGCTTAAGCTTACAGAAATCACTCTGATTTTTGCATATTCATAACTAAATTTTGGCAGATTCATAACTTTAAAAGCAGAGGTCCTTTTATGTGTTTTCCTGCAGTCCTGAGATTACTTTATAAATTGAGTAGAGGACAGTTTGGGTTCACCTTGTAAGGTTTGGTCTGACAGTCCTCAGAGTAGCAGAAACTTAAGATTTCTTCTTTTTTAAATGGGGTGTCGTGTCAGATCTCTTAAGAGTAAGTATAAAAGTCTTAACAATTGGCTCGGCACCTGTGGCTCAAGCGGCTAAGGCGCCGGCCACATACACCTAAGGTGGCGGGTTCGAATCCCCAGCCCGGGCCCGCCACACCCATTGTTGGTTGCACCCAAAAATGGCTGGGCGTTGTGGCGGGCGCCTGTGGTCCCAGCTGCTTGGGAGGCTGAGGCAGGAGACTCGCTTGAGCCCAGGAGTTGGAGGTTGCTATGAGCGTGATGCCATGGCGCTCTACCCAGGGGGATAGCTTGAGGCTCTGTCTCAAAAAAAAAAAAAAAAAAAAGTCTTAACAATTCAGTAAATGAGGTGAAGTCTGTGTTAAACAGTGTGATGTAAGCATTACAGATAGTATATAAAGTCAGCACATTGTACCCCATAAATGTGTTGATGTACTCAGTTATGATTTAATAAAAAAATTGTTAAGAGTAGAAATAAATAAATGAGATGTTGAATTCAATTTAGTAAATATTATCTTATTTTAGCCTTAATACATCAAAAAAAAAATGGACATAGTATAAATACTTTCAATCATAATCACAAACATAACTAAAAATTACAAACATTTATGATAATAATATGTAATGAAAACATAGGGTGTAATTGTGAAAATAAAATTTTGTAAATGTAGTTCTCAAATAAAGACTATTTAAAGCTTCAAAACTTAGATAATAGAGTTAAATAATATAATATTTTAACTTGTTGAGAATGAACTAATGGAGTATTATCTGTGTAAGAAAAAATGTATATACATTCTGGTGTATTTCAAAGTGATACTTTGCCTTTAAAAATTTGATTAATTCTTATATCTATGCCTTGTAAATTAACTAATTCCAATCATAGCAAATCCTAAATGGTAAATATAATCTGTTACTTTTAGTTCTTTTAGCACTTAAACTAATTTTCATTTTGTGTGGTGCAATAGAATCAATATTTCACTTTTTAACCAGACTCAATTTTCAGAAAACAGGACCTTGGTTTGAATGCATTGTTTTAAAATAATCATGATAGTATGATGGTAAGATAAGAATATTTAAAGATCAAACTTGATACTAAAATTCTTTTAAGATGACACATTTACTGAAGTTCAAAGATAATTTCTTTGGTTGTCTGTAGATTTTGAAATGCAAAAGATTCTCCATCACAGTATTTGCTATGTGAAGTTTCATAACATTGAACTCACCCTAGGAAGCCTTTAAATAACTTCACCTGATAGTTTAATCATTTCTGTTTGTGGCAGAAATATTATAACTGCATATGGGAATTTGATATGTAAGAATTATTTGGTCCTAATTGATAGCAGCAGATGAGCATATATGTCATCTTTTTGCAGAAAAAGACATCTTTATTAAAGAAGTGCTATACCTTTGTTATAAAACTAGAAAATACAGTGCCCCCCCAAATCACTATAATGTTACCAAATAAGGAAAAACATGTCAGTTTTTGGAATATTCTTAAAGGCCTCTTTTCATAAATTCATGCACATTTAACTTTTCTCAAGTGTATAATGTATAGCATATATTCTTTACAAAAATGGAATCAGGAGAAGCATGCTATTTTATAACCTGACTTTTTTCTTCATTTAGCTTTAAGAATTTCTTTTCACATCAGTAAAGCTTTACATACATTATTATTCCTAATGGCTAAGTGGTATGAATGTAAGAATATTTAATCTAACCAATTTCTCGTATTTAGAAATCTAGATCTTTTTAATTTCTTTCACTCTCCGTACACATCTTTCCATGCTGTCAAGACTATTTCTGAAGCTCCAGAAAGCCTAACCAATTTTTTACTCATCAGCAGTATATGAAAATGCCTATTTCCTCACACCTTGATCATAAACTCCAGCATTTTACTTTTGTTTATACATACATCCGCAATTGCACACATAATGCCTTTTGCACCCATTTCCCAGGCATCTATATTGGCAAGATTATTGAACCAACTTAGCATTAAGGTAAATGACCGCCAACAAGTTCATTTTCATATGTCTGTCCTCTATAATCAATCAGTATTTTCTTTATTTAGGCAATTTTGAGATTTGTTTTATATACTGAGGTTATCCCACGTGAATCCTTCTGGAGGAATCTAGTAGTAGGAAGTAGTCTTTAAGTGGAGATATCCCAGAATCAACTTAGAAAGGGGGGGTGTGCACCTCCCTCATTCCCTGTCCTCCCGCCCTCTCCCTGCCACCTTCTTTTCTGCCCCCTACCCTTTCGTACGTACATCGTAAATTCATCTTTTCTCATATAAGTCATTTCCTAGTCTTCCACTTTGAACTGTAATTTTCATACAATTATTATGTTTTCTAACAGTTAACATTGTAATTCCTTATAAATCTGATTAATTCATAGCGATGATAGACATAATACATTTCATAATTTCATGGAACTTTTTTGCTCACCACTAGTTAAAACTTTTCAAATAGTGACTAAAGTGTTTGAAGAATGTGTCAGCCTTTCTGAATCTTTGATGTTTGGAGAGACACAAATCTGATGGGTTTACTTTGTCTTTCTCTTGTGTTTGTGCCTGTGTCTTCCTGCTCTGCTGTTTGGCCTTAATCTAATCCATCTTTCTTGTGGGGTTGTTTTTACATGTAAAACTCTGATTGAGTTGAGTACTGTACATAAAGATTGCATTCTTTCATTCTTCCCGTCAGGAATTTACTTTTTCAGTTTCATCACAAAATCCTTTCAACTTTATGCAACAGTTTGGAAATAGTACATTTAGAATTACGAAAAGTATAAACTTGGCATTGTCTAATGTTCAAAAAGCCTTGTTAAGATATTTATCTGTCACTGGAATTTTTTAATTCAGGAGTATATTTATTAGCGATATTTGTTGTTAAACTCTTTTTTTCTAATATCATGTATTTTCTCTCAGGAATATGGCATAACTAAAGCTGAAAAACTGGAGATTGCCAAAGGTTACTGTACTCCTCTGGTTAGAAAAATTCGCTCAGATCTTCAGAGGACACAAGATGATGACACTGTAAATAAACTCCATCCCGTGTAAGAAACTGTACTGGTTATTTAAGTCCCCAGACATCTGTTTTTGCATACTTCAAGTCCAAATTACTTTTGGATGTTTTTAGAACGTAGGAGTGTATAGGAGTGTATAATTGGCACACTGGAAATAGGGCTACGTAGGTATTCCTATTAATTTCTAGTTCAGGTTCTTTTTTGTTTGCACGTTAGAGAACACTGGGCAGGTGGGTCCTAGGGGTGTCTCATTGTTCACATGTCATCATCAGTGTGTACCATTCAGCAGCCTTAGCGTCTGTGAGCCTCCTGAGGATTCCACCTCGGACACTGCTACTAGGGAACTAAAATGTCTAGCGTGAATATTTTCCTCTGATGCTGTCAGAGGTCCTAGTTAGTCTCGCGGTAGAAGAACACCTGCTGAGATATAACTCTTCAGTCATGATCAAAAGATGGTAGATTTACTTATTATGCTCTTCTCGTAAGGTTTAATTTAATTTTACAAAATAATTTCAATACTTAATTTTTTTTTATTTTATCATTCTGTTTTAACACTGTCTGCTTATAACTTTAGGTATTCCAGGGGAGTCCTGTCTCCTGAGCGTCATGTCCGCACTAGGTTGTATTTCACCAGTGAGAGTCATGTACATTCTTTACTTTCTATCCTTCGCTATGGTGCCTTATGCAATGTGAGTAGCATCTCAGTCTAACAAATATGTGTCCTTGCATTTGCAATCAAATCATTAACTCTATTTTTACTGTGAAATTTTAGTAATTCATAGTTAACTTTTACTATTTGTCATCATTTTTAAGGATCTGTGTACCAAGCAGTTGGCTAAGTTTTAAGAATAAAGACGTGTTATTGGGCAGGTGTGGTGCTCACGCCTGTGCCTGGGAGGCTGAGGTGGGTGGATGGCCTGAGCCCAGATTTTCGAGACCAGCCTGAGCCAGAGTGAGACCCCGTCTCTGCCAAAAAAAGCCAGGTGTTGTGGCAGGCGCCTATAGTCCTAGCTGTTTGGGAGGCTAAAAGCAAGAGAATCACTAAAGTAAGAAAAGAAAAAAGAAAGAAAATTAAAAAAAAAAACAACAACAACAACAACTTCAAACTAAGATGATTGAAAGCAAAACTCAAAAAAAAAAAGACATGTTATTTTGTCTTCAGAGAAAATCCACTTAAGCAGATAATAACGTGAAATATTTTAGTTGATGTTATACACTGGTGGCAGCAGAATAAAGAGAAGCTAATGAATTTGAGTCATTCAGGGATCAGAATTGACAAGACTGGCTTGATCAGATAATGGCCTCTCATCTCCTTTTAGGTAATGATGTACCCAATTCACAGTCAGAGGGTTGACTTGGATCAGTTGGGCATTTTCGCTCAGGGTCTCTATTAGGTTATAATCAGACAGTGGCCGGAACTCAAATCATGTCCAAGGTTCCTCTCAGGTCTGGTATTTCATGTTGGTTGTCAGTTGGGACCTGACAGTTATTGGCTAGAACACCTACATCTAGCCTCTTCATTTGACCTGTCTCCTTGGAGTAATGCAGCTTGGTTCCAAGAATGAACTTCCTCAGTGAGCAAGGTGCAAGCACCTGGCATTTTCATGACTTGACTTCTGAATCACGAACCACTTCTGCTGAGCTCCACTGCTTGGGGCAGTCACAGAGATCTATCCAGGTTCAGAGAGAAGGGAAATAAGCCACATCACTAGACAGGTGGAGTGTCCCTGACACATGGTAAGAGGAGTATGTAGTATTGAAGGCATGTGGCAGCCGTCTTTGGGAGATACGATCTGCCAAAATAGTGCCCATTGGCCTCAGTGATTCCTGGTCATCTCACATGCAAGTTCCTTTCATTTCTCTCACTGCCACCCCTCCAGTCTTACCCTGTTACAGCCCAAATTTTAAAACTAGGATTTTAGCTAAATCAGCCATGTCTAAATTACCAAAAAGGTAAGAATTTTCATTTGTTTTTCTGTGTATATATAAATATACACATCTGTGTACATCTATATACATAGTGATCTTTAAAAGTAAATTTTATTTTCTTTTATACATTTAAAATAAAGAACAGTGAGATATATAATGACAATATGGCATATATCTTATTTCCTAATCTATGTTATTACTAGACCTTAATAATTATTACCAAAGTAACTCTAAGGCTATTTCAGTGTTTTATTCCAATCAGAATTTCAGATTCTGTTTGTTTTGGTTTTCTTCTTTGTCTCATTAAGGAATAGCGAAGTGACATCCTAGCATGCAAATGTGAATTTGTGGAGCTTCATTAAAAGATAACAGTGAATGTTGAAAATTGTCCTTAATTAGTAAAGCAAGAGCTTGTATATCCAGTAGTAATGATGGAATTGTTTTTGAGGAGAAGAGATATCTCTCTTACATGGTCCTTTTGCCGACCGTTTTATATGTATGTATAGAAGGTAGAAAGGGCACAAGGACCATAGGAACCAGGGGAAAGCCTGTGGTTGGAGCGTAGTGGTGAGTGATGGATAAAGTGGCAGCAGGTGCGCTTGAACAGTTGTGCCTTATAGTATGAGGGGATTAGGAAGACGCGAGACGGTTTTAAGCAGGGAAGTGGTAGCTTTGATTGCTGTGTGGACAAAGGTGAGAGTAGATATGAGGAAACTGGTTGGAGAACTATGGCAGTGGTCTAAAAGATGGTATTATTTAGACTAGGGTGGTAGCAGTGGGCCTAGAGCTTCGTGGGCAAATATTGAATTTAGGCTGTATTTCTAAAACAAAAACTGAATTATTTCATTCTTTTAAAAAATCTATGCTTCCAGGTGGGAAAAAATTATGTATATTAGTGAAGTGAAAGTTAAAATCTATACCAGAACAATGTTTTGTTTTTATTATTCCAAGTCTTATTATACGTCTAAGACTCTTGGAGTAATATACTTAAAACCTTGTTCAGTATATTCCCAGTTGTAATTTTAGACTGGGTAAAATCTACCTCTCTGTAATAGATTTTTTTTTAAGTTTGTTAAGGAAATAAGATTATAAACAAGATTTCAGGGAATATGTGTAATGGGCCTTAATTTTAAGAAGTGTTTTGAGGCTTTTTACATATTAATTATATTATAGAAGTTGTTACTAAGTATTATTTAATATTTATTAATTGGAACAGACCTAGCAAAATCGTAACTGTACCACCAAATTGGATATTAGATAATGTTCTTAATAATTTAGTATCATAAAATCTGATCTACTCACCTAATGAAAATTTTCAGTATTTAATTTAAATTCATCCTTTATAGTAATTCCCATTTAGTGAAACTCAATAATGCTAAGCTAATTATGTTTCCTCTTGTCAATTTTGAAAAAGAGTATACATCTTTGCACGTATCCCTCCCAACACACGCACAATTTTTACCCTCGAGTGTTGTTTGGTTTAGGGATGTATATCTAAAATAAAAAGGAAATAGAGCCCGAGGGCTGTGGCTCTTGCCTGTAATCCTAAGACTTTGAGAATCTGAGATGGGAGGATCTCTCAAGGTCAGGAGTTTGAGTCCAGCCTGGACAAAGCAAGATCTCATCTTTATGAAAAATGCAAAAGCTAGCTGGGCATAGTGTTATGCACCTGTATTCCCAGTTACTCAGGAGGCTGAGGCAGGAGGATCACTTACTTGAGCACAGTTTGAGGTTGCTGTGTACTGGGCTGAGACCAGGGCACTTAAGCCCAGGTGACAGAGCAAGGCTCTGTCTCAGAAAAAAAAAAAAAAAAAGAAGAAGAAAAAGACCACAGCACTCTACTGAGGGCAACAAAATGAGACTCTGTCTCTAAAAAAAAAAAAGAAAGAAAAATACATGCTGAAATTTTACCAAAAATAATCAGTGTGGGAATCTTATAATTTTTTTACAACAGGCACATTCTAGATCATAGTCCCAAATACAGTAAATACCATATACTCTGATTATATACAAAAAAGTACTAAATGTTTTTATAAACTCGTAATGTTGTTATTATATACATATGCACACATACAATGAAGGAAATTTGTCTTTGAAGTATATGTGGTCTGAATAGACTCTGTTGACTATTCACTATAGATTTTATACTCTGAGTAGTTAGTTTCACCTCTTCAGATAGAATATTCTATTTTGAATGCTTATAGGACGTACTCTGTAAGATCCCTTTTAGTTCTGATTCTCTATGATTACACGTATAAAGACTAATAACTCTATAATTGAGAATGAAGGAATGGTGAAAGAGGTGGTAAGATCAATAGGATTTATATATGCCTGTCCCTGCTGTGATACTTTGAATATCACGATATAGGTTACATCTGATGGTGGGAAAAAATAGCACTACTCTTCTGGGGTAGGACTCCGTGGTCACGGAGCATGACGCTGTGCTAGGGACTTGGGGCTTACAAGGGTAAAACCATTCCTTATCCTCAAAATCTAGTAACAGGTATAATATTTCAAGAATTCTTTATTTTTTACTTTGTATAAGCTTTTGTTTTTTAATTTCAGATTAATATGAGAGTACACATTATTAGATCACACTGTTTGCATTTGTGAGGTCAAGTCCAAGCTGTAATTGCTTCCTTCACTCAGGAAGTGTGGCATATGTCCGTGCAGTGTTTCCTTTGGGTGGGAACACGCCGAGCCCTCTCTTCCCATACCCACTTCTTGAATTTGATTGATTTTTCTCTCTCAAATCAGCATATAGTTGTTAATCGGCTAGTTTCAGTTTAATATTAAGCACATGTGATGCTTGTGATACTTAGGAGAGTGATCTCCAAATCCATCCAGATTGTTACAAAAGACCAATTTTTTTTAAGTTACTAGAGTCTTATAAAGGTTGAGTATAACTTATCCTAAGTGCTTGGGACCAGAAGTATTTCAGATTTTGGAATATTTGTATTATACTTACCAGTTTAGCATGTCTATTCTAAAAATCCCATCAGGTGTTCAAAAAGTTTTGGACTTAGGAGAATTTTGGATTTTGGGTTTTCTGATTAGGGATACTCAAATCTGTACTCCAGGTAAAAAGTACGGGTAAAGAGTTTACTTAAAAAGCTTAAGTACCTTGCTAAGACCTTTGTATGCAATGGAATTATTTGAAAGATGTAAGTGTTCACTTCTTTTGCATGATGTCAACTCAGAATCAAACAGGCTACGGTAGTGACAGTAAGAGACTTCCAAGCAATGCAGTATGAGAAAGTGCTCACCCTATGTGCCTTCTGTTCAGGAATCCAAGGATGACCAGTGGAAACGAGCTATGGATTACTTAAACGTTGTCAGCGAACTCAACTACATGACTCAGATTGTCATCATGCTTTACGAGGACCCTAACAAGGTAGACCCAGTTCTCGGTGTGTGTGTCGCCAGAAGTAAATGCTAGAAGGTTCTCAGTTTAAAAATCTTCTGTCATGTTTTTTAGGATCTTTCCTCAGAGGAACGCTTTCATGTTGAATTACACTTTAGTCCAGGAGCCAAAGGCTGTGAAGAAGACAAAAATTTGCCATCTGGGTATGGCTATAGACCAGCTTCCAGAGAGGTAATGAAGATAAACTCTCAGTGCTTGGTTCTAGATTTTTATGAGGTTTCTATAAGAGTTTTTTTATTATGTACTATTAAATAATTCTTCTTTCAACTACTAAGTAGCAAGATGGCCTAAAAGGGTTTTGTTTTTGTTTTTAAAGTATGATTTGGGCAGATAGCATTTTTATGCATATGAGCATACTTTTTAATTTTATGTTTTATAGATTGTTCATATTTTCAGCCTAGTGTTTACGATGGATAACTGTAGTTTTTGGTTTTTGTTACTTCACTTGAGGACTGTTCCATGCTAAACACTGCTAAGCACTTTGGGAAGAATGGCCGCGCTTCAATCCTGTATTCTGTCTTGGAGATCAGTGTCGTTTCTCTCTCTTGGACTTGTTAAAACTTACTGTTTGGTAAAATTCATTTTATGTGGAGTTTTCTCTATTTTATCTGAATTTTCAAATTTTCAAATTATTCAGTTGGTAATATCCTTCTATTGACTTTTTAAATGTCCCCCTTCCTCATGATGGTGACTCTTCTGTGTGCTTATTCTCATTTTTTTCTTAAGTATTGATAAGGATTTATGATTTCTTAGTAGTTTCAAAGAACCAAGTCTCCCTGGTTGACTGTCGTTCATTTCTGTCTTATTTCACTAACCTCTGAAGTTAGGTTTTTTATTTCCTCCTACTTTCTCTGATTTAATTTGTTGATCTGTCTCTTACTTATTTTGGTGACTACTCAAGACCCTGTATTTTCAAGTTTTATTTGTCTGCTGTTTGCCTCTGAATCTAACATTGCCCTCTGAGCGTGGCATCAGCTGTAGCACCCAAGTATGTTTTATCTTTTAGTTCAAAATACTTTGTAATTTGTCTTTGATTCATGGGGTTGTGGAAATTTTACATATAAGCTTTTATTATCAAATGCTTCTGGCTTAATCATATACTTGGTATGATTTCTTTGTTCAAAATATATTGGGAACTCCCTTATGGGCCTACATATGAGTTAATTTTTGATAAATACCACATGGGCACTTGAAAAGTATATATTTTCTCTTGTTGTTTATTCAATACAAGTGTTTAATACAAGTCAGGGCAAGTTTATTAATAGTGTTGTTCAAATTTTCTATATCCTTAAAATATTTTTTGGTCTTGCTCTGTCAGCCACTTACAGTGGTGTGACAGTACTCCCCTGTGACTAGAGTGTCTCTTCCTCTTCACATTCTGAAGCTATGCATATGAATTTGGAGTTTTTATGTCTTTTTCTCATTATGAAATGTCCCTGTTTCTGCCTAGAATGTACCTGCCTTCTGCAGCGTCCGCTTTGCCTTGTTCTTAGAGCTCACCAGCTTTGTTTTCCTTAGCATTTTCTTGATGTGTCTTTTTTTTTTTCCCCCAAGAAACCAGCTTGCACTGATTGCATTTGTTAGGTAAAGTCCCTCTTACAATTGTGTACCGTTTGGCATTTTCTTGATGTGTCTTTTCTTTTTTATTATTATTTTACACTTTTAACCTTTCTGTACTCTTATGATGTGTGACTTGTAAGCAGCATATATTTAGGTTTTGTGTTTTAATCTATATTTATAATAGTTTGGTCTTTGATTTGGCAAATTTAATCATTCTGTGTAATTACTGATATATTTAGGTAAATTGTATCACCTTATAATTTGCATTCTATTTTGTTCATCTCTTTCTTTTGCTCTCTTTTTAAATTTTTTTGGCCGCCTTGGAGATGCTTTCAACATTGTCTGTCATTTGTTTTCCACAGTTTTCTTCTCATCTTCTGCTCAGGGTGCTGGTGCCTCCTGTGCCTGTGACTTGACATCGCTTGTTGTCGTTGGGCCCTTTGTAGTCCTTAACTCTATAATGCTCTTCACCCATCTTCTCCTTTCTTTCTGAGGTGTAAGTTACATGCATATTAGACTGATTGACCTTGTGTCTTGAACCCTGTAGCCATGTGTTATAGTTCTTGAGGCTATTATAAAGTTTGTTTAAATTATTTTTTCTGTTTGTTACTATCATCTTGAATTTTAACTCTTTTAGGCAGAGTCTTGTCCTGTCACCTGGGGCTGGAGGGCAGTGGTGTCATCATGGCTCACTGCAACCTCCACATCCTGGGCCCAAGCCATCCTTCCTCCTGCCTCAGCCTTTCAAGCAGCTGGTGCTTAAAAGCAGCTGGGTACCACCTTGCCTAGCTAATTTGTCTGGGTTTTGTAGAGACAGGATCTTACTGTTGCTCAGGCTGGTCTCAAACTACTGGCCTCAAGTGATGTTCTCACCTTGGCCTCCCAAAGTTAGGATTACAGGTGTGAGTTTCTGCACCCGGCCTTAACTCATTTTTGTGTAAAGACTTTCTAACTAGTAAACTTTTTTTTCAAATGCAGAAAAAGTCTTCATTGTGAAAAATCAGTGTTCTTTAGAAAAGTCACACTGTGGTTTCTTTCTAATAAATGGCAAAGCACATTTCTTAAATAATTCACAAAGGTCAGAAACTGGTCTTGTAAAGCATACACGCCCTCCCAGCACACCTGCATGCCATGTGCTCAGTGTGCATATAAACAGGTACCCGGAGAGCCCAGGCTCTTAAGCCTGGAAGTGTCTCCTCTGCCTTTCTCCAGGCCCTGGTAGGGGAAGCAGAGATGGGAGGTGAGTCCCTAAGAGCCCCAGCCCTGGAGACACAGAAGATGAATGAGCATATGGGGGGTACCACATGGCTTGCCCCTGGGGGCCTGGATCAGAGCTGTCAGACACCTCTTCAACCTGCACCTTGCATTGCACTTGAGGCAACTAGAGGTTGAACGAAGTGTGGGATGAATTTCTAAGCCCAAGTATCCCTTGGGAAAATAGAAGGAACAGTTACCCCATCCTTCCAAGATCTCCCCAAATCACTCTTGGATTGTGGCAAGCGGTCACCCATGGGTAAAGATGTGGCTGGAGCAGGAGAGTTCCGGATCCCTTCTTAGCAGTGGCCCAGGGGTATTGAGCAGGGGCTTAGCTCCCGGAGGGTCACAGGGTAGCACAGACATAGGGGGTCACGTCAGACTTCGCTCTTGTAAAACAGAGCCCCCTACAGGCACTGTCTTCAGTCATGAAGGAGTAAGACAGTCATGTTGCTGGTGCCTTCAGCCATAATGGCATTGTCTGGTTCTTGGGACAGTTTCTGGAAATGTGGAATTCTTGCCCCCACAGGCTCTCAGTAATTAGCAGACTTGCTGGAAGAGCAGAGAGGCTCTATTGAGTAGGGGTTCCAGAAGGCAGCCTCCCTCCTTGACCACCCTAGTAGGGTGAAGGGGGTACACAGGCCATCTGAACAGAGGGATGGTGATCCCTCTCTCAGGGTTCCATAGCTCAGTGGGCCGGGGAGGCTCCAGGCACTGGGTGCTCTTCTGGCTCAGGCTATGGGTTGAGGGTCTACTGTCCTTCTGGTCCCTCTCTTCCTCCTCCTGGCTTTCACCTGGATCTCCACCAGGCACTTGGCACCACTCTGGCAGGACTCTTTGATTTTCTGGATGTGGTACTCAAGGCTTTCTTAGCTGATGGAGCCACAGTCTGTAGGTCCTGCCACCCTGGTTCATGGTTTCATGGTTGACATTCCTTGTATTACAGAACTGATTTCTACTCTTTCTTACTGTCTTTTAGTATTATTATTAATTTCTGTATTTGATGAAATTTAATTAAACACATTTTTTTGGTTTTAATTGCCATTTACTGTTTAATTTCTCCGTAGATATGAAATGACTCTTGTAATTTCTTGCACAATGCTCACATAGTACTAGGCTGTTGTAAGAGTTCAGTTAGTATTAATTCAAGTAAACAAATTTTAATATGTACTTCACATGACCATAGCAGTGGAGCTGAATTTCTTCATCAGAACACATTTGTTATCTGAATGTTAAAAGTGTGTTGTGTTCTTTGCCTACAGAATGAGGGCAAGAGAACTTTTAAAATTGATAATGATGATGAACCACATACTTCTAAAAAAGATGAGGTTGATCGAGCTGTGATATTGTTTAAACCAATGGTGTCAGAGCCAATTCATATACACAGGAAGTCTCCACTTCCAAGGTCCAGAAAGATGGCTACAAATGAAGTGAGTATATATGTCAGACTGTTTTTTATAAAGCAAACTAACTATATTTTAATAAAACAGAAAAGAAAATACAGCTTTAATTGTGGAACTTGGGAACCCAACAAACATTTGTCAATTTTGTCTGTTTTTCAAATTTCCAAAATATAGAGGCAATTAGGAAATACAAAGATTAGGCTTAGAATTTGGAACTTTATGTATAGTATTCATAACAAAATTGAACATTAATATGGAATAAGGCCTTTTAAGAACTTTATAAGCTGATCCTTTTTTCTTGGTCTTGTTACATCAGATTACTCTTCAGTGCAGAACTTTTTAAAAAGCCTGACTTAATGGATCATGAATAATTTTTGGTTAAAAGTAGAAAGGAATTGCCAGAATGCTATAGCAATAAGTGATTCCAGTGACACTGTAGATTAAGAAGTGAAATTCTAAAATGTTAGCTTGACTGCAAAGTCTGTATAGGAATTTGAAAATTTGATAATGTAATTGAAAAGTTTACCTTTGTATCAAGATCTGTAAGTAAATAGGTAAGACTAATTCTTATGCTCACTAATAGAATAATATTTAAATAGCTACTAAAACATCATTTAAAAGAATAATTGAGCAGTTAGAATGAAGTATGTGTAAACCTTAACAGCTGTCCGTATTTTATACTTTGTGTCATATTCTATAGGGTGATTCTTTCAGCACTGACTGAAGTCAGTGCTTACAAATGTTTTCTAAATGCTGTGGTAAAAAGTGTAAATCACGAAAAGTATAAAATAAGCATAAAAAGCGTAAAAGAAGTATAAAAAGTATAATATAAGAAATTAAGATAGAACCATCAACTTTTAAGTTAGCAACTTAAGGGGTTTTTTGCTTAAATATACCAAGTCTAAAGAATGAGGTATAATATTATTTAGCAGTTGATGGTTAAGGATACAAATAACAATAAGAATAGCCTCAAATTATACAAACATAAGGGTTCTATGATTCTTAAATTTCAAATGTGTGTGTGTATATATTCCAGTTTGACAGTTTTGTTGTTTTTTTTTTTATTTTTTTTTTTATTATTTTTTTTTTTT
>NW_003852425.1:15238941-15253506 GCF_000181295.1 Otolemur garnettii | reverse complement strand
AGCAACCTCCAACTCCTGGGCTCAAGCGAGTCTCCTGCCTCAGCCTCCCAAGTAGCTGGGACTACAGGCGCCCGCCACAACGCCCAGCCATTTTTTGGTTGCAGCCATCATTGTTGTTTGGAGGGCCTGGGCTGGGGATTTGAACCCACCACCTTAGGTGTATGTGGCTGGCGCCTTAGCCGCTTGAGCCACAGGTGCCGAGCCCAGTTTGACAGTTTTGTATAGAAAAAAATCTATCAGCAAAGTAGGTTCTTATAACTATAATGGATATTATATACTAGTTAAGGTTTCCTGAATGTGATATTTAAATTGATTATCAAAGGTGGTTAAAAAAAATTGCTTAACAGTTACAAAATTTAAACTATTATGCTTTAATTGAAAATAAGAAACCTGGAGTTATGTTCAGGTATCCTTAACTTCAGGAAGTTGGTAAATGGTTGTATTAATATAACTTAAACTATTATTTCTGTGAGGGCAGTGATTTTGATGTTATTAAATAAGCAGACAGGCTGCTATTAATTAAATTATTCAGAATTTCACCGTTAAACTCTCTTCTCTGCCCTCTGAAAACCCAATCCCACTGATACGGCTAAGTTTTAATTTTGCAATTCATCAATATTTATAAAGCCTTCGACAGAATCACTGCCCTTGTTAACTTTTAAAACACAGAACACATTTATAAACCTTTTTCTTATAAATACTTACATAGTTGATCTCAAGAAATTATTTCTATGCCATGCTAAACTTTTACTTCCATAAGGTAAATTATTCAAGTAAAACCTGGAAGACTTTTCCCAGCGTCCACCATCTCCACGGATGTCAGAAGTTTGTACTTCCCAAAGACACAGAGAAAAAGACTATTCTCTTCATTTTGTGCAAGTAGATTTTACTCTGTCCTCACTGTCTGAACCCTGAACATGCAAACAAGTATCATGAGAGTGTTTGCTGCACGTCTGCCTCCCGCACTCCGAGAGCAGCCTCTGGAGGGTGAACAAGCAGATCGTGTGAGAGTGTGAACAAATGCAGTCGGAGTCCACTTTATGATCTGGTGGTTTTTTCTTTTAATGTCTGGCAGACATTTTCTTTTCTAAGTTCCATACATTTAGATCTCTTTAAACCTTTTCACAATTCTCCAGTGGCTTGGGTTGAAAAGTTCATCCAAAATAGCACAAAATATCTTGAATATTTAAAATTAAGCAGAATACTTTTAATATTCAAACAATGGCTAAAAAAGAAACCTAATATCTTTCCAATTTTAGGAGGGAAGAAACAACTATTAAGTAGTATAAATATTTGTGTTTTAAGGTTATAAGATATTTTCATAATTATCATCACATAGAATTAGATTTATAAGTCATTTCTATCAAATTCTCAAATATTGAAACATTTGGCTCCCAAATTGCTGTCTAATAGTGTTAAAAAAATTGATAAGCGAATACAAACTGTATTTTTTTTTCTTCTGATCATTTGGCTCTGTTGTATCTAACTTTGCATGCTCTGCTTTTTTTTTTTTTTTTTTTTGCCCCCTTTCTCACTTCCAGGAAGAGAGCCCCCTGAGTGTGTCTAGCCCAGAGGGCGCTGGTACCTGGCTGCACTATACCAGTGGTGTGGGTACTGGGCGTCGAAGACGCAGATCAGGGGAACAAATCACTTCTTCCCCTGTCTCCCCCAAATCATTGGCTTTCACATCCAGTATTTTTGGCTCATGGCAACAGGTTTTTAAACTTTACTTCATTAAACATTTTTCCTCCCTGCATTCAGAGCAACAACAGCTGTCTTTGAGGACATCTAATCCCTTATATTTCACATCAGAGTAAATCCTTCTGTCTTTTAATTTTGAGTTCATTTAAAAATACTTATAACATCTGACAATATTTGAGGGAAAGAAACCACTTACACTGCATGTGTGTAGCATTTTTACTGAGATGATTTTAAATGTCCAGGATTTTTAAAATAATTAATAAATTTTCTTCTCCTGGAACTTGTGTTTGTTAATGAAATTATTTAAAAAGGAAAAGTAATCTTTCTTTGATTTAATTGTCCTTTAAAACTTCCAGAAACAAAATTATGTAATTTGATGGTAAGAAAATTTAAATAACTTTTCCCCGTAATAGAAAAATTAGATTCCACTTGGAATTTGCTGAGAATATAAGCGTTTTTTACAACATCAAAATTTATGTGGCCTTGTATTAATTAGCAGGATACATCTCGTATGGCTGGTTCTCTCCCTCATTTCCTGTTATCGAGAAGCATGTAAGGGATGTATGCAGCATGATTTCCTCTGAGGAGAGAATCAGAGGGCAGGTGACCATGTGCGTGCCCATCACAATAGGAATCAAAATAAAATGACTTTCAGAAGGACTTTCTGTGATGACCTTTGGAAATTTAAAATACGATGGTTTTTATTGCAATGGAAGGTCTTCTGTCACATATGACTTTTCTGATGATTTCAGCAATTTCCTTTTGGAAATGTAATTCGTTTGATTATAGGAAAAGGGATTATGGTATCCATTAAGGCTGTGAATATTTAAAGATTACTCTGATAAAGCCCATGCATGGATCAGTAATTGTGTGGTGACCTCAACAGTCTCTGTCTGTCTTTTCTTTTGTTTGTAGTTGTTTTTTCCCCTTTCAAATACAGGAGCTGTTTAAGAGTGGGCATTTGGCTTCTTTTAAGAGTGAAATTATATCAATCTATTAACTGTCTCTTCATCTGTCCTGTTTCATACCTGGCATTTCATTCTGAATGCCTGCTTCGCACCCCTTCATTGCAAGGACCTCCTGTGACTGGCCCCCTTGTGAGGGACCGTGCATGGTCTGTCATTATGTGTTCCTACTAATATTGATCATACAGCTTATTAACCTGTGTCTGTCTGGACAGGCTGCATATTAACTATGGACTTGGAATTTATTTTACTGTTTCACTTCCTTTATTTCTCTTTCCTTATGCAGGTTGTATCTGAAAATGCTAATTACCTGAGAACAGCAAGAACTCTTGTAGAACAGAAGCAGAATCCTACTGTAGGTATGTGGTGTAAAGAAAAATGCATTCTATGCCTTTCTTAAACTCATTACTGTACACACATGTAAAACTCTTCAGTGGTGAAAGCATGACCAAATGCTATGCTTTAGTTTTTATTTAGTACTACTTCAGAAATGTTGAGTTGTATGACTCAAAATTAAGTTTTGATAAAATGTATAAGAAATAGCACTTAATTCTGGTGTGTAACTCTTTTGAATGCCCGTAATGGTAACCACTTAATCTACTTGCCAATGCAGACTAAGCTGATTTTAAATCTTGTACTTTATAAGTTAATTTATGAAGGAAATTTCATTTTCCAAGCTGATACAGATGAAAAAAATGTTATTATCAACTGGGAAAATGAAGTTTGCAAAAAGTAATTTTTTTTTATTAAAAAGATGTTTAAAGTGGGGGGTATTCAGACCCTCTATGGATATATTAATTTTCCTTTTTAGCAACTCTTGAAAACCAAAGCAAAGTTGATGCAGTCTTACTCTTTATTGACCTGTAGAGAACATGACCAATTTTTTTTCTTCAAGCAGCATTAGAAAAGACCTTTCTAACTAAACTCATTTGGTTTTTAAGGTCATGGTTGATAAACTATATGAGGTAATGGCATTTTTTTTTTTTTTTTTTTGGTAAATAGATGTCCTGAATAGATTTATTCAAAGCATGAATAAATTTCATAACTGTTATACTATGATCTCTATACTAGGTATATGAACTGTATTGATACCTACATAAGTAAAAATCTTTCTTTAGTTAATTACATATATAGCTCATAATGACAGTTTTCAATATTCCCATAGTATCTTTACAGAAATTTATATATTCTCCTTTTGTATTGATGTTTCATTATATTGGATAGAAATTTATTTACTCTTTCCCTAGTGGTGGAAAGTTTTGCTTGGATATAAAAACTTTTGCTACAAATTAAGCATCAATTTATACTGGCTATATTATTTGCTAATAACATGTCTTATTAAGTTCTTAAGTCTATTTGTTAAGTATTAGAAATTTAAAGTCAATGACCAGAAAGGACCTGGTTTTGACCTGGTCTTCTCACACAACAGTAAGTACTGTTGTACTTCATTTCATAAGAAAAATTAGTAATTCTTAATTCAGAGGTACCAGGGAAGATTTGTCATTTATGACATATCTTGACATACATGAAAAATATCAATTCACTATTACTTACTTTGTGCTAGCAGAGAGGTTTTTGATATGACCTACTCTTGCAAAGTGATTAACACAGTTTCTTCTTAAGTTAATTTTTATGGTAGTGTTTTTAATACTTTTAGGATATATGTATCTAATTATTGAATAGGCATATAATTTTTCCTGAAAGATAACACTTTGATCAGTGTTAAATAACTACATTTGTACATATGATAAATGGTGGTGATTATAGGTATTGCATTAAAATTGACATCACCAGATACCACAAGCACATTGTGAGCCTGTGCAAGGCATTTCAAAGGCTCCTTCTGTGTGGTAAGCGCCGTGTTAACTGCATGCTGCATGAATTCCCAATGTGAATGGAAGAACACCTGTTGTGTATGTATTTTCTCTAACTCCCATCAGGGTCTCACTGTGCGGGCCTGTTTAGCACCTCGGTGCTCGGGGGTTCTTCAAGCGCACCTAACCTACAGGATTATGCTCGTACTCATCGTAAAAAGCTGACCTCTTCTGGCTGCATAGATGGTATGTGCACCCATGCACACACAGACGCATTCCTGCACCCACGCACACACCACGAGCAGTGTTTCTCAAAGGCAAGTCTCAGGCCCTGACTGCCTGAAGTGGAGTCCTAGCGTCCTTTGCCTAAATGACGACCAGTGCTCTCTGTGACCTGCAGCCTGATTATGCTTCATCAGATAGTGACCTGTAGTTAGACTCACAGTACTCGTATAGGAGCTGCTTTGTTGATGTGGGAAGTTTAGAACTACATCATATGTATTCTTTTTTTAGATAATTGATAGCTCATAAATTTTTCCTTGATCGTTTAAAGTTTTGTTCATTGTTAACCCTTATTGTACTTATTAATATTGGGTTAAAATAAAGTGAATAAAATGTTTATAAGTAGAAGAGAATGTCAAATTGGTAATATTTTTATAAAAATAAACATAGGATAAGAATATTTTAGGATCCCTAGCAGAAGGAAACCTCTCAGTATTATTCATAGACTTTACAGTTTCATATTCAGAATTTTTCTGAGATCCATGGAAGCTTGCCCCTTTTGTGAAGAAGAGTCCTTGAAGCTCTTTCAGGATCAGCTTTATTGAAAGCTTTTTCTCGTATGCCAACAAGTTTGCTTTAGCAGCAAAACATGGATTCACCAGAACTGCCGGTCCCTCCTGCTTCCCTCCCTTAGGTTCTTCCTTCCACACGGCCTCTGTCATCAAGCCAGTTTGTTTCTTTTAACCAGTGTTCGGCTTATTACCTTCTCTCATTGTCACTTCTGCATGTCACCTTTCTAACCTCCTCATGTATTTGTTTTTCTTCCTCTTTTTTTACATGTTCTTTTGGTAGCTGTTACGAATTTCAGGTACCTGTTTTTCTCTTTCTCAGACGCCACACGCGGTTCTGCTGTTAAAAGGTTTTCTATCTCATTTGCTCGACACCCAACCAATGGTACGTTTTGCTTTTATTTTAAAAAGTATTCCCCTGCTTCACTCCTTTTTTATTTTTCTTTCATTTCAAAATGTGGGGTATACAGTATTATTCATTTCTCCATTCTTAATATCAATCGGCATACAATTCTAACTTGTATGAAGATACAGTATCACCCAAATTATTGATACTGTCTAGCTCCCTTTACACCTGTAATTAAAGAGTAATTTAACATTATTCATCAAACTTTTAAATGACCATTAAATGATGAGTTAATCCTAAATCAACACCTGAAAATTTCTCATAATTTCCCAAGTGATCCGTCTACACAGATTTTTAAAATACGATTAGTATTCTTTGATTTGTTCTTAATTTTTAATAATATTAATGTTTTTTCCCCCCGATTCCTTTTCTGATCACATGGTTGTTTCATTGAGATACTTACCAAAAATACAGAGCCATCCCCATCCAATAGCCAAATGAAACGCGCCTTTGGGAAGTCCCTGGCGCCAAGTGGTGCAGGTGCATCAAGGTCATCGTGTATCCCGGCTCTGTGTCTGTCTAAAGCAAAACTCAGTTTGGGCTGGAGCACTCTGAAAACTTTGTCCAGCATTCACTTTGCTCTCGTGTGGCAACCAGTTCCTTTTGGTAACACTGCTTTTTCTTAAAATATTGAGGAGTCCGAATAGGAAGAAGACTAAGTTAAAATCTAGAAACCCAATTCCATTAAATTCAAATTTTGAGGCTGAATAGGAAAGTGTTTCATCATCATTATTTATAAATGCAGTTGTAGTATTACAGCTTCTCATATAGAGGTTGATCTTGTGGGGCAAAAGGGAATATTTACTGATCATTTTAAAATAATTTAGTGTCACAGAATTTAAAAGAAAACTTAAAGATTTTTGCTTTTATTTGGAATGAAGGTACTTTTATCCCTGGAACTTTTTTTTTCTTTTTAACTGCAAATAAGTCTTTCAAAAACTTAAGTCAGGTCTTTGAAAAGCTTTCATGAAGCTAAAGGATTCAACACAAGTTTACGGTCGTTTTATCCCACCTGGATCCTTTCATAGCACATCTAAATAGCAGTGCTCTGTTACCTGAAGGTGAAGTAACAAGATCTCATCCTCAGCAAGTAAGAATTTAGCCTTAGAGCTTAATGTGCTTTCCCTCCATTGTAGCGTCTAAATGCTACTTTTTGAAGAAAAAGACCCATATTTGATACAGCTGCAGCTTCTAAAGAAACCTCATGCCTAAGAACCTCTTAGAAGAAAAGCAGAAGCCACAAGAAAAAAGGAAGTACAGAAGTCCTGAGAAGAGACCCTGCAGGTTTAGGACCTATGCTCATGTGTTTAAAGCCAGTGTTTGAAATTTTATCTAGAAGAAATCTGTTTCGAACTGGATAGTTTTCAAAAAACAGAAAAATACTTTTGTTAAATTTAACAGAAAATAATTCTATGTTCCTTTGGTTTAGGCTTTTTTAAAAATGTGGATTTGCTACACATTGTGCAAGTTAATGCATATAAAATGCTTTCCTTTCAGTCCTACAAATACTTCTTTTATGTTTCTGAGGTTTCCTTTTTCTTTTGTTAGTGCTTGGTTGTCACATCTGTCCTATGAATTGTCCTTTGACTCTTCTTTCATTTTTTATTTCCCTTACTTCCGTGTTCCGTCTTTAACACATATCATGGACTTCCCCTCCCTTCATCTTTAGTTCGAGAACATGGTGAAACAAGTATCTTCTGACAGTACTTTACCTTATTTTCTGGGCCTCTGTGCAGAACACCTCCACCTCTATAGGTGCTGGTCCGTTTCCTCTGTGGAATTTCTAGGCTTCAGTGGTATGTTTTTATAGCTTCTAAAAATGTCAGCAGGGTGGCTTTTTAAATTGCTGCGCTAACCCTTTCATTATGCATTATGGGAAAAGTTTTCAAAAGATAACTGGAAAAAAATATAGTCCAAAAGAACTTGATTATGTTGTCCTCTGCCTGTTATAAAATCTAGCAGGCAAATGAAAGAAACTAATTGTTAGAAAAGACTTGTAAACAGTCTGAGGAAAGAAGAAAAAAGCATATTGTTGAGTTCAGTGTAATGCAGAGAAAGGGTTTGCGCTTATTTGCATGAATCTTGTACTTTTTTAAAAACAGTTCCAGTTGTGCAAGCCTGATTTCTTTAGTGCTTAACCTAGGCGCTTTAGCTGCTGTACGGTACAGTCTTTTTTTGTTTGTTTGTTTGTTTTAAAGTATGTGTGACGTTGTCATGCTTTGGTTTGCACCTGAAGATCAAACATAGCAACTTTTTAAATCCTTTGGTTATTTTCACAGAAAGATTAGATTTGCTTTTAACCAAAGTTTTTGTATTCCAGCTGAGAATTAGGCAGCTCATTTGTCAATGTTTCCTCCCAAAATCTAAGTAAATCATACATTAGTCAGTTTTTAAAATGGGCACATATCTGTTGAAGCAAAGAGTTGTACAGTCTGAGTTCAATTAATTTTTACTTTTTAATTAATGGCATTGGACTTTATATAAACCTTATTTAAGCATTAAAGTATTTCTTTGAAGGAAAGTCAGTTTGTATTTGGGGAAGAGTAGATGTAGGAAGACGTCTGTAACAAGGTGTGGAAGCAATTTTAAAAGCCATTCAGTTGAGTAAAGTTTAAACAACAGGTATTTTCTTTTTGAAAAAAAGGGGGGAATAATCTATGTTGTTTCTATAAAGAAACGATGAGTTTAAGTGCTTTTGTTTCACTATATTAATACATATCTGCATGGTTGTTTCATGAAGTTTTTGTATTTCTGTGCCATTGTTATATATGAGCATATTTGTATTTTGTATTCCTTTATACTTGGCCTAACTTTTTACTCAGCTAGTAATTTCCAGTAATATAATTATTGTGTTAATTTGGGAAAGGTAGGTGAAATATGTTTTGGAATTTTAATTCCAGCAAAAATGAATAAATGTTGTTTGGGATCATACTAGAAAATATTGTTGGCCTTGGCATGCCTAGAAAAGTGTTACAAATTACTCTTCGTAAGTATTACATAATTATTTTTGATTAACCTGTAGCATCAGGAATACCTCATGGCATCAGCTATTCTATTGAATAGATTTGACTTCAAAAATTAAAAACTAGAAAATTGTCTTTTTTTTGTGGTTTTCCCCTAAGTTTGTTTTTCAGTATTAGTCTTAGATATTACCGATGCAGAATGAAATCATGTGCATGTATACTGTGTGTTTTATATTTTAAAGGGAATTCTTGTCCCTCTTGTTCTGAGTCCAGGCTGCATAGCATCTGGTGTCATGACTTCAGATTTCTTGTGGTTTGCATGTGACAGACTAAAAAGACGTAGACTGTCCAATTCTAAGCAGTGGTTCTCTTTCTTCTTAATTCGTGATTTTTTTAAGCATTCAACTTTTCTTTTTTGTTTTTGTTGTTTCTCTTGTAGGCTTTGAATTGTATTCCATGGTGCCGTCCATCTGTCCTCTGGAAACCCTCCATAACGCCCTCTCTTTGAAGCAGGTAGATGAGTTCCTTGCTTCCATCGCTTCTCCGTCAAGTGACGCTCTGCAGAAGACCCCTGACACGTGTAGGTTACTCTGTCTTTGTTATTACCATTTAATTGTTGGGCAGTATAAATTACCTGATAAGGCAAGAGTGATAAAACTCTGACTCAAATATTGGGAGTGAGTAGAATTTTAGGAAAGGAGTGTAAAGGATATTATTAAGAATAGAAGTATTTGGTGTAATGTGCAATGTACTATTTTTTTTTTATTCTCTCCAATAAGTATTTTTTCTTATAAATAGTGAGGGAAAGACACAGAAATAGAAGTCAACAAGGTACAAAGTCCTGGTCAGTTTTTAAACTATATTTGCTAGAAATATCACATTCCTGTTGTCTATCATTTCATAATAATTTCTTTAAAAATTACAAAATATTAACCCACACATTCACAGCCATTCTCTCCCCACTTTTTGGTAGTCTCACTGCGCCCCACGTTTCTGCCATGTAGTGGCCTTTCCCTTGTCCTCCACTTCTGACATAGAGGTCAGCTGTCAGTCATCACTGCTAATGGAGAAGCATAGTAAGATGATGAATATTTCACTTAGGGGATGGCTTTGGAAAGTAGGTTTTAATTTCAAATTTGCATATGAATGTGTCTGATTCTGAGAATTGATAATGCTCCAAATGAAATAACTTCTCCAAGCTAGAAAGTCAAGAAAATGAATGTTATTGTTTATGTTTTCTGTAGCCTGAGAGGATGGACAGTTCTGCTTCCTCAGAAGCTGGATAAATTTTCATTTACCCCTTTGCCCTGTGCTTGATATTTCACTGCTTTCCTGGAGCAGGCATTTGAAATCTGAAAACAAATTAAAGAAAGACGCTAAATAGTAAATAGAACTTAGGGTAGATAGCTAAATAGTGCTATTTAGATTTAGAAGAATGGCAGTGAATAACTTGAAGCTAACAACAGAAGTAATCTACCTGTTTTGAAATCATCAAGGAGGTAGCATCATATACATAGAACTATATACTTTTGTAGTGTTTCTGACAAAGGAAAAGACATTGTTAATCATTGTCATTCAAAATATGGTGGTAATAAGATTGTAGGTTACAATGGGGCAATGACAATATCAAATGGAGAAAAGGGAGGGGAGATAATAATAAGGAAAGGTGAGTGGTGGAAGTTAACAGAGTAGGGTGAGACATGGAAGCAGGAAGAGCTGCGTGGTGGTGGTGGGCTTTGCATGCACTGAGACTGCGCTCATCACTGTGTGCCCTGAGACGGCTCTCATCACTGCGTGCACTGAGACTTCTCTCATCACTGCGTGCCCTGAGACTGCTCTCATCACTGTGTGCACTGAGATGGCTCTCATCACTGCGTGCACTGAGACGGCTCTCATCACTGCATGCCCTGAGACGGCTCTCATCACTGCGTGCACTGAGACGGCTCTCATCACTGCGTGCCCTGAGACTGCTCTCATCACTGCGTGCACTGAGACGGCTCTCATCACTGCGTGCACTGAGGCTCTCATCACTGCGTGCACTGAGACGGCTCTCATCACTGCGTGCACTGAGACGGCTCTCATCACTGCGTGCCCTGAGACGGCTCTCATCACTGCGTGCACTGAGACGGCTCTCATCACTGCGTGCCCTGAGACGGCTCTCATCACTGCGTGCACTGAGACGGCTCTCATCACTGCGTGCACTGAGACGGCTGTCATCACTGCGTGCACTGAGACTGCTCTCATCACTGCGTGCACTGAGGCTCTCATCACTTTGCGTGCACTGAGATGGCTCTCATCACTGCGTGCACTGAGACGGCTGTCATCACTGCGTGCACTGAGACTGCTCTCATCACTGCGTGCACTGAGGCTCTCATCACTTTGCATGCACTGAGACTGATCTCATCACTTTCACTTTTTTTTTGTTATTGACTACTTGAGGTCTGTCATAGAAATCTGTGTTTATCTGATCTAGATTTCAAACACCAAAGGCATATTTGCTGTGACTGGCCCATATCTTGATTTTCAAAAGCACGCTGAGTGTTGCTGTCAGATCCCCCACCCCCTGAGATTTTAAATTTGGATTTTGTAGTTTACCCATCTCTCTGTGTTTAGGAATCGAGGAGCTGGTACCAGTGGTCCCTCTCCGCTTCCTCCTTTGGCTGCTTATTCCCCCAAGGACTCCACACTTAAAAATTATCCCTCCTTTTCCTCTTTATTCCTCTCAGACTCTCCCCAACTTTAAAAGGCTCTCATTCTCATTAAGATAATCTCAACCAGGTAACATAGGAAGGCATGATTTACTTACTTACAATCTAATTTTGGGGGTTTTTTTTTGTTTGTTTGTTTGTTTGGGGTTTTTTTGCTTATTTACAGTATAAACCAAACATCTATTTGGCTAAGACCATAAGAGAACTGGCTTTATGTGAAAGATGATTCTGCTGAATTTACGTAGTGAACCTTGTCTGTTTTCTCTTGTATTTCTATATATTCTTAGGGTCAATAAATGATGCTGTAAGAAATTTTCTATAAGGTTAAGGCAGAATTAGCAGTAAAGTACTAAATTAACTTTTTTTTTGCAGCTTCGTGTTCCAATCCAGTAATGCGAAGGAAAATATCTCTAAATACATATACACCTGCAAAGATCCTACCAACACCACCAGCTACCTTAAAGAGCGCTAAAGCAAACAGCAAACCAGGTTAGGAGGGGTGTGAGTTTGTATATTCTGTGTTGCTCTCAAGGGAGGAGTCATAGTTTGCTTTTTTAAATGTAAAATCTGTTTTTAATTAGAATCATTATACTTCCTACAGCATAGTGATCCAATGGGTTAAAAATCTATTAGTAGTCTATTGATACAGATTTAGTTCTTTATCTTGGTTGTCTGCCCTCTGCAACATTTGTTAATAAAATGTTTCACACTCAGTTTCCCCCAAACTGTGGACTCTCGTCTTTTGCTTTTCTGTTACATGAAATTTTTTTCTCTTTCTTTATATTTTAATATCTCCATTCTCAGTCTGATGATATCACTTTGAAATTCAACTATCTTTTACCAGCATTTTTCTACCTTAACCTCTGGGCACATTTGATTGTGTTGTTGATCCTTGCTGAAAAACAACTCCCACCCTTACCTCCAGGCTGTTAAACTCTGTCTTGATATTCTTTCCTTTTCTCTGTTTCTTCTACTTTTCTTATTTGAAGATTCTCCTCCTCCCACTTTCCTACCTGAGATGGGGACATTCTACCCTGTTCATGTCTTCTTATCCACATCGTTTTTTCTCAGAGATTTCCATGCAGCTTTGTGGGTTTAGGAGCTCAGCTTAACTATTACGGACATATATGAAAGCTACTGATGTGTGGATATTGATTTTATATCCCAAGATGTTATATATTTCTTGATACTTTCAGGAGTCCAATGGTTGAATATCTGGGATTTTCTAAGTATAAGATCATATCATCAGCAAAGAGTGGAAGTTTGACCTCCTCTGTCCCCATTTGGATACCCTTGTTATCCTTGTGGGATTGCATTGGCTAGGACTTCCAGCACTATGTTGAATGGTAATGGCAACATTGGGCATTCCCATCTTGTTCTAGTTCTAAGTGGAAAAGCTTTCAGTTTTACTCCATTCAGGATGATGTTGGCTATGGGTTTGTCACAGATGGCTTCTATTAGTTTAAGAAATTTCCCATCTATGCCTACTTCTTTAAGTGTTCTTATCAGAAAAAGATGATGAATTTTGTTGAATGCTTTTTCTCCACCTATTGAGGGGATCATATGGTCTTTGCTTTTGCTTCTATTTATGTGCTGAATTATGTTTATGGATTTGCATGTGTTGAACCTGCCTTGCTTCCCTGGGATAAAGCCCGCCTAATTTTTTTAATGAATAGCTGTATTCTATCTGTTAAAATTGTATTGAGTATTTTTGCATCAATATTCATGAATGATATTAGTCTGTAGTTTTATTTTCTTGTTGGACCCTTTCCTGGTTTTGGTATCAGGTGACACATGCTTTGTAGAAGGAGTCTGGGAGGTTTCCTTTCTTCTCAAGGTTTTGGAACAGGTTCTGCATATTATAGGTATGAGCTCTTCTTTGAAGGTTTGGTGCTTTCTGATATAAACCATCTGGTCCAAGACTGACTTTTTAATTTTTGTTGCAGTGTCAGAATTTGATATTAGTCTGTTCAAGAGTTTTATTTTTCTTTCAGTTAAGTCTAGGGATGTGGTGTGATTTCAGGTATTGGTCCGTTTCCTCCATATTTTCAAATTTTGAGACAGTTTTTGTAGTAATCAGTGATAATCTTGCATATGTCTACGGTATTTGTTATTGTTTTTTCTTTTTTGTTTCTGGTTGAGGTTATTAGAGACCTTACTTTTCTGTTTTTACTTAACCTGGCTCTCAGTTCATCAATTTATTTATCTTTTCAAAGAATCAGCTTTTGTTTTGTTCATCTTGTGAATAGTTCCTTTGTTCTCACTTTAATTCTGATCTAACTTTGGTTATAGTATCCCACAGGTTTTGCTGGCCTGTGTCCTCATGGTCATTTTGTTCAAGGAATCTACTGATTTCCTTCTTTATCTTCTCTTTGAACCAGCTGTCATTGTTGCTTAGTTTCCACGACTCTGTGTGGGGATGAAAGTTTTGTCACAGTTAAATTCTACTTTTACTCCACTGTGGTCTGAAAATATATAAGATATAATTTCTACTTTTTACATTTTTTGAGATTTGATTTGTGTCCTAGGGTATGATCGGATTTGGAAAACAATCTACACACTGACAAGAAGAACATATACTCAGTATTACTGGGGTGGAGTGTTCTGTAGTAACATTCTGCCCATTTATTCTATAGCTGTGTTTAAGTCCATTGTTTCTTTAGTTTCTGCTCGTAGGACCTGTACAGTTCTGTCTGAAGAGGCGCAAGCCAAGTTGAAGTCCCAACTTTTATGGTATTGCAGGATATCATATTGTTCAGACTAGGTTGTTTTATATATCTGGGAGCATTTAAGTTGGGTGAATAGGTATTTAGGATTGAAATGTCTTGTTGTATTGTTCCCTGGTCCAATATATAGTGTCCATCATTGTGTGGATATTGTGTTGCTTTAAAGCATAATGTGTCTACAAATAGAGTTGTGATTCTTGCTTTCTTCTGAATTCTATTTGCCTAAAATATTGTTATCCAGCCATTCACCCTGAGTCTTGGGCTTGTGCCCTTTCTGTCCAGTCAGCCAGCTTGTGCCTCTTCAGTGGGGGATTCAAGCCATTCATCTTCTTAAGAGAATTGATAGATATGGTGGAGCTCTGTTCATCTTGTTTTGTGGAGGTCTCTTTCCTAGTTTCCTCATTTGGGCCATTGTGAAAGCTTTATAAATCTCCAACCCCCACCTGTTGGGGTTTATTTTGTCCTTTAGTTTCTGGATGTCTTTTTTTTTT
>NW_003852425.1:15219543-15238887 GCF_000181295.1 Otolemur garnettii | reverse complement strand
TTTTTTTTTTTTTTTATTGTTTGGGGTTCATTGAGGGCACAAAGAAAGAGGTCACTCTGATTGGATTTCCTAGGTAAAGTCCCTCTTAGAATTGTGTTCCGCCCGCCCACGCCCCCACCCTTGTTTTGGGGTGTCTTTACTTTGTTGGAGGTCCATTCTGATGGTCAGTGTATAGTAGGGTCCTGCAGAACTGGTCTTGTTATGACACATTTTCTCAGTGTTTGCTTGTTGGTGAAGAATTTGATTTCTCCACCAAATATGAAACTTAGGTTAGTAGGATACAGGCTCCTAGGCTGAAAATTGCTTTGTTTAAGAAAATTGAAGACAGATGAGGATTCTTCTCTTAAGTCAGCTGTTCCCATAGGTTTTTGCCTTTGTAGGTAAGATGTTGCTTATGCCTGGCTGCTTGCAGAATTTTCTCTTTTATTTTGACCTTGGCTTGATTAATTACTCTGTGTCTAGGAGTTGCTCTGTTTGAAAGTAGTGGTCCCAGAGTCCTGTAATTGTGCAGTATGTGTATTTCCGTGTCTCTCAACAATGTGTGGGAAATTTTCCAGCATAATGTCTTGGAGTTTGCAAGCGTTTAGGACTCTCTTCTCCTTCTGGGATACCTATGATTTGTATATTCATGCACTTTGTGTAATCCTGTATATCTTTATGAAATTGTTCTGCTTTTTCTATCTTCTTTAACGCCACTTCTAACACTTGGTTTATTTCAAAATTCGTATTTTTGAGTTCTCAGGTTCTTTTTTCTCCATATCTTATTTTGTTGATGAGACTGCCTACTGTGTTTTGAAACTCCTTGAATGCCTCTTTCAATTCCTTAAGCTCTATTATATCCTTTCTAATTATGTCCAGATCCTTGGTGACTTTGTCTTTAATTTTGTTGATTTCTTGGGAGCAATTTTTAGACTTCTTTTTTTTTCCACCTTCTCAATTCCATTTACCTTATTTGCCATGAATATTCTGAATTCTATTTCTGTCATTTTGACAATTTCTTTAAGAATAGTATTTTCAGCTGTATCTCTATTGTAATTTGGGAGGAGTTGCTCTGTGCTGAATTTTCATGTTGCCAGGGCTCTTCTGCTGATTCCTTCCCATGTGTAATTTCAGTTTTTTTTTTTTTTAATTTTAAGCTACAAGTTAGGCTATCCCTAAATTATTGTTGAAAGATATTGTAGTTGGGCTCTCTTAGGTATCTCACAGGAAGCACTTGACCAACCACGGGCACAACTATCTGCTGACAATAGAGCTGTTCACCCTGCTCTGGGGAGTTCAGATGCCCAGTCACATGGTGACAGCCAGAGGTGGACTGAGGCAGGCCCATCTTATCTCATTTCTGCACCCCGTCTGTTCCTGTAAGATGCCAGTGGAAGAGAAACTAGCCTCTGTAACCCTTGCTTCCCAGTCACTATGGGGTCTGTGCAGGGTCCAAAGCTCCTTTGCCTTTCTGGTGCCTGATAGTGGGGCAGCCCCTCCAGGCTATCTGAGCTGGAGTAGCATTCCTGACTCACCTGTGTAGAAGGAAGCAGGCTTCTGCAGGGAGAATCTGTCCAATAACCAAAGAATGGGGGCGGGGGGTGAGCTGTGGCACAAGCCAGCTGGAACCAAAATTGCTCACTTTTCTGCCAGGCAGGAGGGGGACCCAGTGGAGGATCTGCCTAGGGCAGGAAAGTTGGGTCTTTGGTTGCTCCTGGTGCTCTCCCACAGAGTAAGAGATAAGAGAGCCTCTTGGTCACCACTGAAGGAGAACCCCTAGGTGGGGAAGGAAAGGGATCCCCTGGCCCTTCTGTTGGGCTGCAGACTCCTTAACCAGGCCCACTCGGTGCTGTCCTGTGTGCAGGCTCTTCTCTCTCGTCTCTGTCCTCACTGTTTGTCTCAGTGGGTTGCTGAACATCTGAGTGTCTTCCCCCTGCCATCCACCTCTCAATTTCACCTGCTTGGAGTTCACTTCAATGCAGTTCTAGCCAGACATGTAGAGAGTGGCCTCTGTGTTTATGTTTCATTTTTAGCAATTTGACTGTGGCATACTTAGGTCTTTTTTTTTAATTATCCTGGTTGTTTATTTTATTTATCCTCTCCATTCTTTTATTAAACCCACCCAGTTTTTATGTGAGATATTTTATTTCAGATGTTTATTAATAACATGCGTTTAGATATTCTTCTTGATTCTTTTTCATAGTTTTTTCAGAGATTGCTATTTTATATTCATTATAAGCATATTTCCATTTGTCCTTGAGCATAATTAAAATTGTAGCTTTGAAATTCTTGTCTATAAATCTGATTAATCTAACAATTGGTCTCCATTTTTCTACTCTCAACAAGAAAAATATGTTCCCATTTCTTAGCATATTGAGTAATTTGGGGTTTTATTCTAGACATTATGAATGATACATTATAGAAACTGGATTCTATTATTTCTGTTAGTTTTCTCCAAAGAGTATTGTTTTGCTATTAAAGCACAGGTTTAACTTTGGCCAAACTAAGAATGAAAGGCTGTGTTCCCGGAAGTGGCAGGCACCTCACGTTTTAGTTCACTTCTTTCAACTTTAGGTAGGCTGCTGTTGGTAGGTTATTCTGCTCATGTCATAGATTCGATTATGATTTATACATAGAACTTCAGGGTCAGCACCTGTGGCTCAGGTGGTAGGGTGCCGGCCCCATATACTGAGGGTGGCAGGTTCAAACCTGGCCCCGGCCAAAACTGCAACAAAAAAAAATAGCCAGGTGTTGTGGTGGGTGCCTGTAGTCCCAGCTACTCGAAAGGCTGAGGCAAGAGAATCACCTAAGCCCAAGAGCTGGAGGTTGCTGTTAGCTGTGACGCTATGGCACTCTACCGAGGGCAACAAAGTGAGACTCTGTCTCTAAGAAAAAAAAAAAAAATACATAGAACTTCAGACTCTTCTGTCTGGGATTTACCAGCCTCTTTCCAGCAGTTGTAGTTGCCCCAAAACCTACTTCTCCTTCTTCGTGCTGGTAAGATCGGGTTTCTAGGGGCCTGACATCTAGCTAAGCACTGTGAGGAAGGGGGACTGTCCTCAGTTGTTCTCTCTTCCTGAGAGTTGATTCTTACTCAGTGTCTTTGAGGAGCTGTTCCTCATATTTAGTGCAGAGTGTAAACTTCTTATCTGTGGGAAGCCGCGGTGGGACAGGAGCTTACCCACCAATAGTAGAAGTGTAACTACACAGAACAGCTTTCTTGATAACTCATTAGGCCTTGAAGTTCGTTCAGATACAGAAGGATAATCCCCAAGGCAAGGTGCTTCTAGTGTTCTCACCTGCTAGCTTTTCGGATAGTAGTAGACGAAGACACAGGAGGAAATGGATGCTGGGGAATGATGAGTTCCATTTTAAGCATTTTGAAGTACATGGTTTTTGTCAGGTATCTATAAAAAGAGTCCAGTAGGCAGTTGGGTATACATATCTAGAGCTAAGTGAAAAGTTCCAGGACAGAAGTATAAATGTGAAAATTGTTAGCACAACAGATAGTAGTTAAAAATTACAGAAGTGAATTAATTTCCTAGGAAAAATGGAGGGTGAAATGAGAAATTTTGTGAACACAGGCTGTTGACTTTATGTTGAATTCTAAAAAGTAAATGGCTAAAAATGCCATATTAAAATATTTATCATGTGTCACTTAACATCACTGGTGTAATACTGACTGTTGTGTCACTCAGCAGTCTTGTTTGAACTTGGTTGCTTGTGTGGATAATCTGAGCAGCAGTTTGTTGGTTTTCTGTTTGTCTGTGTAGCTACATGTGGACCTTCTGGTGCAGCTGTGCCTAGTACCTCATCTCGGAAAAAGAACATAACTAGCAAAACAGAAATGCATGAACAGAAATGCGTGAAAAAAACCACTGGGAAAAAGAAATCTTAGCAGAAGCTGGAACTTCTTATAAAAATAACATGGTCAATAGAGAAAAACGTGTAACAAAGTTTGGCTGAAAACTGTCAAAGCAAGTAATTTATTTCTCATTATGCATCTCCGTATTCATTTAAAAATGTTTTTAAATCTAAAGGATTCTTTGAATATATTCAGGTAAGGAACTTTTGTCATGATCTGGAAATGTTTAAAACGATACTATTGGGCAGTCCCTGTGGCTCAAAGGAGTAAGGCTCCAGCCCCGTATGCCGGAGGTGATGGATTCAAACCCAGCCCCGGCCAAAAATTGCAAAAAAAAAAAAGATATTATTACCATTCTATGAGCAGCAAAACCTACAGTGATAAAGGTTGGTATTTGTTGGCAAAGTATTTACCATGTGCCTGTGGTACCTAAACATAACAGCCCAGCTGGCCTGCACCAAAGTCACACCGGTAATGCCAAGCACCGCAAGGCGCCGTGGCCTCTGTGTATGTTGTCATTTTCGTAGAATTGCGTCTTAGGTGTAAAAACCTTTAGTGTGGGTTAAGATTTGACAGTCAGGATTATACATTGGAGACTTTTTAAAAAGTGTATTTCCAAAGAGATTTCATTAATCATCTAGATTAGAAAGTTTTTCTCAATTGTACAGTGACGTATATGCTGCAAGGTTTAATAACTGGAGTATTAGTACATGGGTTATTTTTACAGTCTGTGTGGTTTAATAACTGGAGTATTAGTACATGGGTTATTTTTTCACTCTGTGTTTTGAATTTCTTTTATTGTATATTGTTTACAAATATTGTATATATGGATGAGAAAACTACACCTTGATGCACATAAATTTGTCCATTAATTTATAGAAAATATTTTCTTTACATATTTCCTTACTATAAGAAGTGCTTTGTTCATCAGGAAAATTTTTGCTTCATCCATTGGAAGAAAGGCACCTTTTTAGTTTCTTTTTAAAAGACATAGTTGACAAGTTTATAAATGTTATACTTATTTTCATAGTTCTTTTTAGATGTAAGGAACTCAGTTCAAAAATGGAAACCATCAATGTTAACGCAGTAGAAATCTGAACTCTGTTAAGTTAGTATAGGTATTGTGTGTATAGCATTTGTTTTTGCCATTTCTATTCTTATCAGTTGATCTCACTAAGAAAGCTGAAAGATTGGACATTTGAAAGAAATTGTCTTTATAAATGATTTGATTTTGAAAGGAGATTGAGATCATTGTGTTGTGATTTCATCTATGACATGGTGCTTTCTTTCCTTATGCACAGATAATTGTGAACCACTTGAAATGACTTATACTGTAATCCACCCAGTGCAACCTGCTAAGAATTCCATGCAGTGCTGCTTACACAACTCAAATTGCTAAAGCTTTAACTTTAAGTTTATGTTTAGAAAAATTATTGAATTCTCATAGTATGAATACAAATATTGTAATTCTTCAAAAGAAACTATCCTAACCTTTAATCAGTATAATATGAATTAACTTTTAGAAAATAAGCATTTTACATGTTAAATCACACATAATATATACAATTAAAAGTTCATACACTTCACAAGAATGTCAATGTATTACATAGAGACATGTCTTACGAACAATTGAGTGCACCTGAGTTTTCTGTATGTGAAAATGTGGTTAATGTGCTCCTTGTAAAGGTCAGGAAACTACTTTCATTTTTTAAGTGGGACTGAATTAAAATGTAATTTCCAGAATCAGAGAGTGACGTCAATTGTAAATTATTCTTTTCTTTTCTTTATTCCTTTTCTTGTAGTTTTCAAAGTAGAAGGAATGAGGAAACCTACTTCTATATTAAACAGTACTTGTCTGAGGTACAGTCTGTTACTGGCCAGACCACAGCAATGTATTGTTTTCCAGTGCAGAAAGTACGGTGCAGCTCACTTTTTCCATTGTTGTATAAGACTTGCTTTTTCACTGTAGTCACCAGACTCAGGAGGACTGCTGTGCAGACTAGACAGTCTATTTACAAGAATCTTAGAATCGCTTTCAGAAATAAAAAGTCTACTGTATCAGAGCCAGAAATAGTAGTTATCACTATTTAGTGGAAATTTGACTGAACCATCTGTTTTTCACTTGATTCTTTCCCCCAGAAGAAGTAGGTTTTCTAGTTTTAAGTATTAGAAAATATTTCTACTTGAAACTCAATCCTCCAGCCAAAATAGGTGAGAAGTGCAGCTTGAGAAACCATCTGGTCACCCTGAGATACTAATTATCCAATCCCTTCACCCCTAAAAACGCTACATCTAAGCTCACACCTAACTTTGCCCTTAAAGTCTGCTGGCAGTTCTTCTGCTCTTGTTTAAGTGAGCTACATAGTTCATTTTCAACCCCTAGCAAATTAGGGGGTCTTATAGCCGTCTCAGGTTCAGAAAAAGTGTGTGCTAAATGCCCTATCTCCTGCTTTCTCTGAACAGGAAATACAGGTGGAAGGGAGAGAGGGAAGCATCAGAAATACACAACAATGAGCGTAATATATACACAGAGCACAAGGGCAGCAGATAGCAATTAGGAGAGAAAAGCTAAAAGTTGTTCAAGAAGTATTCAGTTATGACTCATTTGCCAGGGGAAAAGTTGTGTGCTGATCAGGGTCACCCAGATTTTTTTTCAGATTCTTTTGAATCCATCTGACCTGCATGTCCATTGTTATCTGGTTCTGTGCCAGTTGAACCACACTTTTTTTGTGTTCATACTTTGGTAAAATCTCTCAGTTCTTTTGAGTGTGTAAGGGTTTGCTTTATAGAGAATGTGCAGTGTTTACTAATTTTACATTATTTTATCCTCACCTTATTATCTGGACAGTGTAGACTGCCTGTGTTATTCTTACTCAGCCAGGGCTTAGGACTCAGATCTCCCCTATCAGGAGCGGCCCAGCACTTTCAGCCCTTTTCTGAGGTTTTTTTTTTTTTTTTTTTTTCAGTTTTGGCTGGAGCTAAGCTTGAACCCGCCACGTCCGGCATATGGGACTGGTGCCCTACTGCTTTGAGCCACAGGCACTGCCCTGGCCCTTTTCCTATTCTCTTTCCCTGTAGGAGGAGCTGTCACAGACCGCAGAGTCCTTCCAAAGGAGGACTGTGTGATAGGAGCCTATGGGGAAACAGCCCTTTCTTGGTACAGAATCATGAGTACCAGAATATTACCATGTCAGATGTCTTCATGTGGGTCAGTTTGGGTGGAAAATCTGCTTTCTCTTTTGAGGTATATAAAATCTACTCACTGTGTACTGTACATGTGTTCTGTGTTAAAGCTCCTTTGCTGAGTACTTCACTGGGATGAAGTGCTCCTTTTATTAAGTGCTCCTCTCTAGGTTCACACGCTTGGTCAGGGGTTGACAGAGATAAAATCTCTTTCTACGTGGGGTTTCTGTCAGTTCCTCATTTTATTACCTGTGGTTTATACTTTACACTTTTTCTATATAGCGTGTGGCTATATTTCCTGGGGCATTTACATTTGTGGCTGTTTTTCCTTGTAAATTTTACTTTTATCATTATAAAAATGTCCCCCTTTTCTCCATTGGACACTGTTTGTCCTGTAGTTTAAGGTTTTTTTTTTTAATAGATGAGTGTAGGCTGTTTATACATATTTATGTATATTTTTTTGCTTTTAGAATTTGCTATTTCTATTGTTTTTGAATTCTTTTATCTTTCTGTAACAATACTTTTTATTGCACTGAAAACGCCACTTGAAACTAGCTTAAATAATAAGAAAATTCATTATTAGACATTTCTGAAGGTGTGAAGATGACATTGGTTCCAGGCACAGTTCTGTCACAGTTCCAGGCACAGTACTGTCTTAAGAATCAAGGTTATGGGTGGTGCCTGTGGCTCAGTGAGTGGGGTGTCAGCCCCATATACCAAGGGTGGTGAGTTCAAACCCAACTCTGGCAAAACTGCAACAACAAAAAAAAAAATTAAAAAATAAAGTTTAAAAAAAAAAAAAGGACCAAGGTTATCTCCCTATCTCTGACGTCATATGGACTTTATCCTGTAATTATTTCCCCTTATATTTATAAGATGACTGTCAGTGACAGTCACAACTACATACCTTCTTTGTTCATGTTCAGCACCACAGAAGTTGAGGGAAATTCTACCCCAAGTGTGGAAAACCCACTCATCCCCTTCAGTGGCATTGGGCCAATTTATTTGGTGTTGTGTTCACCTGGATAAATAACATTCTCCAGGAGAATCTATGATTTATCTGACGCTGGAGCTGGTGATGGGGTCAGGTCCAGAAGCTCACACTGCAGACATGATCTGTGTCATGGGGGCTCTTGGTGCACTGTGGGATGTTTAGCACTGTCTCTGCCTACCTGGGAAAAGTTGAGATGGCCAGTTACGGCAGAGAGCCAAAGCAAGGGTAATAAAGCATGATTCACTCATTCTCGTGTTATGACCCACCTCCTCGCTGCCACCACGAACCAGGCACAGGTCACTCAGATGACTGGCAGTACAGGCAGAGGAAACAGTTTCACTGCTGAGGAGAGTGAACAAATGACTCCTGGCATCTGTGGGCCTGAGGGCTGAGGAGGAGGAAAACAGAGTGGAGAAGAATGTCGCAGTCTGTCATCCCAACAATAAGGACATCTCGGTGGAAACACCCAAAAGTGTCTCAGTCGAGGCCTCAGATAAGGAGGCCTCAGAATGGAAGTACCTAGTCTGGGAATACACCTGTGTGGGGCGTGGCCAGCCCTGGGACGTCTTAAGTTCTGCTGCGACTCTCTCTGGAGACTGCAGTGCACGGGCTCTGTTCTAAGACTCACGTGGGGAGGCCGTTATCCCCTGGGAAGCCAATCAGGCAGATCTTTGTCAGTTGCCGATGGTCCTCCCTGAAAGCTCACGCCAGGTTTTTGCTCTGGAACCTGTGTTCTTGCCTCAGCCTCTACCCTGAATGCCAGTACCCCCATCCAAGCTGTGGCAGTCAGAAATGACTCCAAATGTCCCTTTTATTTTTTTTTTTTATTTCAGGCTCCTTTATTCCATGAGTATTTACAGAACATCAACTATAGGCAAAACATTGGCATAATTGAAGATAACATTGGGACAAATACATCAATTTTATGAGGAAACAAAAGCATTATCTACAAATCAATTATGAGATAAGTATACTCATTACCACCACTCCTAGTAAAGTTGTACTTAGCTAGTACAATTATGACAACTTAAAAATCCCAATGGTTTGTAAAAAAATATAAATTTCATTACTTCCAAGTTTTGAAAGGGAAGGGAATGTCCCTTTTAGGCAGAACGGCTTCTAGTTAAAAAACATTGCCCTAGGCTTGGCACCTGTGGCTCAAGCAGCTAAGGCGCCAGCCACATACACCTCAGGTGGCAGGTTCGAATCCCCAGCCCGGGCCCACCAAACAGCAATGATGGCTGCAACCAAAAAATGGCCGGGCGTTGTGGCGGGCACCTGTGGTCCCAGCTACTTGGGAGGCTGAGGCAGGACTTGCTTGAGCCCAGGAGTTGGAGGTTGCTGTGAGCTGTGATGCCATGGCACTCTACCCAGGGGGATAGCTTGAGGCTCCGTCTCAAAAAAAAAAAAAAAAACATTGCCCTAAAGTACATGATCTTATGGCAGAGAGAAGAATATACTCATATGAAGAAAGGCAGCATTTTGACAGGAGGAAAGAGGGTGTGGACGCACGCTGGTGACGGCTGGTGACCAGCAGCACAGGCTGCACTCTCAATGTGGTGTCTTATCTGCTACGGCCCCTTTGATGCTGGTAGTCTTCTCCTGAACTATGGTTTAGAATTAGTGTATTTCATTCCCCCCCCCCACTATTTTGTATCCTTTCATTTTGCTTTTTCTTTAATGCAACTAATATATTGTGTATTTTTTACTTATTTTTTATTTGTGTACATTCACAAAGTAAAAATACAACCTTGCTTTATTTATGTATTGCAATGTGGTAAAGTTGGGGCCTTCCTGCAGCATCTATCCCTGGAGGAGCCACGTTGCAGCCACTAAGCCAGCACCCATCACCTGCCTCTCTCCGGTCCTGGCTCCTCTGCGAGTCTGTGGTCCAGCATTCCCTTCTCTGCTTCCGGGTGTACACATTCTTTAGCTCCCGCCTACAAGTGAGAACATGAAATATTTGTGAGTGAGTCGTTTGACTTAGGATAATGGCCTCCAGTTCCATCTTTGTTGCTGCAGCAGGCGTGACCTTTCTCGTGGCTGAAGAGTGCTCTGTGTGTGTGTGTACCCCACTTGCTGTATCTTTTCCTCCGCTGACGGATACCTGGGTTGACTCTGTATCTTTGCTATTATGAATAGTGCTGTGATAATCCTATGAATCCAAATATTCTTTAGATAAATGATTTCTTTCTCCTTACTCAGGTAGGTACCCAGTATTGGGATTGCCAGGTCATATGGATGCGTTTTGTTTTTTTCTCCTGACTAATTGCTCATTTTTAGTTCTTTGAGAAATTTCCATACTGTTTTCCATAGATGTTGTACTAATTTCTGTTCATGCCAACAGTGTCCAAGAATTCCCTTCCCTCTGCATTCTTGACAACATCGGTTATTTTTAGCCATTCTGATTGATGTGAGACAATAGCTCATTGTGGTTTTAATGTACATTTCTCTGATCAGTGATGTTGAACTTTTTTCATATGTTGCCCATTTGTTTATCTTCTTTTGAAAAATGTCTGTTCATGTCCTTAGCCCACGTTTAAATGGGATGATTGGTTTCTGTCGTTGAGTTGTTGAGATCCTTATACTCCCAGAAATCCTAGACCTTGGTCGCTGTCTGATGTTTACTTGGCAGGTGCTTTCTCCAAGTCTTCAGGTTGCCTGTTCACTCTGGGGATTATTTCTTTTGCTGTGAGGAAGCTTGTGAGTTTAATTAACAACAATATCAGGTTCTCCTGATCTGTCTGTTTTTATACCAGGATCACGCTGTTTTGGTCACTGTACTCCTGTGGTATAATTTTAAACTGGGCTATATGATGACCTCAGCTTCGTTTTTTTGCTTACGATTGCTATTTGGAATCTGCTTTGGATCCATATGAACTTTAGAATTTTTTTTTCTAATCCTGTGAAAAACAACATTGGTATTTTGATAGGAATTTCAGTGAACCTGTAGTTTGCTTTGGGCATTGTGGTCATTTTAACAGTATTAATCCTTCCTATCCACGAGAATGGGATAGATATTTTTTCTTTGGTGTGTGTGTCATCTACAATTCCTCTCATCGCTGTTTTGTCATTTTCCTCGTAGAGCTCTCTTATTTCCTCGGCATGTCCACGTATGTCTGTGTGTGGGTATGCTTGTATTCATCTATTTGCAGCTATTGTAAATAGAATCGCCTTCTCCATTTGCTTCTTGGCCAGATCATTATTGGTATAAAGAAATGTACTGATTTTTGTATGTTGCTTTTGCATCTTGAAACTACTGAATTCATTTATCAGATCTAAAGAGTTTTTAGTGGAGTCTGTAGGTTTTCCTAGATTTTGATCGTAACATCAGTGAACGGGGATAATTTGACTTCCGCTTTTTCAGTTTGGAAGCCTTTCATTTTTTCTCGTCCCTAATTGCTCTCTGGCTAGGACTTCCAGGACTGTGGTGAGTAAGCGTGGTAATAAGGGACATCTTGTCTGGTTCCAGTTCTTAGAATGCTTTCAGCTTCTCCCTGCCAAGTATGCTGTTGGCTGTGGGTTTGTCACATATAGAGTTGACTGTTTCCATGTACTACATATAACCCTTCTATGGCCAGTGTGTTGAGAGTTTTTATCTTGAAGGGATGCTGAATTTTATCAAATACTTTTTCTGTGTCTATTATGATGACCATAAGGTTTTTGTTCTTAATTTTATGTGATATATTTAGTATATTTAATCTTTGAAAGATGGTATTTTTGTCTCCCAGCTATGAGCAATATCCCAATTAGTCTATTTCTCCTTTTTCCTCTAATGCACAATTTTAATTGATGATGTTATTTCTTTGGTTCTGGTGTTCACCTTTATGCCTCACTATATGCTTGTCATTTTAATGCTGTATTGTACGGCCTTGACTAATCATTCCCCTTCTCTCCTCTTTGCCTTCTGTTTGGTCATCTGCTGTGCATTTCTTATCAGATGGCCTTATTTTTAGGGGGGCTTTACTTTTTCCTCTCCATTTCTGTTCTGACCTTTTAGCTTACATTGCAGCTCCTATGGCGATTCAGCCATGCTGTTTCTGACTCCCTGTGTATCTCTGGGAACTCTTTGTTTCCTGAAGAACACTCAAAGTCACAACAGGATATGTGGTCATTCTTTTCATGGGCTCAGTGATTCGTTATTTCTGTTGAGCAATTTTTATCTACTATTATTACTCTGACCCTTTTTTCTCCTTAGAGTGCTTTTTACATGAACACTGTACAGATTTATTCTCAATTATCACTTATCTTTAATTGAGGTAAGTTTCTTTTGGGCTCATCTATTTGACAAGAATTCGTGTGATACACAGGGTAACATTCTGAGCTGACCCAGCCCTCCCTGCGTTACAGGGAAGCTCCCTGAGATAGGATCGTGTGCTTGAGAGAGCTGCTGGAACCTCTGCTCTCCCCAGTGCACCAGGATCGGCGCCTGCAGGGCTGTTCACCTTGCAGTCTCCTTCCTCCCGCCCTCGTCATCTCCAGGCTGCCCCTTGTGAATGTGGCACGTCTGCGTTTTCTCCCTGGGCTCCACCTCCTACTGCTGTGGTGCCAGGTTGTATCCAGGAAATCTTCCACCTCTGGCATTCATCCCATTTCCATCATTTCAGACAAGAAACTGACTCTTCTCAGATTAGACCTCTATTTTGTATTATTTTGGTCTGATGACTTTGTCTGAACTCTGGAGCTGTTTGACCTTTATTGTATTTGGCAGTTATTCTAGTTTTGTTGAAGATAGTTGAGTATGTTTCTGTTCATATGTGGGGGTAATTTTTTATTGAATTTCTCCTTCATTTGCAAAGTAGGCATCATTTCTTTTGTGGTTAATATCCTTTGACAAGAAGAATGAAGGGGTGAGTAGAAGGAACGAAAGGAGGGGCCTGTGCCTCTCATGGACATCTCATCTCAGTTGTGTTTTTTTAAATGAAGTTAATTCCAGTCTTGCCTACAGGGGTGTTGTCAGAATCAAATGAAATATTTGGTACACTGTGAAGTAAAGAACAGATTTGAAGCATTATTGTTATTTTGTTTTAATAGTATTATGTAGTCCAAATGGTGGCCCGGCCTCTGTCTGCAGTGGCATTTCAGCATGTTTTGCAGTTGAGGATGTTGTAGATAGCTCCCGGTACTCTTATGCCTGCTCCTGTTGCCAGGGGAACAGCCTGCCTAGTAACAGTCTGAGAGACCCTTTCTCTGCTGCCCCCCCCCCCATCAAGGTTATTCTCTAGCATTTTCTCTCTTTTAAAATTTTTAAAAGAAAATAATCCTGTCCTTCCCAAAGCAGTGTTTAATTTAAACACACACACACACAGTATTTCACAAGATGAAATCAGGCATGCCCTCCCACCCACCCACCACTCACATTGTGTGTGGTGTGAATGGCACCATTGTGTGACCCAGGTGCGATGATGGGTGCACAGTTTGGATATCTATTTTGTAGCACTTACAAAGATGTAACTCAATGAGGAAAGCAGGCTACTTCTTTGTCATTTCATGCATGGTACTTCAGAAGGACTTGATATATGAAAAGATTTTTTTTTAGAGAAAAATGAATGTGTCTTCTGAAAGTATTTCACTACTTTTAAAAACTGGATTTTTCTGAAGCTAGTCAGTGTTGAATAGAACGTTCAGTGATAAAGGCAGGTGGGTGGATGGATGGACAGAAGGAAGATGAGGGGAAGGAAAGTAAGGAGAGGTAAGGCGAAGAATAAAGAGTGCCGTCCCTACTGTTCAGAAATATCATTGCTGATAGGAGGAGAGACATTAGGAACCAAATAACTGGAACCTGTTTCTTTCATTCCACATAGAAACACTAAATTGTCTTATAATGCCTGTGCTCAAAACTCATGACAAAATAGGACCTGGGAGTCCCGAGTGTGATAGCCACCAGGTTTGTATGATTGGTATTTCATTGATCATCCAGAAGCCTTTTTGATCCCTTCCTGTCAGTGGGGTAGAGGAGGATAAGTGAGTGCCCAGCAGAGCTCACTGGAGAGAGCAGGGTCGGCTCCACCTGCGGGAAATGCAGTTACTCCAAAAGGTGAAAATGGAGAGATTCACCACCCACCGAGAGCCAAAGTCACTTCAAAAGTCCTATGAGAAATGGAAAAGGTCCAGACTGGAAGCAGGTGACTGAAGGCCCCCACGTGCTCCTTCCATAGACTGGACAGGAGAGCAGAGCACTGAATAGATGTTTCATTTCATTTTTGGCAATGAAATTTGTTTATGTAAAGCTATTTATACTGAGCTGCTTGGTTATGATGGTGTTAAGGTAATGAGCAGACAGGAGACTGCACAGTTCTGTTGCAGGGACAGTACGGGCCCTTTCCTGGTCCCCCTTTATGAATGGAGCTCACGTCCAGCAACTGCCGTGCATATAGTCTGCACCCAGAGCACCTAGAATTCACGTTGAACAAGAAAAAAACTGTCCCTGAAATAGCTGAGATACCTTTCATAGCCCTTGGACAGAAAGATTTCAAGCTTAATTTAGCTATTGATTCTTTTTGTATTTCTGACAACTTCTGGTTTCAAAGTGTTGGAATGGAAGTACAAGGTCATTTTGCCGTGGACTTCAGTCCTGCTTTTGAGCCCTCAGATCCCCACTAAGCAGTAAATTCCTTAAAGAATGGAAGCAAAAAGTTTCATATTTTATTGCCAGGTCTTAGCACAGTAACTGGCTTCTAACTGGCACTCAGGATGGTGAAGAAATGCCTGTTCTCGGGGAACTGGGAGAAAAGCATCTGACTGACTGATGGGGTTAATGGCAGATGAGTGAAGCCTTCCAGCCTCCCAGGAGCATTTCCACTGTGAAAAGGGGCTTCCTGTGTATTCACAGAGAGGCTGTCGAATTTCTCAATATTTTTTGATAGAATCTTCAGTGTTGACATTTCAAACACTAGATCTGACAAGTTGTTGAGATTGTTTTAAGCAGATAAATTTCTCCCAAATTCTCACACTATAATTGGCATCCAACTTTTCTGTGCATGTAGTAGCTTCCTGGCTTAACTTGGTAACGTGCAATTATCTGATCCCTGTGGTCACTCTAGTTTTCTATGGATAATTCTTTTTTTTTGGTCAAAATGAGTTATAACCAGCTGTTAAGATAAAATGAATGTCAGGTGTATTCTTTCTCATAGAGTAAGGATTATTTGTGGTTGGAGTATTGGTGAGAATATAGAGGGCAGAGGTAACAAGCAATGAAATATTTTAGAATCACAACATCACGGACTATAAGACAAGTCAGAACCCAGATAACGGCAGTCAGACAAGGGTGATGCCCGGGTAGTTGGAATACAGAACACACCTTACACACTCACAGGGGCCCCTCACAGCCCCTGCTCTGAAAAATTTTACAACGAAGTGGCCAATGTGGAGAGAATACTTCGTAAATATTTTGTAAAAATTTATAATGTACATTTTGTAAATGTACATTTAGCTACAATTTCCCATTCTCTCTATGCATGGTGACATTTGGGACACCTTGTAGTTTGTATGACTACATTACCTCTAAATATGAGTACCGGATGCATTTAATGTATTTGCAATGGGAACATTCCCATAACTGTATTTCATTTTATTTAGGCTGATACAAAAAATAGCGTACATTCACAATATCAACCAATATCTAGAACTAAGTGAATTCTGGGTAATATCAAGTTACTATGTAAGTAAACTGTCTAATGTGGATAATTCACAATATTATTATAAATAAACTAACATTAACTGTATCAACCTAGTAAATTCCCTAAAAAAAGCACCTAGGGGACAGGAAAAACTGATAATGGGAATCAGACTACATTACCTACCTAAATACGTGTTGGGGTTGAAGGAGGCGACGTTAGGAAAAGCAGGCACAGACTTCGTAAAAGTCTCTATGCAGGCCTGGAGCTGGGGGCCTTTCACTGAGAGTGCTTTAAAAAGTTCTTAAAATTAGAGTATAAACTGCTGGAGGCAAGGATGGTTTTCTTCCTAGTAGAATCCCAAATAAAGATATTATTGTATAAATTGTAAAGCTGTGTAAAATAATGTCAATCTAAAATGAAAAATTTTTTCAGTCATCTGTCCCCTCCCTCCCCAGTAAAACCTTTGCTCTTCCATGATCCGTGTTCTTACTGTCCTCGGGCATCTTTATGTGGTTGTAATTACTGTACCATAAACATACAATGTTTTCTTTCCTAGATTCTTTAATTATCACTTTAAAATTTTGGCATTTTATTTTGAGACAGGGTCTAACTTTGTCACCCAGGCTAGAGTACAGTGGTGTGATCCCAGCTCACTGTGACGTTGAACTCCTGGGCTCAAGCAGTGCTCCCATCTTGGCCTCCCAAAATGCTGGGATTACAGGCATGAGCCACCACACCTGGCCCTAAAATTTTTATTATACTCATACATAGTCATACACACAAAATCTAGAAAATCAGATGTTACCAAAATGCATCCAAAGAGCTTGGCTCCCTGCCTCTTTTGTCCTTGACACCCACCGAGTCCCATTTTCTAAAGGCATTTATTTGCTTCTAAGACTATGAGCTTTTTCTTCGGATATTTTCTTCCACATTTTTATATAATAACCCACCGGTAATTTACTTATGTTTTGATTTAACAATTTCAGATATTGTTCTGGTAAGAAACTAACTTTCTAAACTCTATTTTTCCTCTCTTCCCTTCAATTTTAAATCATTAAGCAGTGCTTAACAATATTAATAGCTATGTATAAATAGTTATTGCTATGCCAAGTAGCAAATTAGAATCTTTTTCTATACAATGTTTTTTCTCCTTAGAATTAATTGTTTCTTTGATTTTTTTTATCCAGTGTATGCAGGTCTTCAGATTCTTCCATAAATGTGTAGAGCAGAATTCACAATTATTTTCTATGGGACAGATTACCAGTTAGTCCATTTTTCCTCCCTAAATATCCTATTGTCAATAGAAAGACTTTCGAACGAGAAAACGAGAAAAAAACAATGGCAGATACTGAGAAATCAATTCAGTGTCATCTTCTTATTCCTAAGACTTGTGATGAATGAAGGATTGATAAAATTAATTTTCAAATTTAGACAGGGAGGCATTTATACATTGAAAAGGGCCAAAGAAATTCAAAATGTGTTAAGTCATACAGCCAATTAAATGCAGGTGGCAGACTTCAAAAGCTAATAGGCAGAAAAATTAGGTGAGTATATTTTGAATCCAAGGGGTGCACACGGCCACACAGCAACTCCTCCTTTAGGCTGTAGAGAGCTTAGTGTAGCCACTATCAACAGTGCCCATTCAGAGTACAGTCCAGCCCTTTGCCAGGCCAGTCTCTGAACCCAGAAACAGCAGCCACCAAAGTGACGTACAGTGACTTCAAAGTTTTGGTGCTCAAAACCAATTTTTCCTTAGTGGGAAACAACCCTTTATCCTTGGGACAGTTTAGAATTAAGTAAAGGAATATTTAAGGGGATCAAACTAAGCTAACAATATACATTTTTTTGCATTAAGGAATCACTCCATTTTTACCATTTTATGTAATTGTATTTAGGAAAATTTGGCCAATTGTAGTTACTGGTTCAGCCTTGTGGTTCCAATTTTAAGATATGTGATTGATTTAATTTTAAATTGAAATCAAATTTATTAGACTTATAAGAATTATACAAACATATAGGAATATTTGTTAGACATGTAAAAAATTTAGAATGCAGTTTTAAATGTGTACGCAGGTATCATGAACTCAGCCGGTGAATCAAGGAAATGGGACTAAACGTTAATCAAAGACCCTTCGAACATGAGGAACATTTACTAGATTTACCATGGGATATTATCCTTAAGGTGGACTATAATGCCTAAGGATTTTGAATTTGTAACTTGAGTAGATTAAGCATTTTAAAAACCAAACTGCTTTCTAGGTAATCTTTTTTTGTGTTCCTAAACTACCCTTGAGGGCATTAAAAAAAAAAACGTATTTTAACAGACTCCCCATTCTGCTCTGTTCTGGGTGGGTGCACTCAGCCCACTTCCCTACCTCCCGGTGTTTTCTAGACCCTGTGCCCCTGCATTTCCCGAAGTCACCTGGCACATGGTCACTCTCAGCATTCTTCCAGGCAGTGGGAAGGTGAGCAGGGAAAGCCACTGGTGTCCCCACAGCCTTGTGTTTGAGCCCCTCCCACCGGCCAGTTTGCTTTTCTTTGACATCCCATTTTCGGTGCTTTTGGTTGCAGCTGCGCTGCTCCTTAAATTCATTATCACCAAGCCGGGCAGCAGTCTGGGAGGCCGAGGTGAGTGCATTCCTTGAGCTCAGAAGTTGGAGACCAGCCTGAGCAAGAGCAAGACTCCATTTCTATCAAATAGAGAAAAACGGAGGCAAGAGGATCGCTTGAGCCCATGAACTTGAGGTTGCTGTGAGCTATGATGCCACAGCTCTCTAGCTAGGGTGCCACAGTTAGAAAAATAAATAAATTCCGTACTTATTGTGGTGTGCTTTCACCTTTCCAGACATTTGTCAGCACCTCTCGTGTGATGGTCCTTTTGTTCATACTCTCTTTATGGCTTATTATTTTCTTATTCTTAGTTCTGGAGTAGTTTGGGAAGGAGGTGAAGATGGGTCACACAAGTTCAACTTCCGTTTAATGGGAATCGCTACGGTGTTTGTAACAGTCCCTTAGCTTTGCCGTGATGAGTTTAAACGTCGCACCGTATAGAGCATGTGAATTCCTTCCCTTTTTCCCTGTACCTTGTTTTCTTCAGATTAATTATTTCCTCCCAGTAAATTACAAGAAGCAGAATTATGGAGTAAAAGGTTTAAAGGGATCCAACATGGAGAGATGGAAAGAGCACGGGCTCTGGAGATGGTACCCTTCGGCTCCTCACTCTGCTCCTTGCTAGCCTACCAGAGTCTCAGTACTCAAATTCAGGTTAAGAGACAGTATTTATTCTAAAAATTAAATTATTCTGCAAAGCAGATAAAATAAAAACCAAATAAAGAAAATTTAAAGTAGCTATACGTCTGGCTTAAAAAATAAAAAGGAAAGTACACACCTTGGTGTCAATATCTTACTCTGTAACCCCCTTAGCAGGTTTTTGATGCCACTATTTACTGTTTTCTGTCCTTCACCTCTGCGTTTAAACAAATAGCACAGACCCTCCAGACTATCGAAGGTAGGCATCTGGGGGTTGAATCGTGCTTTTTGCTCCTAACTAGAGCTTAGCAATTGGTCTTACAATAAAAATGAGTTTTCTCACTTAGCAGCTTTTTATAATATACATAAGAAGTTATGGCTCGGCGCCTGTGGCTCAAGCGGCTAAGGCGCCAGCCACATACACCTAAGGTGGCGGGTTCGAATCCCTGGCCCGG
>NW_003852425.1:15217321-15219361 GCF_000181295.1 Otolemur garnettii | reverse complement strand
TCCGTCTCAAAAAAAAAAAAAAAAAAAAAGAAGTTATACCTTTCTGGAATCTTGCCAGCTTTAATTTTTTTTTTCATGGACTAAGTTCCTTTTCTAATATGGTTGATTAGATATACTTGCTCTTTTTATTTTCACGTCTAAATATTACAGGGGTACCAATGTTTTGGTTACGTGGATGGCTTCTGTTATGTTGGAGTCAGGCCGCAAGTGTGCCCGTCACCCAGAGTGTTGGTTGTACCTGTGAGGGTCGGTTGTCACCTCTGCTTCCCTGCCGCTCTGCTGCATCATCACTGAGCTTTACGTCCCTCTGTGCACACCCGTGCTTATCAGTTGGTTCCAGTTTAATAGCAAGGACATGTGGTATTTGTTTTAATAACAAGTACAGGTGGCGTTTGTTTTTCCATTCTTCAGCTGTTTCACGTAAGGTAATGATCTCCAGTTCCATCCATACTGTTACAAAAGGCCATACACAATTCATCCTTCCTGGCCAAGCAGTATTCCCTAGTATACCTGCGTGGATTATGGTGGTCCACTCAAGAACTGATGGGCACTTGGGCTGATTCCATATCATTGCCATTGTGAGTTGTGCTGCAAATAACATTTAATATGTTATTTGATAAAAACTATTCCTATGGGTAGACACCCAGTACGGGATTGCTGGATCAAATGATAGATCTCCCTTTAGTTCCTCGGGAAGCCTCGGTCCTGTGTTCCGTGCAGGTTGTACTGGTGTGCAGTCCACCCACCCACAGTGCATCAGGCTTCCTTTCTCTCTGCATCCACGGCAGCATCTGTAGGTTTTGGACTTTTTAATAAAAACCATTCCGACTGGGACGAGGGGATATCTCCTAGTGGCTTTACTTTGCCCTTCCTGATTATTAGGAATGCTGAGCATTTTTCCATATGTTTATTAGCCATTTCTTTTGAAAAGTCTCCGTTACCGTCATTTGCCCCCTTTTAATGGAGTGGTTGGTTGGGTTTTTTTTTTTTTTCTTGTTGATTTGCTTGAGTTCTTTTTGGATTCTGGTTATTAGCTGTTTATCAACTGTATACCTTGTGAATATTTTCTCCCATTCTGTGGGTTATATGTTTGTCCTGCTGATTATTACCTTGGCTGTGCAGAGGCTTTTTAATTTAATCAAGTCATATTTATTTATTTTTGTTGTTGCTGTGATTGCCTTTGCAATCTTCTTCATAAATTCTTTGCCCATGTTTAGAAGACTCTTTCCAGCATTTTTTGTAGCATTCTTATTGTTTCATACCTTCCATTTAAGTCTTTTATCCATCTTGAGTTCATTTTTGTGGGTGGTGAGAGAGATGAATCGTGTTTCATTCTTCTGCATGTGGCTGTCCAGTGCTCACACCGTCCACTGAACATGGTTGGCTCTGTCCCAGACCGGTGGGCTGCATGTGGCGGGTGTTACACCTGGGCTCTCTGTTTCACAGCCTGCATCTCTGTCTCCACTTTTAGACCATGACATTAAACTCGTATGAATGGGAAGGTCGTCTCAACCCCCCGTTCTACTTGTAGTACTGGAAAGCTGATGCCAAAACTGCACAAAATATAAGCTTAGCTTTTCTGTTTCTGTTTTCAGTTTGAGACCAATTTATGACAAATCCATTTGGATTAAAAGCTGCCTAACTTTGATGCCTTATCAGACTGAAGATGAGCCACTGAATACCCCCTTGCATGCATGTCTCATCTTCAGGACACCTTTATCAGGAACAGAAGTGTAAATAGAATCCTAGAGCAGATGGAGGTGGTTATTAGAGTATCAGAAAGGAAATATAATAATTATTTTTTTATTAAATCATAGCTGTGTACATTAATGCAATCATGGGGTACAATGTGCTGGTTTTATAGACAATTTGAAATATTTTAACATACCCTTCATGGCATTTTCTTAGTTATTGTGTTAAGACATTTATATTCTACCCCTCAAGTGGCTAAGGCACCAGTCACATACACCTGAACTGGCAGGTTCGAATCCAGCCTAGGCCCCCCAAACAATAATAATAATAATTTTTTTTTTTTTTTTG
>NW_003852425.1:15210747-15216282 GCF_000181295.1 Otolemur garnettii | reverse complement strand
GAGCCATATGTTTGATTTTCTAACCTTGCTGAGTGACTGTAATTTGTTTACTTTTTGTAATTCATGATGCAAATGGTGAAAATGTATTTTCCAAATTAGAAGTGGTACTTTAATTAGTGCACAGAAATTCTGGTAGCTTGACTGGCTTCCAGGAGTCTTCATTGAAGAAATATAGTTCATTTCCTGTTTATTATTTCTTCACCCTACATGTCAATTCTTTGCAGTGTGATTATGGGGAGGACACTAAAGGAGAATCTGGGGTGTCCATCCGTCTTCTCCCTCATCTCTGCTGGTACATGACCCGGTCAGATCGCTGACCCACCTTTACCCTCAGTTGCCTCATTGGTAAAACTGAGAATAACATCTGCTGCTTTTCCTGCTTTGCCAGGATTTGGGTTTTTGTTTGTTTTTTTGTTTGTTTTGATGTGTGTGTCTTAAGCAACAATGAGATACTATCCCCAGCTACTCGGGAGGCTGAGGCCAGAGAATCGCTTAAGCCCAGGAGTTGGAGGTTGCTGTGAGCAGTGTGACGCCATGGCACTCTACCAAGGGTGATAAAGTGAGACTCTGTCTCTACAAAAAAAAAAAAAAAGAGAGAGAGAGTTACTGTCTGGGCGAGTGCTCAGTAACTTGTGAAGCACGTCCTGAAGGGGAGGTGCTGTTAATTCTTCAATACCGCAGAACAGCCAAGAGGATGCCGCTTAGCCTAATTCAAGGAAGGAGGTGCAAAGCCATTTATGGAATTTCAGCCTTACCTCTTGTTAGGAGTTATTTGCTCCAGAGATACAAGCTGACCTTTGGTAAAAATGTCCATTCTGAAAGCAGCTGCCGGGCGGCAGATGAGGGGGAGCCGCACGTCTCTTTCTGAAGAGCTGAGGTGCGTCAGTCAGAGCAAAGTGAAATTCCACGGCCGAGGGCCGAGAGTGAGGACTGAGAGCTGCAGGATCACACTCAGGGCCGCATCACTTAGCAGTTTGCACGTGTTCTCAGACTGCCTGTTGGCTGCTAAGTTTTTAAATTTTCTTACCCATGAAAGGCAGAATTCAGAATTATTTTAAAAGAAATAATTTCGCAACTTAATGTGTGGACACATGCAGGCATTCATGCAGACAAAAAATGAAATATTTAGAGAAAAAAATGAATTATCCAAAATTGGTTTTGACTTTGTATCACAGCAGAGTTAACTGTGGAAGACTCATGGAGCTAGGTGTACAATCTAGTGCCAACATAAAATACTTGTCCAGAAAGCCTGGCTGCAGTGTGGTGTAATAGGCTCGACTCTGATGAAGACGGGGGAATAGAATCGGCCAAGTGAGCGTGCACCTTCGTGACGGTGATGTTCACGGCCGTCTGAGTGTCCAGTGCTCTCTGGCACTGAAGGAGGGTCTGTACTAGCACGGCGTTGAGCCCTTCCTGCCCACTCCACCTGACTCTCAAATTCCTGCACTGCATTATTCTGAGGGAAGGAAGATGGATCAATAAAAGTAGGTGAATAAAAACAAATTTAAAAGAGGAAGAAAAAGGAAAGAGAATTAAGTCAGAAAATGAACTTAGAAAATAGTTTTCTCTCTAATTGCAAGATAATTTATTTCCAAGCACATATGAAAACCTGCTGTATGTTATTGGCACGTGTGTGACCCTTTAAGAAAAGTTTATAATGAGTGAAGATGTTGAAAGTCTCTCAGCTACAAAGCAGGTTTTTCAAACACTCTCTCTGCAGCATCGTACCCCTCGAGCTGGGCTGCTTGCTACGTAGAAAAGTGGACACACCTCACTCAGTGTCTTCTACACGATTGGTGTGTTAACCAAACTGGCTGGAGAAAGGAGAGGAGCATCCGTAGTATACACATTTGTGATAGTGGGTTGTACTTTTTGTCCCATATAAAGTTTAGAAATCATTGTTTCATGGTTTCAGTTAGAATCATTGTTTCATTTATAATGTGACAAGTTCTTTGACATGGCACTAAAATCCATAACCACACACTGTCTTCATTCTGGCAAGACCACTTTCTGGCTCTAACCTTTGCTGGACTCTCATCTGAAATACTGCTTTCCCAGGTGCTGGGCACCACCCAGGCCTTTCTAAAGAGTTGATAATACACTTTGTTTTTAGAACACTTATTAATACAGGTCCTCCAGATGTTAGTAGCAAGTAGTAGGCATAAAAAAAGTTCAGTGACTGATAAAATCTGAGAATAAGCCTAGATTAACAAAGTTAAAGGGTTTTATTAGTCTGGGAGTCCTCACAGCCTTTAAAAATTCTAAGTCTGTGAGTCTTTTACTGGCAAATGAGTGGGCAGCCTTTCTCCCAAACTTAGTGAACCATAAAATCCTTTTCTCATGAAAGCATCTCTTGGAAAAGAAAGATAATTTAGAAATTGGTATTACCAAGGAAACTAGGAAAACCTTCAGAACAGGCCAACTCTGGAACAGAATCCAACATCATTCTTCTAGACCCTGCGACTTCCTACCTATGCGTCTGGACATGTCACAGACACCTTCTGAGCCTCACTTTCCTCGGCTAGAATACGAATACCTCTCAAATGATACTGTGGGGATTAAAAAGGTAACGGTGAAAGTGCCCAGGAAGTTTCAAGGCATTTCAATTTTGAAGACAGAAGCTAAATAGTGGCTCGGCACCTGTGGCTCAAGTGGCTAAGGCGCCAGCCACATACACCAAAGGTGGTGGGTTCGAATCCAGCCCGAGCCCGCCAAACAACAATGATGGCTGCAACCAAAAAATAGCAGGGCATTGTGGCAGGCACCTGTGGTCCCAGCTACTTGGGAGGCTGAGGCAGGAGACTCGCTTGAGCCAGGGGTTGGAGGTTGCTGTGAGCTGTGATGCCATGGCACTCTACCCAGGGCGACAGCTTGAGGCTCTGCTCAAAAAAAAAAAGAAGCTAAATAGTTGGCACAACATTAAAAGTTGGTCTCAATAAGAAGGTTCATCCTACTCATTGTTTTAAAAGTGACATTAGAGTGATAATCTGTAGTAATCGGGTTTCCTGATGCAGCAGAGTTGTTCTATTTCAAATTATTCATGTAGTGAAATACTAACTTTAGAAGAAATAACCAAAAAGTAATGAGGCAGATGTTTCCTGGTGCCTCAGTATTTGATAACACTATCACATCTGAATTGTTCCATATTGCTTATTGAAGTAGAGACGATAAAAGGGGGTGGGTTTCCTTATGGTTAGTGAAATACCAGATTATCATTTTTCTCTCTTGGATTAGCAGTAAAATACTAAGAAATAAGGGAGAAAAAGCATGTGAGTAAACAATAAGATGATTTTGAATTTCATCCTCCTAGCATTAGTTACATTACCTAATGAAACTGTTAATAACCCCATAAAGTCACAAGAAGCAGGTTGTAAAAGAGTGTTTTAGTTCATTTTGTGCTGCTATAACAATACCTGAGACTAGGTAATTTTAAAAAAGTAGAAATCTCTTCTCTAACACTTCTAGAGGTGGGGGCATTAAAGACCAAAGCACCCGCACATTAGGGCTTGGTCTCTGTGCTTCTGAGATGGTGCCTTCAATGTTGCAGCCTCTGCAAGTGAAGAGTGCTGTGTCCTCACACAGCAGGAGAGCAGGGGAAGAGCACCCTCCCCCGAAGCCCTTTTATGACTGTGTTAACCCACTCGTGAGGGTAGAGCCCCCATGACCAAAACTCTTGCCATTAGTCCCCACCTCCCAGCATGGTTTCTTGGGGATTAAGTTTTTTCAATACAGAAGTTTTGGAGGGGATAAAAGCATTCAAACCATAACAAAAGTAAAAGGCAGAGGTCCTGTGCCATTTATCATTACTGAAGTAGAGTGAGTTGGTTGGTGATAGTCCCATGGAATGAAATATAATTGTTAGGGTCAGAATTGTGCCCACTTCAAGTTCATATATTGAAGTCCTAACTCCTGGTACCTTACAATGTGACCGTATATAGACATAGGGCCTTTAACGAGAGAAAGTACAACAGGTCACATGGGTGGGCCCTGTGAGTGATATCCACACGCAAACTGAGGGGTGACCTGTCAGGATGGAGTGAGAAGCTGGCCATCTCCAAGGCGAGGAGAGAAGAAACCGGACCTGTCACACTTGATCTCAGGCATCTAGTCACCAGAATTGTGAAAATATTAATTCCTGTTATTTAAACCTCCCAGTTTCCTGTCTTGATATGGCAGTTCTGATAATGAATAGAATAAAGAATAATTAAATATTCCATACTTTAAAGTTTGCTATTCCTACTAGTTATGAATAACTCTCTGTCTGCTTGCACTGAATCAGGTTTTAGCCAAATCTACCCTCTTCATACCATTATCATCTAATAAGAATGTGTTTTGCTTACTCAGAAGTGGATTCCTTACTCTGAAAATCTTGAAAGCTCCAACTTTCAAGAACAGTGAAATATAATGGTTTTAAAAAGTAAGATTTGAAGCTAGATATCATCTGGGATCAAGTCTCAGCCCTGCCACTATATAAATTTATCTATAAAATGAACATACAAATAGGACCTATTTTGTAAGATTGTGTTAGAAAACCGTGCTTATAACTTGAAAGGCTTGTAATGGAGGGGCATTCAACCTGTGATTCTTGTGTCTAACACTAGATGGCAGTGTGGCCACCCAAGGCTAGGCGGCCACGTGGTCAGGTTGATGAGCCAGCAGGATAACCAAATCCCAGAAGATTTCTATGAAAATAAGATGAATTTAAAACCTCTATGCAAATAATTTTATACCAGCTTGCATAAATATAAATAAAATAGAACCTTAAATAAAACACACCAATTCAGATCCTGTTTCTGTCTCTCTGTGGTTTACTGGCTGAATAACCTTGGACCAGTTGCTTAGCTTTTATAAGCTTCAGCTTCCTTATCTGTAAAATGCTACAAACATTTAGAAAAATTTTATTGAGCTCCTGCTTTGTGTCAGACACTTGTTCAAGGAGCTGGAAGTACAGCTTTTTAAAAGACAGAAATCCTTGAATTCATGAACTTATATTCTGTGTACTAGAATCTATTGAATAACCAGAAAACAAAATTCACTTGAAATCAAATACAGCTTGTGTACCAGAATTTGAAAATGAGATTCTCTACTCCCGTTTTTCATGGAATCCCCCAGGGCCTGGAACAGAGTGACAGGTGGGGAGTATCTACCCTCGCAGCAGGGTGTGTCAGCCATACTGTCGGTGCGCGGCCTGCAGGGGGGAGGTCAGCAGTCAGCCATACTGTCAGTGCCCAGCCTGCAGGGGGAGGTCAGCAGTCAGCCATACTGTCGGTACCCTGCCTGCCGGGGGAGGTCAGCAGTCAGACATACTGTCGGTGCCTGGCCTGCAGGGGGGAGGTCAGCAGTCAGCCATACTGTCAGTGCCTGGCCTGCAGGGGAGAGGTCAGCAGTCAGCCATACTGTCAGTGCCCGGCCTGCAGGGGGAAGGTCAACAGTCAGCCATACTGTCAGTGCCCGGCCTGCAGGGGGGAGGTCAGCAGTCAGCCATACTGTCGTTGCCCGGCCTGCAGGGGGGAGGTCAGCAGTCAGCCATACTGT
>NW_003852425.1:15208384-15209640 GCF_000181295.1 Otolemur garnettii | reverse complement strand
CAGCAGTCAGCCATACTGTCGGTGCCCGGCCTGCAGGGGGAAGGTCAGCAGTCAGCCATACTGTCGGTGCCCGGCCTGCAGGGGGAGGTCAGCAGTTGCACACCGAGCACTCGCACGAGGCAAGCATGTGAGAGCATATGGGGAGGCAGAAAGGAAGGATCATTTTTAAAGAAAATTTATTTAGAGAAAGTTGCTGGAGGACTGTGCATCCCCAGCACAGTGAAGGGTAGATGATGATGATACTCCTCACCTGGTAGGTAGACGATGATACTCCTCACCTGGTAGATAGACGATGATACTCCTCACCTGGTAGGTAGACGATGATACTCCTCCTCACCTGGTAGATAGATGATGATACTCCTCACCTGGTAGGTAGACGGTGATACTCCTCACCTGGTAGGTAGACGATGATACTCCTCACCTGGTAGATAGACGGTGATACTCCTCACCTGGTAGGGAGACGGTGATACTCCTCCTCACCTGGTAGATAGACGATGATACTCCTCACCTGGTAGATAGACGATGATACTCCTCACCTGGTAGGTAGACGGTGATACTCCTCACCTGGTAGGTAGACGGTGATACTCCTCACCTGGTAGGTAGACGGTGATACTCCTCACCTGGTAGGGAGACGGTGATACTCCTCACCTGGTAGGTAGACGATGATACTCCTCCTCACCTGGTAGGTAGACGATGATACTCCTCACCTGGTAGGTAGACGATGATACTCCTCCTCACCTGGTAGGTAGACGATGATACTCCTCACCTGGTAGATAGACGATGATACTCCTCCTCACCTGGTAGGTAGACGGTGATACTCCTCCTCACCTGGTAGATAGACAATGATACTCCTCCTCACCTGGTAGGTAGACGGTGATACTCCTCACCTGGTAGATAGACGATGATACTCCTCCTCACCCGGTAGGTAGACGGTGATACTCCTCACCTGGTGGGTAGACAATGATACTCCTCACCTGGTAGGTTGACGATGATACTCCGCCTCACCTGGTAGGTAGACGGTGATACTCCTCACCTGGTAGATAGACGATGATACTCCTCCTCACCTGGTAGATAGACGATGATACTCCTCCTCACCTGGTAGGTAGATGATGATACTCCTCACCTGGTAGGTAGACGGTGATACTCCTCGCCTGGTGGGTAAATAGATGATACTCCTCCTCACCTGGTAGGTAGACGGTGATACTCCTCCTCACCTGGTAGGTAGACGATGATACTCCTCACCTGGTAGGTAGACG
>NW_003852425.1:15191031-15206417 GCF_000181295.1 Otolemur garnettii | reverse complement strand
CTCACCTGGTAGGTAGACGATGATACTCCTCCTCACCTGGTAGGTAGACGGTGATACTCCTCACCTGGTAGATAGACGGTGATACTCCTCACCTGGTAGGTAGAGGATGATACTCCTCACCTGAGTGAGAAGGGAATCAAGTCATCAGGAGGGCTTGGTATGAGTGTCCAGGCATTGAAGAACGCAGGGACCGTGAGAGCCCACAGCTGCCTGGGCCTCGGGTCGCAGAGCTGGCAGAGGACAGCTGCCCTGGAAGTGGGGACACTCCTGTTGCTGAGTGGTGGGAAGGCATGAGAGTTTCTCATTTACTACATCTGAACCCCGATGATGTTAAGCACCCCATCTGGAAGGAAGCAGTATGCTCCTCGCAAAGGGAGCAAGAGCAAGGCACTCAGCAGGAGCAGGGATGTCCAGCAGGGGACTGGCCAGCTCCCAGTCGGGGCCTGCAACATGAGGGAAGGAACTGACCCAGAGGACCCGTCACCCTGGTGGCTCCAGAGGTTATGTCTGTGCCAGGCAGTGGACTTTGATGTTCCTCACTTGGCCGTTCACCCTCACCCCAACTCCAACTCTGAGGCGAGGGCCCGGGGAGGCCCTGGGGCTGGGGAAAGAGGGCACCACCCTGCCAGGCCCTCCTCACACCTGCAGACGTCCAGTCCACAGCAGGCCTGACCGGGGCAGGGAAGGACACTGATTGTGAAGAGAGTTTGTCACACCGCACTGAACATTTTAATTATTAAAATGAGAATATTCTTGTGACTAGAAGGGAATTAGAGAATCTACATTATTATTAAAGTTGTAAAAATTATGATGGGATCTGCCTGAGATCTTACCCAGAAGCGGGAAGACCCTTAGAGCTCCCAGGAGAGTGGATTGAACTCATACAAAGTGCTCAACATTTAAAAGCATAGTAAATATGTCTTATTTTCATCATGGTTCTTATCAGCCCTTGTAACTCATGTGACTGTGAGTTCTGAGTCACAGCCCTTACTCTGAGGACCGAATGGAGGTGGCCGAGGACACAAAGCAGCGTAATTAAAAGAGAGGACCCAGCCAGACGCACGTGGCCCTTTACGGCCTTCCATCCATCCCCAGGAGGGGGCTGGGTCCTCACAGTGCTGTGAGCCAGAGAGGCTGTTGGGTAAGACTGTGTTGTGCTGATCAAGGGAGGAAGCCCTCGGTGCTGCTCCTGGCAGCTTCTGAGCACAGGAGGGAGCCCCTGTGAGATCGCAAGGGCTCGGGTTGACTGTGTGTGTGTGTGTGGGGGGGGGGGGGGAGGGGGACTGAACTGGTATTGCCACCAAAGCAAAACAGTGTCGCTTGAGTGGTCCCTTCAGAAACTTTTCTTTTCCGTAAGACTGTGGTCTGTTTCCACCATAGAACATGACTCAGCAAAGGCAGCATTCTTCAAGGTGGTGTTCTGCCAGTTCATCCAGGGACGGTGGTGACGCAGAGAAAGCCGCAAAGCCCCCAGCAGTCAGATAAGCCTGGGAGATGCTGCACACTTGTCCTCCCCACTGGGCTGTATCTATACACATTACCCCGAAGGAACATGGAAGGTTTGCGCAGGTTAATTTTACTGACCCATGTTTACTGACTTGGTAAGCGGTCAGGACATATTTTCTCCCAGCACATTCACTAACATTCCTCTAACAAGTGAGTCTTCTGTGTAACTCCACTCTGGAAAAGGCAGGACAAAAACCTCGTCTCCAGAAAGGCCCAATGCAAAGGAGCAGCAGGAACTAAGTTAGCACAGAGATTCTCCGCAGCTGTGATCCCGGAAATCAGAGAGCAGAGCTTCGGGAGCAGTCACTGGGCAGAGGTGGCTTCCGTGAGTGGGTGAAGGATCACCAAAGGGCTGGAAATCACTGTAGCTGGGAGACGGGAGGCCCCAAGGGAGTGGGGGCCCAGTGGGGAAACACGATGTTTCACGGCTCTGTGAGACAAGGTGCAGAAGTGAGCGTCTCACTTTACAAGGAGCAAAAAGCTGAAGGGAGATGGTGTCTTCATCTGGAATTTAGTGAAGGCGAATGTCATTCATGCACTGCAGACGGAATTCTATACCACTTACCACGTGGCAGGCCCTGTTCAGAGCACCTTGTGAGTACTCCGTACATTTTCAGAATAACCCCATGAGATAGGTGCTATTATTATTACCCCCACTCCACAGATGAGGAAACTTAGGTGCAAAGGTATTTACTAACTTGGTTACGGGCCAGGGCTCACGGCCACGTCGTCTGACTCCAGCGTCCAGGATCTACACTGCTCTGTCTCTGCTCCTTGCCGCCTTCATGAATGCGTGAAGTGGGAGACCAGGCACTTCTGAGGTGTTCCTGTGTCACTACATAGCTCAAATTTCAATTGCAAATGTAAAGAAAAACTCCCTCTTCTAGGTCCTCTGAAATGGGAGAGAATTCTCCACCTTAATCAAAACTGACTGACATTATGGTTTGTTCCTGTAACTTCTTGGTATGACCTTCTGTATACCCAAGATAAAACTAAAATTGATGTGGAGAATAGTGTTTGCCATAAAACAACTAAGCGATCGAGCATGTTAGCTCACGGGTGTTGCCTGAGGGACAGACTTACCCCCATCATAAAAAATGTTACCCAGACAGTCTTGGTATTACTTCATGATAATCAGATTTAGTTCTAGATATAGGGAGAGCCGGGAAAGGCTTCATTTTACTTTTTTAAAATATAACTCATTTTGGTGTAAAAGCAATTTATGCATACTATAAGTAATTTTGAAAAACATAAAATCAAGGAAGTAAAAATTATGTGTAATCCCACCAGCCAAAGACAACTACATTCATCTGTTTACTTACATTCTTTCCTCTGTGTTGAACATAATTGAAGTAATCTTGAAAACCTTTACATCTTACATATTTTATTCATCATTGTATTATGAACATTGTCTGAAAATCCTATGTCCCTGGACATCTCTGTAGAACTGTAATGCTTGTTTTAATGTCTGCCATCTTGCCTTGGGTCTTTGTGTTAAATGCTGGGGCTAGTTCCTTTGTTCTCTGCCTTTCAATGTAAACAACATGCTTCTCTTGCCTTTGTCTTCTGCACTGATTTGTATGGTTTTCACTTCCTGTTTGAACTCACACTTGAACAGAGTCAAGGCTGGGACTGACTTTTCTGGCTCCATCCACTTTAACACATGAGGCTCTTCATGTCACTGACCTTCATACTGTCCTCCCCTTGATGACACTCATTAAGATCATCTGACTTTTAAATTGTTATTTAATTATATATGTATATATATTTATACACACACGCTATTGTAAAAATGAAAATAGTATAAAGAACACTCGTATGATCTTTACTCAGATTTTCCTACTCTTGACATTTTATACTATTTGATGTTCTCCCTCTCTTTCTTTCTCTCTGTGTGTGTATGTATATGTATTATCCCCCCAACCATTTAAAGATCATAAGAATCATCAATGGGTGCTATATCCAGGAGGAAGTGGTGATGGGGGGACAATATTTGCATAGTCCTTAAAATGCTTCTCCATAAATCGCTTATTAATTATAAGAAGGATTAATAATCAAAAGCAATAATTCTAGAATTGGGAAATTGAGCAACACTTTGACCTAACGATCAAAATTACCAGAATCAATAAGGAACAGAGGTGTCTCCAGAGGAGATGATACCTGAGGAAGAGAAGACATCACCCAGTCCAGAGTATACGACCTCGATCGACCCATATGGAAACGTCAGACAAACAGAGAAATTGACAGAACAAAAAGTCAGTAAGGACATAGAAGATTTGCAAGGCACTATTAGCTAACTTGACCAAGCAATTCTGTGGACACTCCACTGAACCAGAACAGAATCCACATTTTTAGGGGCCATAAAACCAGTCTCAAGAAATTTTAAATAATTCAAATTATACAAGTATGTCCTCTGGCACTAATTAGAAAACAGTAACAGAAAGATCTCTGGAAATGCTTTTGAATATTTACAAACTAAAAATAACACACTTAAAAACTCACAGGTTAAAGAAAAAGTCAAAAGAGAAATTAGAAAGCATTTGAACTTAACAAATATGAAAGTGAAACATAACATCTGTGGGGTGCAGCTGAAACAGCGATTAGAGGAAAAGGTCTGGATTAGGAGGGAATAATAGTCTCAACACAAGAACCTCAACTTCCACTGTAAGTAGCTAGGAGAAGAGGAGCGAGTTACATCTACTGAAGAAACTGGGTTTCTATTTTAAAGTCTTCCTACAGAGAAAACTTCAGGCCCAGGTGGCTTTGGCATATTTTACTAAAAATGTAAGAAAGTAATAATAGCATTTCTAACAAGCTTTCCTGGAAAACCAAAGAGGAGGGGATGCTTCTAATTGATTTTACCAGGTTAGAGCTACTCTGATAGAGGAACAAACAAATCAGATCCCTCATGAATATAGATAGAAAAATTTTAGACAAAATTTTAAAAATCAAAGCTAACTATTTAAAGGTTATAATATATAGAGCAAATGGAGTTTACCTCAGAATGTAATGTTGATTTAATATTTGAAAATCAGTAAAAATCACCATAATCATGGGCTAGTGGAGAAAAATCACAATCATCTTAATAAATAGAGAAAAAGGCTGTGGCAAAATTCAACATCTCATAATGGTCAAATCTCTCAAACACTGGGATTAGAAAGTAACTTCCACAATCTGATAAAGACCACCAAAGCCCTACAGTTAACATCATATTTATTGCTGAAAGACTAAATGTTTTTTCCCTAATATTAAAAACAAAGCAAAGATATCCATTCTCACCATTTCTATTCTGCATTCTACTAGAGGTTCTAGCCAGTGCAATCAGGCAAGAAAAAGAAATAAGAAAAAAGAAACATCTCTATTGGAAAGAGAAGTAACACCATTCACAGACAATTGACTTTTTGTGCAGAAAATTATAAGTAACCAACAAAAAATCTTCTAAAATTCAAAATGAGTTTAGTAAAGTGTCAGGATATCAGGTAAATATACCTCAAAAGTATATTTATATCAACTATCAACAAATAATTAGAAATTGTAATTGAAAAATATAATTCATAAGTCAAAGAACACGAATTACTTAGGGATAAATTAGATAAATGAGAGACAGGATGTTCATGACATGCTACAAAACATCACTGAGAAAAATTACAGAAAATCTAAGCTGGGAGTTATTGTAAAGCACGTTCCTGATCTGGCAAACTCTCATCATTAAGATGTTAATTCTGCTCAAAATATTTTATAGTTTCAATGCAATCCCAAGCAAAATTACAGGAGGCTATTTTGTAGACAGAAGATAATTTTGATGAAGTCTAATTTAAATTTCAGAATGAAGAATTTTTGTTCTTACAAAAACACTTGTTAAGAGCATGAAAAGATAAGCTAAGATCTCAGGGAAAAATATGCATCAGGTATCTGGTAAAGGGTTTGTATCCAGAATATATATTTCTAAACAAACTTCCCAGGGGTGGGATGGTGGTTCACCTCTGTAATCCTAATACTCTCAGAGGCCAAGGCAGATGGATTGCTTGAACTCAGGTGTTCAAAACCAGCCTGTTCAAGTGTGAGACCCCCGTCCTTACCAAAAACAGAAAAATTAGCCAGGTGTTAGTGGGAGGCTGAGGCAGAAGGGTCGCTTAAGCCCAGGAGTTTGAGTTGCTGTGAGCTAAGATGACATCACTGCACTCTATCCAGGGTGACAGAGTGAGACTCTGACTCAAAAATAGTACTAATAAGTAAAATAAAATAAATTTTAAAAAATTAATAATAACGAACCAAATGCAATGAGAAAATGAACCAATTAAAACTGAGCCAAAGATTTCAACTTATAATTTATCAAAGAGATGTATTGATAGCAAATAAGCATTTGAAAAATGCATAACATCTTCGGTCATTGGGGAAATGTAAACTAAAACCACAGTAAGATTCCACTATCTGGGTCCAAATGACCAAAGTAATGATGATACCGAGCGTTGGTGAGGAAAGAGAAACCCGGAGCCTTCCTCTGCTGCTGGTGAGAATATAAAATGAGACAACACGTGCTCTAAATATACACAATTTGTATTCATTGGTTATACCTCAACAAAGTGGGGAAAAGCAAAAAACGAAACAGTTCAATGATACAACCACTTTGAAAAAGAGTTTGGTAGCTTCTTTTAGAATTCAGCATAGGCCTGTCATTCGACCTAGTCGTTCCCCTCCTGGATACCCCCCGAGATGTCTTTCATTAATGCACACAGACGTTTGTGCATAGCAGCTTTGTAACGGTTGAATGAATAAATACATTTTGATATATACATAACAGCATTAAAATGCTCCTCCACATTAAAATAGAACAAACTATGGCAACGTGCAACAACGTGAATGGGTTTCCATATATGAGTGTAAGGACCCAGGCAAAAAAGAACGCGTACTACACGCATATCACTGTATTTAAAGTTCACAGTTTAGAACGTGAAAACTTGCCTAGGGCCAGCAGCCCACTGGCTGTGTGGACGGAGGACGGGCAGGGCTGTGAGAGGCGTGAGAGGAAAGGATCTCAAAGAGACAACTCTGGGGGCTGATGATGCCTTCCCTACGTAGATTGCTGTGTTGGCTTTGGGAGAGTGTACACACGGAGTGGTGTTTTTAAATAAGTACAGTTTATTTTAACTGTACTTCAATAAATCTGTAAAATTAATAATAGCTGATACTTAAGAGTCTATTTTGTATGTCAGGCATGGTTTTTACCTCTTTATATAACATACAAAACATATAAAAGCATTATATTAGGCACTCAATAATTGTTACTTGAAAATAAGTCTAGTTTGTATAAAATTTTTATATAAAAGCATTTGGCAGAGAGTAAAAATTTTATCTCTGATTAAATATGAGTCAGAGTTTCCCTTTGATAAGGTTTGAACTAAACCAATAAAAAATGTAAGGAAAAAAAGATTTTTCTAATCCTTGGAGTCCAATGACAAAAACAAGAACAGCAGACCAATCTTCTCTCTCCTCTCTCACTATACACACACACACACACATCTACATACATATACACACACACATATCTACATACATATACACACATATACATATACATACACACATATCTACATACGTATACATACACACATATATATACCCACATATCTACATACGTATACACATACACAGACATATACATACATATACACACATATCTACATACATATACACATATATACACCCACATATCTACATACGTATACACATACACACACACACATACATACACACGTATATGTCTGTATGCATTCACAGATAATTTATCACTAAGTGTATCAGGTTGACTTTTAAGAGTCCATTCATTGGTCCATAGAAGATAGAGATTTCCAAGTTAATACACTAACCAGATGCCTGAAACACAGTTGGTGTTCACTAAATATTTTTTTTTTAAATGAATCCATGAATAGTTTTCTTTCCCAAATTATTCACATATTTATGTAAAAGTATTTTTAATGAAAATAACTTACAGCATTTTAAAAATAAGTTTGTTTTGGTCCTGTAGCCCCAACAGTTGCTAATATTTATGAAGAATTCCACTCTCTGTAGCTTCTAGTTGAAGATGCTAAATAAAACAAATTCTGTTTCCAAAATTATTTTGGCATTGAAGTTAGCATTATTTGTGTAACACTAATTAGAGACAACTAAAAATGAAGTGAGTCCTTTCTGTGGTTTGGATACGGTCTATCTGTCCTCACCAAATCTCATGCTGAAGTTTGATCCCACTGGGGCGGATCCATCAGGAGCAGGTTGACGCCCTTCTCAAAGTAGGGAGTAATGAGTGAATTCTCACTCTCCTAAACCGGGTGAGTCCTCCCAGAAATGCTCCTGGGAGGGCGGATCCTCATCAGGCCAGGACCCCCCTCAGGCTTTACCTTTTTTCTTTCCCGTTCTCCTTGGCCATTCTCCACCAGCACGAAAGCTCTCGCAGAAACTGGGGTCATGTGCTTGTCCATCCAAACCCGTAGAACCACGGGCCAAGTAAACCTGTTTCTTTACACATTCCTCAGTCTCAGGAGTCCTGATATAGCAACACAAAACAGAGTAAGATGGGCATTTCATGATTTAAAATCAAGAAATAACAAGTAATCCTTGTCTACTTTTTCATAATCTGAATACCTCATGCTGCTGTTACTTACAAACTGGTTTTTATCTAAGGACACAGCTCACTGTAGTTAATTTTCTTAATTGTAAAGTTAAGATGTAAGGTTGAAAAAGGTGGAGAGAAAAGGAATCTGAGACAGGTGGTAGAATGTGGAAGATTTCTGCTATTCAGGTGTGACAGGTCACTATACAGGTCTCTTAATCTTCAGTTTCTAAAACCACTCTTTACTCTGGAGTCCGTGTTTAATTAATCTCAATCATCCCATGTTTATTAAACTCGTATTCTCAAAGGAACTAGGAGAGAGACCACGATGGATGATTCCTACATCTCCAAGAAAGAGTATATAAGAAAAATAGCAGAAGGCTGGAATTTGAATCTTGGGAAACACTTTTGTAAAGGATGTGGAAAAAGTAAAATGTTTGTCATTGTTATGTTGCAAAGGGACCTGGTTTAGGTGGAATCAGTTCACAGGGACGATTGTGAGTCCTGTATCACAGCCAGCCCAAACGTTCTCTTCTTATGTTTTGACACTCCAGTTAAAACTTAGTTTTAAGTCAGAATTATCATCATTGTTTTTACTTATTTATTTATTTATTTTGGCCAGGGCTGGGTTTGAACCTGCCACCTCCTGCATATGGGGCTGGCCCCCTACTCCTTTGAGCCACAGGCGCCGCCCAGAATTACCATCATTGTTATATGTCTTCATCGTCAGTCACCATCATCACCACTCCCACCCTGATGGGCATTGGAATCAGTCTGTCTCTCTCCCTTCCCCTGCTATACACACATGCAAAACAGCGATCCTTGCTACCAACCTTTTTATACTGTGTCTCTAAAGGGAAGCACTCAGATATTTGTTTGCTTTTTGCCCGATCACTTGCAGAATGTTCTTCTTTCCTCCCTTCCTCCATTTCTTCTTTCATCACTGAGCACTTAACCTGGGACAGCACTGACCTGTCCCTTCCGTGAGACCCGGGATAGGTGAGCAGTTGCTCAAGCTCAGAAGCCCTGTGCTGAAGGTCTTGAGGGCTAAATTTCAGGGAGCAAAGACTCTGGGCCCCAAGCTATTGTGAACAAAGGAAGTTGCTAGTCCAGTAGAGCAATGGAAAAGCAAGACCCAAAACAGGAGACTGCAGAGGGATGGTGCAGGGGACTGCGGAGGATGGTGCAGGGGACTGCAGAGGGATGGTGCAGGGGACTGCAGAGGATGGTGCAGGGGACTGCAGAGGATGGTGCAGGGGTGTTTGTGTAAAGGAAGACAGAGGCTAGCAGCCACCCAGGAAGGTGAACAGGTCTCTTCTCTCCTCATCTCTCTGTCTCTGTTTCTCTGTCTTTCTGTGCCCCTCTTCTCACGTCTTTCTGTCTTTCTGTCTCTCTGTCCCTCTCTGTGTCTCTATTTTTCGCTCTCTCACATGCACCAGATTTGTGTTTAGGACCAACCTTAAATACACACAGTGCTATTTGAAGAACCAATTCTTTCTATCAATGATGATTTCCCCTGAAAAACAATGGTTTTCATTTGTCTGGTGACTATAAAAGGATTAAAAAAAACTGTAGCATGTCTGAGGGGTGGTTACTCAAGAGCATGTTATCTGAAAAGCAGATGCATTCCTCTTGGCTGAGAAGTCATTAAAGATGGAGCTTACATGTCAAAATAACAGGAAGTGCAAAAATCACAATGCCCTCTAAAGAAGTCACGGTCATCCTGTTTGCTAATGGTATCTAACATGGTAGCTTGTTGGTAAAACTTGTGATGTTGTGGTGGGTGGAGGTACCACTTCCCTCTAAGGCGGGAAGCCGTCAGATGTTCCAGGGAGGTTAACACAGAGGCTTCCACTCCCTCTGTCTATAGGACAGTCCAGCATCTTTTTCAAATAAGCAGGTGTTTGAAGAACAGAAAGGGTAGATTAGAAGCATGAAAACCTGGGCTGGGGAACAACTTAGGGCTCTTGTCTTCAGAGCTCTAAGTTGCTCAGGAAAGAAGGGTCCAAATGGGCCAACAAGGAGACTTGATAATCTGTTCACACCTACCGTGGTATGTGTGGTTCAGATCTGAATTCGAAATAAGCAGGATTCTAACATCACATTGGTTTCTCCACCAAAAAGAAATACTTCCCTTAGGAAGTAATCAAATAGATTTCCTACTCCAAATGCATCTTGTGTGACTTTGGTTAGTAAATTTTTGCAGGCAATGGATAAATTGATCTTTTTAGCCGAACAATCACGAACTGTAGCATAGGATGAAAAAGAAAAGAAATTAAGGTATTTTTTTAATGCTAATTTACCCTTAACCATATACCCCTTAACAACATTTCCTAGTCTTTGTCATATGCAGCAGAGAGACAGGCCAGCCTTGTAATAAGACTATCTTTTTTCCTGTACGAATGTAGTGAGGTTCGATTTGTGAACATTGGAGCCCGTCCCAGTATGTATCTGTGAGCCTTATGAATTCTGCTGAATAGTTACATCGGATGGTGACTTAAACATGAAAATCTCTAAGTTAACGGAAATGTAAGAAAGGATTATTACCTTGTGGTGCCATCCACATATGTGTACTATTATGTAAAAGAGTATATGAAAGTCCTGTCACTTGACTTTTTGGCTAAATTATAATTTGAACTGAGAATTTAGTACATGCAAATTGTACACTGAAAAAGGAAGAATACTTTAGGAGTAAATGTTAGAGTCATATGAGATTGTTGGAAGTTCCGAATAGCAATTGGAAACTTCAGGTAAAAGATTTACCTTAAAATGTTTTTCTTGGCCAGGTGTGGTGGCTCACACCTGTAATCCTAGCACTCTGAGAGGCAGAGGCAGGTGGATTGCCTGAGTTCACAAGTTGAAGATCAGCCTGAGCAAGAGCAAGACCCCATGTCTAAAAAAATAGGCAGGCATTGCAGGAGGCTCCTATAGTCCCAGGTATTTAGGGGGCTTGAGCCCAGCGATTTGAGGTTGCTATGAGCTGTGAAGCCACAGCACTCTACCCAGGATGACAAAGTGAGACTCTGTCTTAAAATAATAATAAATAAAATAAAATATTTTTCTTTACCTATACCATTTCAGAAACACACCTTACATATGTGGCTATTGAAATAACTTGGAAATATGAAAACATCAAGAAAATGTCATTTATATATTCATAAGTTTGGTTTGATGGACGTGTGCACATCTTGATGTCTTATGAAACTGGGGCTTCATCTCAGTCAAGGAGTTAATCCTACTGATTTAAGAGACACCTGCCTGTTAACATGGGCTCGGATTGACTTGGTGTCTTAGTCAGTGAGGTGGCTACGCAGCTGAAGAGCCTTTGACTTTGCACGTTTACTCTAATGAAAGAGAACAACCAAGGAGGAAGGGGAGGATGCCTGTGGGGACTGTAGTTGCATTTCCTGAAGGTGACTCTCCTGTTTTGAGTAGGATGTTTTGTGTTTACCAAGAATAATCTCCTCCCATTTTACAAACTCTACTCTCTCTCTAAGATTTGAGAGGGACAAAGTTCATCTCTCAGCCACTCCTGAGACCTCTGTTTGGCAGACGCTTCCTCACATGGCATTGCTTCCTCCACGCCCCCAGTCCCTCTGTCTGTCTCCCTCCTGGGACTCCCATCTGTCCCCTGTATGAGGGAGGGTGCTGGGCTGGACTCCCTGCTCTGTGAGGCCAAAATTCCATCCTTTCTTAATTCACCAGAGCACCCAGCTATGTGGGTGAAGCAGTTTTCCCTAAAGAGTTGAGCGTAATTAGAGCAAATTAATTACAATGGGAGAGGGGGGACCCTTTTAAATTGTACCCTGAATTTCTCTGTTTCCCTAGTTCAAAAGATGAAACAGAAAGACAAAGCCCTCAGAGGGCGTCACTCGGTTGGAGGGGGCACACAGGATTCCTACACCTGGTCCCCTGCCTCTTTCCCCTTGTCACCCCCTTTTTAAGAAGCCTCCATTGTCCATCTCCAAAAGGCTTTGTCTTGCCCTGGTTGCCCTCCTCCTCCAAAGAGTACAATTTGTAAAGTGAAGTATAATATTTTCAGTCTCTGAGATAGTCAGTCTGGAACAACATCAAGAGGGCGTCAGCAGAACCATCCAGGGAGAGCTCCGATGATCTGAAAGCAGCGTGTCCTAAAGTTTAAGGCAAAGCTCCATCTTTTCATCCTTCCTGGAGGTAACTGATGGATCTCTCTTTCTCTCTCTCTCTCTCTCTCACACACACACACAAAATACATCTCAGAACAGGGAACTCTAAATTCATATGGAGGAACTGAATACTCTCCTGGAGAACCCCTGGCTTTTCCGTTGCTAAAGCTTTTGTTTCCAATAATCTTAGCTCTCCTTGAGTTGCTACTGTGTGCAGACACCATATGTAACTTGTATTAATACCGACGGCAATCTGGGAAAATGGATATTATGTTTGTTTTATAGATAAGGAAACAGTGTTGGGTAGGTTAAATAATTTGAACAAGGTCACATGGCTGAAAATCCCAGATTGTATGTTCTCAAAGTCCATGCTGCTTCTAGAGATGATATCACATTGTATCTCATAAAGTAATTGGATGACATGGTGGGGTGTCAAGGCTGCTCCAAATGACCCATAAATGTGTTTTTCTGTTAACTACTTTTTTTCTGGAAAAGAATGAGAGTACAGGCAAATCTTCATAATTAAAAAAGATAAAAATTTTGACTATTTTGTGTTTAGGAAAGAAAAAAGCTCCAATGTTGTAGTAGGTTAATAATTAGAAAGGTTAAAAAAAAAACATTTGATATGTACAATTTTTGACTAGAAAGTTAACAGATAAATCAGGACTGTTATCAATTAGAAAGCCTCAAGTTTGGCTGAGAAATTTTAGATTGACATTTAAATTTTTTGAATGGGCATTTATTTTACATAATCAAAATTCAAAATATATAAAGAAAAATGTATAATAAAAAGTGTATCTCCCACCCAGCCCCCAAGCTATCAACTTTCTCTCCCTATGGGAACTAACATTTTCTACTTCTGGCATAAGCTTTTAGAGGAATGTTCTAAATTTGCATATTTGTCACTTTTATCCTCCAGTTCTCAAAAACTTTGTATTTTAAGATAATTGTACATTTACATAGTGACAGGGCGTCATGCAGAGAGAGCACACGTGCCCTTCACGCAGTTTCCCCCAGTGGTAACTTGGGGTCGAGGCCACATGAGACTGTAGCACAGCACAGTGTGAGTGAGACTCGTGACACAGAGTCACAGCCAGGACACTGACATTGGTGCAGCCAAGATACGGAATGTGACATTTAGGTGATCACAGGATCCTTTTCCTGCCACTTTCACTTCCTTCCCCCTTCGCTCCCTCTTAACCCCTGGCAACCACTAATCGGTTCTGCATTTCTATAATTTTGCCACTTCAAGAACATAATATAAATAAAATCACATAATTTGTGGCCTTTTCAGATTGGCTTCTCCCAGCACCATTCACTGCGGAGTCCACCAGATTGGTGTACATTGATGTTGTCTCTATTTTATTGATATTCTGTGACACGGATGTCCCACAGTTTAACCATCCACAGTTTAACATCACCGTTCCCTGTGGGTCTGTTGGGAGTCTCTACTTTCAGTCTTGGACTGGCTGTGCAGTGACACTGCATGGTGGCTGCCGGTCACTTTGCTTGATGGCTAATGACCTTGGACAGCTCTCCCAGGTCTGTTTCCCATCTGTGTATCTTCTTTGATGAAATGCCTCTTTGTATGTTTGGCCCTTTTTCTAATTGGATTATTTGCTTTTTGTAACTGTTGAATTTGAAGACATTTGGTATATATTCTATGTGCAAGTTCTTTATTAGATATATGTTTTACAAATCATATTTTCTCTCCGTCTGTAGCATCTTAACAGGGTCTTTACTGTAGCAATTATTTTGAATGTTGATGAAGTCCAGTTTATTAATTTTTCTTTTTATGAGTCATGCTTTGTGTATTAGATCTCAGAAACTATTTGGTCATGATTCCCAAATATTTCCTGTTTTTTTGCTAAGTATTCTATATTTAAATTTGTGATTATCTTGTGTTAATTTTTGTGTAAACTGGGAGACATAGGTTGAGGTTTTTTTTTTTTTTTTTTTTTTTAGGCCTGTGGTTGTTCTGGTACTATTTGTTGAAAAAAAATCTGTCTTTCCACCACTGAGTTGCTTTTGAACCTATGTTACAAATCAATGTGGCATATTTGTGTCACCCCGTCTGGGTTCTCTATTCTGTTTCCATGATGGAAATACTGTGACTTGGTAGCGTCAGAGGGTTCTCAGGCCACAGGGAGGGGAATTTCTCATCTTTCTCCTCCACTGAGCATAGGGCTTAGTTTTTTAAGTTTGTACATCAGTTGTTCGAAGCCTCAGCCCTTGTTTCCCTATAGAAATACATCTTTAGAGAATTTTAGATGAATCTCTCATCTTTAGAGATTTTTAGAAAAAATCATAGGGTATTATGGCACCAAATTATAACTGCATAATTTCTCATCTGCCTTATTCCGAGAACTTAACCCTAAATTCCTTGAGGGCAAGATTTTATCTTTCGTCATTGTGCTCTCAGAATCCAGCACAGATCTGGCTAGATTACTGCCTTCCTTATGTAAATCAGAACGGGAAGAGCCCTTGAAAACGATCTTCCCCACAGTTGAAACTTCTGTTTGGATGAGGGAAGCTCCCTTGGTAATCATACTATATAGCTACACTAGGTGTATATATACTATGCACCCCCTGCCCGTCTCCCCCTCCTCACTGTGTCCTTCCCAAGGGAAGAGGAGACAAGCTCGTTGGGGGATTACACTGGGCACACTCAAGCTAGCCACTCTCATCACTTGGGGGGACGCGGCCCCCGCCCCGCAGCCAGTATTCTCTGTTCCCTGACCCTAAGTCCTAGCCAGGCAGGCTTTCATGTGAGGAGAGCTGCCAGGAAACATCCGTCTAATCTGGGATTTTAAAAATCGAGCCCTGTAACTGCACCCTAACCTGTGTCCTCTGTGTTACAGAAACAGTGGCTTCATCTTCACCCCTCTGTCCTTTCTCAGTTTGTTTTGAATTGGGCAGGGAAGGGGCTATACTTACCAAGCCCTCCTGAAAGCCCTCTCTCTCATCTCTTAACTTGCAGATGAAGAACCGAGGCCAAACAGAAAGAGTTTAATTTGGCAAAATTCAGGTGTTAGTTTTTGAGTACCTGTTATATGCCATTGTAGGTATTGTGAGGGGCACAATTCAGAGAAATTCCTTTAAAAGGTCATAATTTAGGCTCGGCGCCT
>NW_003852425.1:15186367-15190786 GCF_000181295.1 Otolemur garnettii | reverse complement strand
AAAAAAAAAAAAAAAAGGTCATAATTTAGTGACCAGGCAGAAGTCCCCTAGCAAGCCTCTGTGACAGCGGGCCTGAGACATGATCTCTCCAGGGTTGATGCTCCTTTCATTTCTGCTCCTCTGTGTTCTGTCTGTCTTCTTTTTACTGATAATAATTAAAGTTCAATAGACTTTTCCATGGAAATTACGAGATGTAGTTATACTTTATGTCTATGAGAGAGTATTTCTGAAAGCATAGACTAATTCTCTGATCTATCTTCCTCCTCTATGCACAGGAGGGGCCCTTTGAACCCTACCAAATAATACGCTGATGAACTGGTTTTCTGGGGGTGTTGGGAGATTAGAGAGGAGCAGGAAGTCCTGTTTACAGAATTTGCCAATTTCCCTGGGTGTCAATACTCCTACCAGAGCTGCTTTCAAGCTACTAATGATTTAACAACCAGCTTGCCAAGTTCCCGAAAATGTAGCAATCAGTTCTGCTGAGTCAGATCAAAGCTGGCTTCAATAGGCCTCAACCTGCAGGCTCCCCTCCTGCTCCCCTCAGTTAACATAAACTAAATATTTACTGAGCCCCACTTATGTCTCAGTGTCTGCGCTCCATTAGAGGGTCAGACATAGCCCCTGCCATCCAGGAGCATGCAGAGTAGTGGGAGACAGTCTTTTTTGGCACTAGGTTCTAGAACAGCAGAAGGAGAAAGGAGGGACCAGGAACTCCTTCCAGAGGCAGCGGCGAGGTTGCGCTGAAGTCTGAGAAATAGGTAGGGATAGGTCAGACTGAGCGGCTACAAAGGGAAGAATGCTCCCTCCACGGGAAATAATTGTGTACAGGCTCAAATGGTGGAGCCGCTGGAGGGAAGTGTGCCCTTTAAACTGGTTCAGTGGGATCTGAAGGGCGGCCCACATGCCCCCCAGCTCACACCTGCTTGTCCAGCCTCCCGCTGACCCCTCCCTTGGATGTGCCGCAGCAACCTAGTTCCACGTGGTCCAGAGTGGAGCTTCTCCCCTGTGCCTCCTCCTCAGCCAGGTCCACAGCGCTCACCTCACTTCTACAGCAGGATGAAACTGCGACCCATAAATCCATGATTGTTTTCATCTTGGACTTACTGTGCCTTGGTTGCCTTGGGGGATATGTGGCAGGCAGGGCACAAAGGAAGTTGGGTGCAGAATCTTTTTTCTTTTTTCTTTCTTTCTTTTTTTTTTTTTTTTTTTAAGACAAAGTCTCAAGCTGTCACAAGCGATCCTCTTGCCTCAGTTTTTCTATTTTTAGTAGAGACTAGGCCTCACTTTTGCTCAGGCTCGTCTCGTGAGCTCAGGCAATCCACCAGCCTCGGCCTCCCAGAGTGCTAGGATTACAGGCGTGAGCCACCACACTGGGCCAGAGGCCAGAGCTTTTTTTTTTTTTTTTTAGCGTGTAGTGCCAAAGCCCTAAGCCCCAGAGAGGGGACAGAGTTTTCGGACAAAGGCAGACTGTCTGGGAAAAGCAAAAAGAGGAGGAAAGCCTTTTCTTAGGAAAGAGATTCTCTTGTATTTGGAAAGAAGAGGACAGAAGTCAGTGTGTCCCAAGGCTGTGGCGTTTGAGCCCTAAGCTGTAGGAGCTCCCCAAGACCCTAAACGTAAATGCCCGAGGCTGTGCAAGGCGTAGCAGGGGGGTCCCAGACCCTGGGAATTTCTCTGCCTCACATGTGGTGCTGGCGCAGGAGAGAGCTGAAGGCGAGACCGCGTGCTGGGCCATCCCAGCTGTGGGCGTGTGGTGCTGTAGCCATGAGAAGCAGCTTTGCGAAGAGACAAAGGGAAGCTCTGGGGACAGATGAGTGTGAAGCAACGGGTCACCCCCACTTCCTGCCGGCATCACAACCTGTGGGGACTTAGATCCTACCCAAGGGAGTAAGGAAGGGCTGAAGAAAGACTGAGGCCTGGAAAGTGATAGAATGGCGCTCAGATCCACAGCTCAGGCGCTGCCATTCTCAGGGTGCGCGGAGCCGGCCCCAGCAGGCTCTTTCCCTGGGTCCCATGGCAGCTACCACCAGTGGAAGGCACAGGCGGGAGGCACAGACTGGAGGGCAGGAGCTGGGAGAGCCTGCAGGGCACCCCCTTGCCCTCCACAAACTGCCACTGGAGGGGTCTGTCGCTCTTCTGTGGCACAGATCCCACCAGGCTGGTCACCTTGCCTCGTCCCTGCCTCCTCCCTTAGTCCTGCAGCCAGGGACTGTGGTTACTAATTTCTGGGTCATTTCTCCGCCCTCTGTTTAGCTTCTGAATGTTTTTACCACTAGTGTTACCAATTCCTTGCATTCAGTTATCTCTGTCTGTAGATACTTAAAGTGATCTCTGTTATCCTAGTTAGACCTTACCTGAAATAAGTCCGTTTATAGAAAAGGCAATGTGGTATCTCTTGCACTTCTGGCTTTGTAGTTTCCTGGTTATTTCACTGCCTTATTAATCAAATTCACCTTTGCTAGGTATCATGATTTACATCAGCTGTAGTATGATCCTTCCCAGACAATCGACATTTTAAAGTCATTTCTAGACAGGGCACCTTGAAGCAAAGATGTAACTTAAATAAGGGGCCTCAGACGTTCAGCTTCCAAGCCCCCAAGTTTCACAGGGTCTGTCCTTCAGGGCGGCCCAAAGTTGCCCCTAGAGTCATCATGGGGAAAATGGGAAACTCTAGCTAAATACACCTTTACTTACAAAATATTCATTACAAAGTTTTATGAAGAAGTGACCAACGTGTACAAAATGTTTCATCAATATTTTGTAAAATTTTGTAATGAATATTTTGTAAATAAAACTACATATAGCTACAATTTCCCCTTTTCTCTATGTATGGTGACTTTATGGGTGAATTTTGGGACACCGTTGGGCCTAATCCTTTATACTGATGCATTTTACCTTTATAGAGTGAACAGATCTTCACAGAACACAGAAGATCTCTGGGAGGTGCTTCTGCAGTAGTGCCACCCCTCACAGCCCCCTCTTCCACAGCCCCCAAGCCACACCAGTCTGAATTAACGCCACATCCACTGTCTGCAGGTGCCACAGACACAAAGCTGTTATCTGCCATTACCACCCGGCCAGGGCTTTATTAGGTGTTCTCTGTGACAAAGAAGAACAGCCCCAGGTTGTGATTGCGTCAAGTCAGGGTTAGGATGGGAGAGTAGAGCACCCCCCAGGGGAGGAGGCAGGGTGGGGACAATGCCTTCTCCAGAGAGCCTTGAGCCTCATCAACTCAAAGGCAAATCAGAATTTTGTTGCTCTGGTCATAGGACAATGCCAAACATTCCCAGCAAAGGGCAAGTGCAAGACATTCTTCAGAGAAAGTTATGTGATTTTAGACGGGACAAAATGAAATTAAGTTTCTGAATATAAAATATACAACGTTTTGTATATTCTATGGTTAATGAGAATGCTCTTCAGAACAATACACTACTGTGTCAAAGTGTTCTCCTAATGTACTGATAAAAAGAAAAGTCCATTGCTTTATTCCTGGATCTCTGCAGCATATATTACCCTATGCCCACTTCTATATTTGAGAAGTTACATACACATCTATGTTGTAAAGGAGTAACTGGTGTTTTCTAAACTTGTTTAGAGAACATGTGTTAAAATTTCCTCTTCCCTCTAACTTCCCCTCCTGTCCCCTCACTTATTTTAGGGCCCAGGAGAGGTGGCCTAACGGGTCTTCTGGCCATACAGCCTCCAGGAGTCACTCTGTCCAAGAAGGTGTTCACACTTCTCTGCTGTAGTGAGTTCATACACTACCGGGGTATTCTGGAACCAGTCTCCGTCAAGATTGTTTAAATATACCAAACAGGTCATACCTTTATAAAAATTTTTGATTTTTTAAAAAATAAATCCAACAAACTCTCTTGGTTGGAGACTGGTACCTAAATTTACAACATTTATAAACAATTTGGGGGTTCACGGCGTATTCGCTTAGCTCAGCACTTTCTAGGTTACATGACCAGTTACTTCAACTTTCCCCGTCTTAGGGAATTGTTGAGAGGTGTAAATTTGGAAGTGCACGTAAAAAGGGCTGGCACGTAGTGGGAGCTAAATAAGTGTCAGTAAATATTCCCATCGCGGAGCTGAACCAGTTTGGCAGAGGAGACACACCCGAATTAAGAAAAGAAAATCTTGAGGAAAGAAAGTAATCTCTTCCAAGAATGGAAAAGATCAGTCTTGGCAGATTCTAAAATAGCTAATGCAACCAGAATCTGACTTTCAACTTTACCCCCCACCACACTTCACTGGATATTTAGTAGTTTTCCAAAACGGATCCCCGAATTTGAACGTCGTGGGCTTCCAGTCCTTCCCGCTGCTCAGCGCCAAGCCCCGTAAGCCGAGACTCACAAACGACACCCGGGGCGCCCCTCGCGCGGGGAAGCCGGGGCGTCCCCAGCCCCGCAGGTGGGGTGC
>NW_003852425.1:15179107-15185707 GCF_000181295.1 Otolemur garnettii | reverse complement strand
GCGGGGAGCCTGCGGTGCCCGGGCACAGGGGTGGGGCCGGGGCCGCCGCGAGTGTGCGGCGCGTGTGAGTGAGTGTGCGGGGGCGTGCGCCTGAGTGCGCGCGGCGTGCGCCCGCCGGGAGGTGCGGGAACTCGCGACCCGGAGCGCCTCTCCCGCGGCGCCGCGGTGCGGAAGTCGGGGCGCGCTGGGCGCAGGCTCGCTCCCCGGCCGCGGTGCCGCGGTGCCGGCCGGAGGGCCTGGGACCCCACCGGGCAGTTCCCTGGGCCGGGCCTGCCACACCTCTGGCCGCGCGCCCGGCCGCGCACGGGTGCGACCGCCCAGGCCGGACAGCATCCTGGCGAGCCCCGGCCGCCGCTGCCGCCGCCGCCCTCGTCTGCACTCGACACCGGGTGCGGGGCCGCGGGGCGAGCTGGCCGGCGGTGGCCGCGTGCGCCTGTGTGGGTTGGGGCCCGGGGCGGGTCAGCGGCAGATGTCGCCGGGCATTGCTACTTCGCCCCACCTGTCGCGGCTGGCCTTGGGGCGGTGGGAAGCGGAGGGCAGGGGTTTGGAGCGGGCGGCACTCAGACTTTGAGCGGCGGCCCCATTGTTGAGCTGCCAAACTCTCTAGTGGTGGAATCTGCAGATCCCTCCTGGAGGGCAGGGGCGCGAAGGGAACGGCGGCCCCGTCCTTTTCCCCTTGCAAGGGTTGGTCCTCAGGGACTCCCCGCCTCTCCACCCGCGCCAGTTGGCGCCCGGCGGGTTAGCGATTTGCGTTGGAGCAAGGTCTCTGTGTGTGCGCTCACGGTTGTGCACAGGTAAAGCTGAGCTGGGAACTTTATAATCATTTGGAGAGGAGGAGGAGGAAGGCACAGCGTGTGCTTGGTACTCGGAGCCGGAAGAGCGATCCCCGCACGTTTCTGCTGTTACTCGGCTCTGGATTTTACGTGGTGTTTCTCCAGGAACCTCTCCGCCACGTTTTAGGGTTGTTAGCTGCTTGGTTTTCCCTAATTCTGTAGTGCAGGATAGACACTAGGGAGGGAGCAATGACCCTTTCCCAAAGTTTATTTAGACAGTATTGGTTATTACTGCAAAAGCTTTGGTACTTTATTAATTCAAGGCCATGCTTTATGCTTACAATACTGTGTTTAATGAATGTTTCGCAGATTCCCTCTTTTATTATGTAACTGTGAATGCATTATAAACTTAAAATGAACGGGGTGGTGAGCACAGGGGCTTTTTCATTTGATAGGAATTGTGGATAGAATGTGTTTTTGCCGACGGTTACTTTATTTAATTGCTCTGTTCCGGGATCTAATGTATACTTATTGATCTTATGTAACAGTCAGTGCATTTGCTTCTTTTGGCTGTATGTTTTGGAGAGCCGTTTTAAAATTAACTGTTAAATCTGTGCTGTGGTGAAAGTAATAAAACTTTATGTACAGCATTTAAAATTTATTTGCTGATTTAGCCTGGGAGTGGGGGAAATGGGTGGGGAAAGTCATCTCCTTTCCCTGAGAAAGAACTTTGACATTGTCACCAGCACATTAAAATGAATGCCTGGTTTTAAGCTTTCCCTTGGAAGGTTTGCCAGTCCCTGTTTGATGGCGCTCCCTGAGAGGGAGGTTTCTTATAAGTCAGGCTGCCTGCAGACCTGCCGTTCTAGTTACTGTCAGTCAGACTTGCAGTGAAAATGAGTATTTTTCTAAAAGTAGGAGGATGACTTCACGTGGTATTAGTAACCTAGGTTTGAATTTTACTCGCAGAAATGGAAACAAATGAATGCTGCTCTTTCAGGGGGTGGATTGCTATTAAAAGAACTGATCTTAGAAAGAGAAACTTTAAGACGGACGCATTTTCGTCTTACTGAACCAGTTATGGGCTGTCTTCCCATGTTGGAGAGGTTATGATTTGTCTGTAAGGTCAAGGATGGTTTCAGAGAAGTCACACCCTACTTAACACCTCCGTCTAGAAACTATAGATGATTCAGTTTTTGCAAGTTGTAAATGGCAAAAGAAGATTATTTGAAAGTAACCTGTGTGATGAGCTGAGCAGTCTGTGTCCGTTGTGGATTGTACTGTGACACACCATTTTATGTCTGCTCAGTGTTCTGTGGCTTGAGAGACGTTCTGGTCTCTCTTGTATGTGTTTTAATCTCTCATTTTTTCAGAGTCGTCTGGGACTAGTGGTTACAAAACATTTTTACTACCCTGAATGACATTTTTAAATAAAGTGATTTTTCCCCCAAGCACTTTTTCATTATCGGTCTCTTCTTAAATAACCCCTGAGAATTTCACTGTTTTCCAGTTTTTCTTTTTTCATGTTTTGGGAACTAGAACTCATAATTTCTACTCTGACCACTTTTTTTGCCCAACGTTTATCTTGCTTTCATAAATAATCTTTAATGATTAGTGGGGTTTATTTACCAAAACTCAGAAGGTCTGTGTGCTGACCTTCATATTTATAATGGTATGATTTGCGATGAATTTTGTTAAATTTGTCCTGTTGCCACTTTGTTAGTGATCTGTGCTGAAGCTTGCGATTTATTGCTTTTTTCGTGTAGGGATTTTGTGTGGGCCTGAACATTGCCATATGGAACTTCATATATTTTTAGGAAAACCTCCCCTTTCTGGATTGCCTGTGCTATTGGGGTTTACTGTTGAGTATATCACATTTATATATTTCCTTGTCTATCTGCCTCTGGTCTCGAGATTTCCTCTTTATTTGTGCCAGTGCCTGTACAGTGCAGGGACATCTAATAAGATTCTAGAAATACCACTGAATGACTGAATGAGTAAATAATTGACTACCTAAGGGGATACACCCAAAGAAAACCTCAGGGCTGTGTGGGCAGCCACCATGCAAGCAGTAGGCTGTTTCCTCCTTTCTTTTTATAATTCATTGCCCTACCATTGTTACATAGTTTGAGTCGGAGAACAATTAAATACCCAAACTGAAACATTTTTGAGAGTTAAAGTGGATACCTTGTAAATAATTATGCCAGGGTAATCTACCATGAGTCTAGACATAGGTCCTTCTGCTTTTAAAAGGACATCCTTTATTTAGGTGCAATAATAACTGTTACCCTAACTTGACACACTAGTTAATGTTTGCAAACTTTTCTATTTGCAGAAGCTTCACTTGCTGTCAAATGCTGGATGGTTTTTGCTTGGTTCCCCTTGGCATCCCTATCTGGAGGCCTCTGGGTAGCTCTTGGCCATGCATCTTCCTTTATTTTTGTTGCTTAGGTAGAGGTGAATGTCCCAGAGCATTCTGCCCCAGCTTCCTATAACCGGAAGCATTATCTTGTCTCTCCCCAGACAACATTGAGTCCATGCTCTAAGAATCTCACATCAGTTCTTTCCCTTCTTGCTGACTTTTTGAGAGGAGATCTGTTGATGTCTTTTCAACCTTCACCTAGGCCTGTAAATCTGACTTACAGATTTTCAAAGTATTCTCAAAATGGGTGTCATTTGAAAGGTACACATTTTGAGGACTTTTATATTACCCCCTTTTAGTTACTAATGGGAGACAGAGGTAGAGTGTTTAATTTTGTAGATTTCTGTATGGGCTGTCTCTTGAAGACGGCATGTTCTTATACCAGTTAGTCTGGCTCTTTCACTGTCCCCGTCTTCTTGATCGCCCCCTTGTTGGCACCTGTACACTCAGTGACACACCCAGCAGCCAGCGGAGTGGGAGTGGGGGAAACACGGATAGGACGTATCCTTTCCTGGTTTCTCTTTGTGTCACTCCTGGGACTCCTGGTTTGTGTTCTGTTCTGGGTGAGGCACTGGCAGAATAGGGATAATCAGTTTCTACACTTTATTTACTATGAAATTACGACCGTTTCCTAGACGTCCACGTCAGCTCCAGGGCAGGAGTTCCAGATAATTCCTTTAAGGCTCCCTGCTTTCAAATCCAGAATGAAGTTTTGGTTGATTTCCTTCTTTTGGCAATGAAAAAATATTTGAAAGTATAAATATTTTCCCAAAGCATTTAAAAGCATATGAAAGAATATGTCACCAAATACATGAGGCCATTATATGAAAGTTTGAATGCGATTTAAGACTTTTAAAACAATTCTTTGTTTAGGATTAAGAAAATTTGGATTTTTCTAATATTTCTTTTAAGTTTTCAATCTAAAATGTCTAAGAGTTTTAATGAAATCTAACTTTGTGATTGACATAAGCCCTAAAAACTAAACAAGAAATACAGATCTTTATTTAACATTCAACCATATAACCAGTGAGTATGGGTGGATACATTTTTTCTTCCTTATAATTTATAATTAAAAAAAAATCCTATAAGCTCTTGGGAGAAAGAGTCCATGATTTTGGAGGATTTTGTGTAAGATGCTTCACTATGTGCCTTAAAATCCTAATATGTTTTAAGTTGGAAAAAACCTTGCAGCTCATAATTAAACCTGCCTTCCCCTAACCGTTTCACAAATGAGACAATAATGCTTTTAGATAAAGTGCTTCACCACACATTTAGAATAGGATTCCATTTACAGAAATTAATTACTATACATTTTTCAGGGAGACGATTATTGTGTAAAAGGCTATACGTGAGGCCTTATCATTGAACAGAGCCCACAAAGTAGAAAGACAAGTTAATGGGCTTTCAAGTCAGACCAGGTGGGGTTTAGATTTTTGCTCTGACTCTTAAATTGTGTTACTTTGTGGAATACTTAAAAGGGAGTAATACTGTTTTCCTGATGGAGTAGTTAAAATTAAATGATATAAATTGTGTAGAGCTTTTGGCATATAGGAGATGCTCAAAGATAGGACTGTTTTTATCCCCTTTCCCCATTATAAATATGTTAAATACAAAATCAATGTCAACTTCATAACGTCAGTATTGGGGAGATTGTTTGGAGTAATTAAAGTTCTTATTGTTAGGTAACCATTTTTATTACATTGTAATTCATTTCATATTAAAACCAGAGGCTTCATTGATTGGGTAGAACCAAGGCTAATTATTTAGATTTCTTGGTTATCCAAGTTGAATATAGTTGTTGGCAAAAGGAATGAAAGTGAGCGTGTGTGTCTGTTACCCACATCTGAAGAAGTTCTGAAAGCTGATAGGCATGCTGCTTTCTGGGAATGACCACTCTGGGGCCTTAGCTCCTTCCAGCCCCTCAAGCTTAGGAAGCAAATATCTTTAATTCAGTAATTACCCATTTCCTTTGTTTTTGTTTTGTTTTGATTTGTTGTTGTTGTTGCAGTTTGGCTGGGGCTGGGTATATGGGGCCACCCTCCGTGTATGGGGCCTGGGGCCTGAGCCCTGCTCAGGGAGCCACAGGCGCCGCCCTGCCCATTTCCTTTGGATGAAACTCTACTGATAAAGTAATAAAGTAACAAACTCCTTACCCTTACGCTTGTTTGTCTTCTGTTTGAGAACTGTCACACTGTTGCCAATTTTTTCACGCCCTAAGCACCTGTGTAGGTAAAAGGAGGCTCCTGGGCTCACTGGAGCCTCCCACGCCTCCTGCCGTGGGACACATCAGAAAGCCCAACAGCGGGAGAAACCTTTGCAGGTAGAAAAGGACTTCGGGGAGTTTTCTTAGTCTTAGCAAATTAACCCAATTAACTAGGGGGAGGTGTAGGAGATAAAGATAGATTCTCTCACACATTAACTTCCCAGGTAAGACGGGGAAGGCACAGAGGAGAGGCAGAGAGCTTGAGGAAGGTGGTAACTATAAAAGCGTTTTGGAGTCATTCTCATTCTCTCTCTCCTTTTCCAAGAGCCTCCCAGTCTCTTGCCTCACCTCAGTCTTGTGGAAGGTTTTTGTTGTTGCTGTTTAATGGCCAAAATGCGCAGATAGGACAAGTTGATTGCCATAATAATAACATCACATCTGTAAAGGGCTTCGCACCTGCAAAACATACTCAGTTATCTCATTTCATTTGACCCACCTAACAAGTGTATCAGGAAGAGGAATGGTACACGTGTCATTGTCCTCATTTAAAGAGTGCTATTTGTGCAAGGTCAAGAGCAGAATCCCCGCCAAGGCCAGAGCTAGGACCTCAGCCTCAGCGTTATTTTTTTTCTGTGGACTACTGTGATTTTGATGAACATTGAATAGAGCTAGGGTGGGGAGACCATCACTGTGACCCTCAATTTTTCTTACCTCCTTATTTAGCCCACTTAACTATTAGTCTCTAGGTAGAGTTGAAGCAAAAAAAAAAAAATTATATACACACACACACACACACACATATGTAGAGAGAAAGAGAGACAAATAAGCTTGATGGAAATGTTTGTGGGTTCTTGTAGCTGAAGAAACTCAAAATTACTTTAATTGAAATAACTGTTATATGGCGCTTACCCTATATCTGATATTGTTGCTTCCTGCTGGTTTATAGTTAGAATTGATATCAGGTTATAAGTTATGTTACTTGTTAAGTTAAAGGTTTATTTTTGTATTTCATGTTTAGTATCTGGAGTAGAACAGAAAAATTATTATGCCTGTGTTCCCTTGGGACTCATTGGAAATTATACAGTGACATCATCTGGGATTTAGTCTGGTGAGTTACGTATTTTGCTTTTTCTGTTTGTTAACCAGTTGTGTGAACATAATACTGTAATGTGTGTTAAGGACAATGTAAACAACAAGTGACT
>NW_003852425.1:15114952-15178290 GCF_000181295.1 Otolemur garnettii | reverse complement strand
GCGTGTCACTGCAGACATACATGCTACACTTACAAAATACTTACTGCTAGCATCATTCTATTTGGAATATTTGATTCTTTGAGTAGATTTTTCTTTTTTTAAATTCCTATAAGATAATGGAGATCTTATCCAGTAATATTTCAAAGTTTAGTAGTTAGAGGTAGCTACTCCAATTTGGGAAAAATTTTAGTAAAAATTTTGATCTCCAAAGATTGGTAAAATAATTTGTACAACATTTTATTTTTATATCATCACATAGAAAGAATGGCAGAAAAGAGCATCATTTTCACTTAGTTGTATGGCAGCTCCACGGCAAGTGTGATATTCCTTTTATCACACCATAAATTTAAACTGGTAAAAATATGCCACGTTGCTTCTCCCTTCAGTTGTCTTTTTTCGGTATGTCATCTGTGCGTCTGTGTGGACATGGTTGTCATGTGGCTCCAAGTTTTTGAAGAGAAAAAAAATTAGTAAAGCCGTGTTGGTGTGAGGTCCTGCTTCCGAGCATCATTCCACTTGGCCAGCGACTTTGTAGGTGCTTGCTCTGAATCGTGTAGGAGGTCACGATCCTCAGAAAACAGTTTCCTAACAAGGGATTTCTAAATCAGAAGTCAGCATCAGAAGGATTCAGAGGGGTGGTGAGGAAAAACAAGCATTTTAATTTTGTGAAGTTAATAAAACCTAGCCAACTTATGAAAATGCATTTTGAAACTCTGGAAAAATGGAAGCATTGCTAAGGCTTTCATTTTGGGTAAAAGCCGGAAGCCTGAACACGACTGTGAAGGCGTCCAGGGAACACTGACAGGAGGCGGTGTGGCTGGGTCCCTGTCGCACTCAGCTGAGGTGAAGCACAGCGCCAGGAGCAGTGGGCAAAGCTGCGGCATCTGGGTGTCTGTGTCTACTTCTGTCTGTCCTCGTGTATGAACACATGTGGACAGTTGTCCTTTGATGTGCCTGGGGCTTGTTTCCAGGACCTCCCCCAGGTACCCAAACCTGAGGATGCTCAAGTTCCTGATCCAAAGTGGCTTCGTATTTGCATATAACCTGGGCACATTCTCCTGTGTGTGATTTGTTTAAATCATCTCTGGATTACTTAAAATGCCTGTTATAATGACAGTGTATGCAAATAGTCGTTACACTATATTGTTTGGAGGATAATGATAAGAAAAACATGTCTGTACATGTTCAGCACGTGTATGTAATATTTTTAGAAAACGTTTTCTGTATGTGGTTGGTTGAACCCACAGATGTGGAGCCCTCAGATCCAGACTGCTGACTGTACATGTGTGTGTCAGGAGAGACAGTCACGCGTGTCAGTAAGGTGACGTTCCAGCAGAGCTGTGCAAGGTGTGACGAGTGACCATGGGAGGTCATGAGGATCTGCCTCTGGAGGTGTTCAGATGCACACTGGGCAACCATTAAGAATCTTTCTGATTCTGAGATTATACAATTCAAAATATTTAAAATGTGAAGGATTATTTAAATGTCACAAAGATTTCTCTTTCACTGAGTATAGCGTATATAGTAAAATTGACCCTTGTCTTTTTAAGGTATATGGTTTGATGCCTTTTGGCAAACATATCTAACTGGGTAGCGATCACTGCAGTCAGTGTATAAAATATTTTTATCATCTCCCCGAATTCCCTTTGGCCCCTTTGTAATTGTCCCCAGCCCTTGGCAATTACTGAATTGTGGCCCAGTAGCTTTGCCTTCTCCAGAAAGTGACACGCAGGTGCCTGGGTGCTAAGTCAGAGGTGGCTCCTGCCCAGTGTTCTGCTGTTCACTGCGAGGGGCGCTGTGTGTGCACGGACCACAGTCGGCTCCTCCGTCTCCCTGTCGGTGGACGTTTGGACTCTTCCCAGTTTTCGGTGACTGTGAATGAAACTGCTATCAACATTCCCGTTCAGGTATTTGTGCAGACAGTACTTTTAGTTTTCTTGGGCAAATATCTGGGACTGTGGAAGCTGGATTGTTTAGTGAGCATTTACTCGATTTTGTAAGTAGTGGCCAAACTGTCCTCCAGAGTAACTGTGCCTATCAAAGACTTCTACATAGCTAAAATATCCATGCCGAAGGTTTGCAGGTGACGGAACCTGATTCTCATGCAGCAAGATTTATTGTTATTTTATGTCCAGTTTTAACACATTTGGCTAGCAGTCACTTTCAGCCCACAGTGGATTAGAAACAGTAAATTAGAAGGCCAAGGGATAGGTTGTTAGCAATTATAAGCAGACAAAAATTATGTTCACAAACTTAACTATACGGTAATTATAGATTAAAAACAAGGCAGGAGCTTTAGGACTGAAATTCTTCTATGTGATGAATTCTGACAAGTTTCCAAACCTGTGTGCATATTAGAATCACCCGGGGATCTTTTAAAACTTTGAGTGCCCAGGTTATTCCCCAGATCAGTGAAATCACAGATCTGGTGTGGAACACAGACATCAGGACTTTTTGAAGCTCCTTGGATGATTTGGGGACATAAACAAGTTTGGGGACCACTGCTGGAAGAACGGCATGTGAAATTGAAGGAGCGTTGGACTGGGAGCCTGGAGTCCTGGGACAGAACCATGGCCACAAACCAGCTGGGTGGCTCTGGGCAGCCCCGTCTCCATGGCTGCAGTGTCCTCTCCTCTTCTGTTAGGGGAGGTGAAGCTTCCAGGGCCGTGAGCGCCAGGATGCTGCTGGCATTAAAACCAGATGATTGTAGATATCCCTAAACTAGCATTAGTCATGCTCCGGAGATGCCGTCTCTCAAAGAACAGCTCTGTCCTGAATGGTTTGTTTCAGGTACCTCTTAACAAGGGCTTTGTTAACGTGACGTTTATGTTTGTGTCTGTTGTATGTGGTATTGTGCCTGGCTACAAAATGGTTAAAGCATACAGGGCAGTGTTTTGATTAGGAATGAGTGTTTCTGATAAGCCTTAGTTTTAAAAATTCTCAGAATGCAATTTCCAAAGGAACTGTTGGTATAGTAGTCGTGAGACTTACCAGCTACTTCCAGAGCTGATCTAAGGAGCTTAGGCATTGAGGTTGTGTTTTCCAAGTTTTGCTCTTGGTGCCAAGCAGAATGGAGGCTTTGCCTCTTGGAGCCAAGTTCACAGCCATGTGTATCCCCTGCAGCTTGGGTATCTGACTGCTCGTCCTGGGAGGTGTTGTGGTTTCGACCTGTTTGCTTTACTCTCAGCCAGAATACTTGTCCTGGGTGTCCCGTCCTGCTCCAGATGCTCTCTGTGTGTGTCTCTTCCCCCTTTTGAAGGAAAATGGATAGTTTAAACATCTCTTTGAAGGCATTTCTAATTGTTGTGAAGGAAAATAGTCCTGGAAATTTGAGGTCAAAGGATGGACATCAGGCTCTTTTTCATTTATATTTTCTCGTTTGGAAAAATCAAACACATTATCTTTTGGGTACATCATCCTCCCTTTTTTCTTAGGTAATTCCTGCTTGTAAGCAATAAAAAGGAAAAATAGGTACTTTCCTGGTGACTGTGTAGGTGATACTTTTAAAAGGTATTAATCTTAATTATATAAAATAATAAATACACTTTCTGTGTAAAAAGAAATGAAAATCTATATAGAAAGCTTTACAGTTGTCGCTATAAAATTTAAGAAACACCTATTTTCCTTAGCATTTTTACTTCTGGAATGTCTTGCAGAAATAGTGCCATGTGTTTATATATGTATATGAGTATTTCTACATAAATATATATGTGTGTCCACATGCATGTACGTAGTTACAGGCTTTCATTGTTGGAAGAAGCGGCCACCATTATCACTGCTCAGGAGAAGGGAGGGTGCCCCAGAAGAGGAGGAGAGGTTTTTCTAGACGTGTCTGGCGTTGGTGGTGTGAAGAGGGGTTTTTCCTGTTACAGTGCATCACTGTGAATTATATGGGTGGCTTTCAGTCTGCATGTATTGTTTTTACAAGTTTCAAAAACAAAAAGAAGTACCAGTTGTCAGGATCTGCTTCTGACACCACTTGTCAGGGCCTGGGACTGGCCAGGTCTCCGGCCTGGCTTAGGTAGGTTCTGGACGCAGACTGCTAAGCTACCTTGCTCAGGAACAGTTTCTCTTAGGTGCCTGAGGGCTATCTACTTTAGCTGGAGAGAGAGAGTGTGTGTGTGTGTCTTAGAGTAAAGCAGTCTTAAAACAGATAGATCTTAGTCTTTGGCAGAGCTTGGTAATCTTCAGCAGAGAGACGCCGTGCTGGCGTTCTGCAGGCAAGAGAGGAGACAGAGTCAGAGTAAGCGGGTCTGTGATAGAATGCACATGCCCCCGACTGCCTTCTCCTCCAGCCTAATAGAGGCTGATCTCGTGCCTCTCAACACCACAGGTGTAGAGACTGCCAATTCACCAAGCTCTCATCTCGTGAGCTCTTTCATACTAAATCCCTCTCCATGCCCTTTTCACCAAGGTGTTCCATTACAGGTATGTCTTATAACTCTCACTCCTCCTAGCCATAAGCTATACGGGCTGCTACAGCCAATCGTAGGAGTAGGTTAGTAGGGAAGGAAAAAGACTTAGAAAGTATCTAGGAGAAGAAGGCAGTTATAAAACGTCCCCAGACTGCAAGAGCTCTTTGAGATATCTCAGCACAGTTGAAAAACTTAGTAAGTCCCAGTGCATCCTGGGAAAGTAAATCTCATTTCTTGGAGTGTGTCACTGACTCATCCACCCTGCAGCACTGGAGCGGCTGTTGGCAATGCCGGGAGGTGTCCTGGTGCCAACTCACCTTTGTCTTTGGGAAACTTTGCTTTCCTTTCTGTCCCTGAGAATTATATTATATCTAGACTTTCTTAGATCTTGCCAATCACAAAAAATATTTTTGATAAACTAATTTGGTCTATAAAAGACTAAAAGTGTTTTAAAAGAAGATGGCAAGAAAGAGCAGTGGTTGGTTGATGGAGTGAGTCTAACAATGAATTTCATGTCTTGTATCTCAGCCCAAGCTTTAGGGAGTTGCATTTTTTTAAATAAGCGTATTACTGATACAAAAACATAAACACAGGAAAGTTAAGCAATTCTTTGAGTTTCTTAGCTGAAGTACAGATAGTAGATGTGGTTTGGTAGAAAGGAATTCTTTGTGTTGCAGTTGTGAAGCTTACCAGATACTTTCAAAGCTCATCTAAGGAGCCAAGGACTATTGGGTTTTGTGCCCAAGGTTGAAAAGTTTGGCCTTTGGAGAGCGTTGGGAGCTGTGACCCTCCCTAGGTCACACCTGGTGACTGTCTTCATCCTGGTGCGCCAGGTTCTCCATATGCGGTGGGGTTTGCACCTGTTTGCGTTACTTCTAGCCAAAATTCACAGTTGTGTGCTATACCTGGTACTTTTAAAAAGTGCACAGTGTCCATCTTCTAGAATTCGTGTCACTTTGTCTGGTGTCGTGTGTCCAGTTCCTCATAGGTCTCTAAGAAGTGAGTGGCACCCGTGAGTACTGCAGGCTGCTCGTGCTTCCGTCTGTGCTGTTACATCATCTCATATCACCCCCTGCGGTGAGGGGTCTGATATAAGATGCTTAGGTGTCACTCAGGTGTTACATTTATTCCTGGTAGTTGTTTAATAAACCAGTTTCAAAAGCATTTTTCAACTATCAGTTGACTTTTCTGTTTATTTTCTGTTCTAGACTCTTCTATTCACAGAAATTTTGCCGCTGCATTTTTCTTTTCCTTTTTTTTTTCTTTTTTAAGAGAGGGTTTCATTGTGTCACCTGGGGTAGTGTACAGTGTCATCATTATAGCTCATTGCAAACTTTTGCTTCTGGGCTCCAGTGATCCTCCCGCCTTAGCCTCCCAAGGAGCTAAGACTCTAGGTGAGCATTACCACATGTGGCTATTTTTTTTTTTTTTTTGAGACAGTCTCACAGAGTCACACTCTGTACCCAGATAGAGTACAGTGGTGTCATAGTAGCTCACTGCACTCTAAAGTCTGGGCTCAAGTGATCCTCTTCCCTCAGCCTCCCAAGCATCTGAGACTACAGGTGCACACCACTGAACCTGGATAATTTTTTTCATTTTTGGGAGAGACAGGATCTTGCTTTTGGTCAGGCTGAATTCCTGACCTCACAATCCTCCTGCCTCATCCTCCCAGGGTGCTAGGATTACAGGAGTGAGCCACTACATTTGCATGGTCTTTAATTTTTTTGTTCAACTCTCTAGTTTTGTACAGACAAGGTTTCACTAGGTTGCCCAGGCTGGTCTCAAACTTCTGGCCTCCAGAGATCCTCCCACCTCAGCCTCCCAATGTGCTGGCATTACATCTATGGGCCAGTGTTTCCAGGCTGTTTCCAGTCTATTTTTTGCTTTAAACTGTATAGAAAAGGCATTAATGGAAACAAGAAGGGTGTCTGTGGTCCCAAATTTTTGCTTCTCTGGAGTGTGGCAGTCAGCATTATACCTGATTTCCGGATGCAGCTCAGTCTTGGTGCTGCCGGGGCCACACCTGTGGCCGGGTGCCCAGTGCACTCACCTGCAGTGAGTGGTATTTATGAGAGTACTTTGTATCCTTTATCTTGGCAGTATGCTTTTTGGATGCAAGGTTTATTTTAGAATATGAGACAAAATGCTGAGTCATGACTAGGTTTCTTAAAAGTAACAAGCAATTTTTCCATAAGCCCATATGGACTTATTTTCCATAAGTCCATAAGCAATTTTTCAAAGTAAAATCTGAAGACTGTACTGCTGAACTTGACCTATCTCCAGTGGTAGCCACAGCTAATTTTCCCAGGAAATTCCTTTTAATAAGAAATTTTGTTGTGGAAAATATTTGCTCTCTAGGTGTCAAGGTATGTTGACTGTGGGCCCGTTCAGTTTTTAACTGTCTTTAGCGTCTCCTTTTTGGGTGGAATTCTGGGATTATCAGGTGTACCTGGACTTTTCCCTGTCAAGAGGGGGCAGTCCTAAAGAGCCACTGCCCTTCTAAAGGGCAAACAGAAAAAGTCAGTTCCTGTAACTGCTCCAGGACCTTGACCTAAGATTTAAGGCGAGTTAGGCAGTTCTCAGGAATTTAATGGTGTACAAAATTTAGTTTCCTGTCACAATTGAAGAATGGGAGGTCCACTGCTTAATCAGCCTTCTGCCCAGCTGAAAATGAAATATTTGCCAGGCAGAGCTCCCTTTCCTGAAACTCAGCCTCCACCTCGCGCTTTCTGGCACCACACAGTTCACTAGGTGGTCTTTAGAAGGCTATATTTATAAGTACAGAGAATTCCTTCATGGGAGCATCTGTGAGTCTTGGTTCCCCCGTTCATACTCCTACGTGAATCCCAAGACGTGATCTGCTCCTGTACTGTGACAGTGGCCTACAGAGAATGCTGAACCACCTGGAGAGCTCCGAGTTTTGAGAACACAGTATTTTTAATTTGGACCCAAAGTACTGATGTTTGATAGCTAAAAACGTGCCGTTTTCCAGCTCTAAGGATTGCTCATCACTAGTTCAACAGGTAGCATCTGTTAAATATCCCGTGCACAGAATATTTAAAACGAGCCTTTTCATGTTCCAGTGCAGTGAGACTCTCATTCAGAAATTTTACCTAGAATAGAGACCTGTTTGACGTTGTCCTTAGTTGCTAGGTTGAATATTTATGTTCGGGAATATTGGCTGTGCTTATCTCTAAACTTTCTGGTTAGTATTATTTTCTATTGTGAATGTGTATCTCAGTGAAATGTATTAGGTTTTCTTGCTCCAGGCTGTTGGGTTGAAATTTCCAGAGCTCTTAAAGCACATCTGCACCTTCCACTTAGCTGAGGTGTTAAATCACCAGGTAGATGGCCGAAGATCCCAGTTGGATGGTTCTGCCCGAGCCAGGTGATAATTTCTATTGGCTGTTGGACTATCAGCTGACAATAGTTACTCCTCTACCAATAGTGGCAGCTTCATATAAAACCAACATTTGACCTTTGTACATTCATTTTTTTTTTTTTTTTGAGACGGAGCCTCAAGCTATCCCCCTGGGTAGAGTGCCATGGCATCACGCTCACAGCAACCTCCAACTCCTGGGCTCAAGCGAGTCTCCTGCCTCAGCCTCCCAAGTAGCTGGGACTACAGGTGCCCGCCACAACGCCCGGCTATTTTTTGGTTGCAGCCATCGTTGTTGTTTTGGCGGGCCCGGGCTGGGGATTCGACCCCGCCACCTTAGGTGTATGTGGCTGGCGCCTTAGCCGCTTGAGCCACAGGCGCCGAGCCTGTACATTCTTTTGACTACTTTCTTCATGTTTCTACTTTTCTCGGTGCTTATTTTCTAGCTAAATTAATAATTTCTGCCTATCTCTAGGCCTTTGTATTTTTCCATCCCTTCATCCCCAACCCCAGAAGATGGCGAGAATCCCTGAAGGTTTGCCGTGATGCAGCAGGTTGGCCGGCTTCCTAGGGGACGAAACTTTTGATGAGTCTGTTGGCCACAGAAACCCGTTCCACTGCTCTTCACCATGACTTTGTCCACTGTTAACTTGCTTTGCAATGTTTTTTTCTCACAGACAAAAAAAGAGGAATTTCAGCCTAGCTTCTGTATAAATTATTACCCAATTCAGATAAAGTGGGGTCTGAATTCCTGGATTTAAAGAAGTTTATAGTATACAGATGTGAATGCAGTAAATGCCTGGTGGAGGACTGTGGGTTGTTACGGGGCGCGGGACTGGGAGGAGCCCTAGCCCAGTGTCTCTGTTAGTGCAGACGGGGTGTCCCCAGGCTGTGTCCTGGTCGTTTCTGCCCTCCCTGGCCCTCTGTCTGTTGCCTTGCAGAATGAAGTGTCAGGCAAATGGTCCTGCCTATAGCTGCCAGTTAGGTTATGTGGCTGGAGCCCTTGGCTGTGTCCTCCCCTGTGTTCTTCCAGGGCTGTAGAGTTTGTGAGAAAGGAAGGATTAATTTATCATTTGCCTGAGGGTAAACGCATGTTTAGCATAAAGATGGGGTGCTTCATACACTGTCCTGCAGTGTTATTATCTGAGAAATCTTATATGCATTATAGATACGCATGTAAATTTCATCTTAATAAAATATAAAGATGATTAAATCTAGAAAGATTGATGGACTAGAGTATTTTGGTTAAATAAAAATTTAAAATCTAAGGTTATAGTAAATAGTAAAACTATATCGATTTCTTTGGCACTTGCTTTATCTGAGGAATTGTTCTGAACGCTCTTCATGGTGCTGTAGATGCAGACGGTAGGGAGGACAGGAGGGCATCGGGAACGGCACAGGCTTTCCTGAAGGACAGTAAGGCTCGCAAGTGGCAGAAGGGTTCTGCTTTTCTTTTGTAGCTTTCTAATTGCTTGGATTTTAAATGAACAGCCAAACTTTGGGAGACATTTCAATTAGGAAATTGTTATTTCTTTTTTTTTTGAGACAGAGCCTCAAGTTATCCCCCTGGGTAGAGTGCCGTGGCATCCCAGCTCACAGCAACCTCCAACTCCTGGGCTCAAGCGAGTCTCCTGCCTCAGCCTCCCAAGTAGCTGGGACCACAAGCGCCCGCCACAACGCCCAACTATTTTTTGGTTGCAGCCGGCATTGTTGTTTTTGGTGGGCCCAGGCTGGATTCGAACCTGCCACCTTGGGTGTACGTGGCTGGTGCCTTAGCCACTTGAGCCACAGGTGCCGAGCCAGGAAATCATTATTTCTTATACAAAGAGGTTCATGAGAATTATTTAATGAATTTTCCAATAACTTTTTCATCTTCAAATCAGTTACATTTTGATTAGCAGTCTCAGATACTTAAAACTGTTACCTCCTTCCAACTAAAGAGCAAGTACAAGATAGTTTCTTAGAAGAGACATTCTCACTGTTTCCCTTAATATTTTATTTTCCAAAACTTGTAGTTTTCTAGGAACCTACTTGTTATTTGTGGTAGTTGTTGTCAATGAAGTTTCCCAAGCTATGCAGTGTGGTGATTGTGGGGAACAATGTTAGTATTCCTTGTGAATTGTTCTGCCATTTATGGAAGTAGTCAGAAGTACAACATCTTAGGTGTTGCAGCATGAAACAACTGTCAAGCCAGTGGGGTCGCTTATGATTAAATAGTCAAGTAAAATGACATCTGTTCTTTTATATTTTTACTGTTAAAAATTATGTGATGTGTTGAATTTAGGATTAACTTTTAAACAACAAAATTATTTTCTTTAAATAATTGACTAGGAGAATGGAAAGAGGAGCATTTACAGGGTTGGGAAAAACTTTCATCTAAGATTCCACCATACCCGTAAAATTATTATTTCAGGTCTAAATTGGATTCTTTAAAGAAATTGATCAGCTCAATCAAATTTTTTTTTATTAAATCATAGCAGTGTACATTAATACTATCATGGGGTACAGTGTACTGTTTCTGTATACAATTTGAAATACTTTCCTCCAACTGGTTAACATGACCTTCATGTCTTTTTCTTAGTTATTGTGTTAAGACATTTATATTCTACATTTAGAGAGATTCACATGTACCCTTCGGTTGAACCAGAGGCGTGATCCCACCAATCACCCTCCGTCCACCCACCCTCCCCTAGAGGCGTCTCCTTAAGAATTGCAGTAGTCAAGAGCTGAGCGTTTATTAAAAATTACACTATGGCAAAAATATTTTGAAGATTCTTGCCCAAGTGCGCGGTCGCTTTTACCTGCTTAGTGCTGAGCTGCGTAAAGAAACAGACTTGTCCGGATTGAAGGGGGCGCTGAGTCGGGCAGCATCCTTGTTCTGTGGGGTTCCCCATCCCGACTTGATTGTAGCACTCACAACTCTAGTTTCCCTTGCCTTTGAGTTCTTGAAGGCAGGGAGAGGGTGGTCATCCTGCCTGCTCTGAAACCTTTAATAGATACAGATAAAAATCTGACCGTGGTTTCTTTCTGGCGAGTGTCATTTCGTGCTCCCCGGCCTTCTCTAAGGCTCTGCCCCTTATGCTCTCCTAATCTGAGTCTGTCTGCTTTTAGGAGTGTGCAGACGGGTGCCTAAAATGGAAGTCGACATTAACGGAGAGCCCAGAAGCGCCCTGAGCAGCCTGCCCTGCCCGGCCGCCGAGGCCAGCTCCCCGGGAAAGGCGGAGGCGGAGAAGCCGCGCTGCTCCAGCACGCCCTGCTCGCCGATGCGCAGGACCGTGTCGGGCTACCAGATCCTGCACATGGACTCCAACTACCTGGTCGGCTTCACCACTGGCGAGGAGCTGCTCAAGTTGGCCCAGAAGTGCACGGGAGGCGAAGAGAGCAAGGGGGAAGCCCTGCCCGCCCTGCGCTCCAAACAGCTGGACGCGGGACTGGCGCGCTCGTCGCGTTTGTACAAAACCCGGAGTCGGTACTACCAGCCCTACGAGATCCCCGCAGTCAATGGCAGGCGGCGAAGGCGCATGCCCAGCTCAGGAGACAAGTGCACTAAATCTTTACCTTATGAACCTTATAAGGCCCTGCATGGGCCCCTGCCCCTCTGTCTTCTTAAAGGTAAGAGGGCTCACTCCAAATCTCTGGACTACCTCAATCTAGATAAAATGAGCATCAAGGAGCCCGCGGACACAGAAGTGCTCCAGTACCAGCTCCAACACCTGACCCTCCGGGGGGACCGAGTGTTCGCCAGGAGTAACACATGAGCGGCCCGCAGAGAGGGTAAAGCCGTTTAGGTCAGCCGACAGTGGCCAGAGAAACCCACTGCTGTAATCTGTACATGACTCTTCACATTATAGATGGTTATATCGGCTAAGTGTTCCTGGAACATAAAAATTGTTTGGATTAATTTTGAAGACAGAATGGAATCACAGGTACTGGGGGGATCTCATTCCAGAGCTCACAACTGCAAAGAAAACAGAGTATGGGCCGTTAGTTCATAGAGCTTTTTAGCTAGGAGAAAAGGCTTTGGTACAGTGATTTCCCCTTTATGATTCTGACGCTCAAATTGGGAATGTTATCTGCTTGGTTGTTGCTGAATTGGTATGAGTCATTAGAAATTTATATCCTAAGTATTCAAGTATGTCTTGAATCTCTGTGTTTTACTATACAATGTATGTAATGATTTGTTTTATGAAATTTAGAACTTGAACATTGCTGACTTGGACCACTTTTTATTTTTAAATATTGAGTTTAAATATTTTATAACTGGTTTTGCACTGAAAAAAATTAACATTTCAGACTGATGAGAGAATAATCTTTCTTCACTTGCCTCAGTAATATTATTGAGGAATGAATTTTTTATTTCCGCATGGAAAGTTATTGATCTCTATGGCTGTAAAATATTTCTTTATAGCGTTATTAAAGTGTGTCTTAATAAAATTAAATTTGGGATACAAAGTATTTATTTTACAGTTGGAAGGGGGGGAAACTTTTCCAGAAGGTTTCCGATATGAAGTTTCATAAGTCAAAAAGTTTCCTTAGTGCTTATTTTCTAATTTAAAAATTCATCTAGAAGTTTAAAATGGAAAGGATTCTTTCAATTGTGGATCATAGGCACAATACCATCTGCATCTGAATTTTCTGTAAGTGAATAGAACTTTAATGGAGGATTTCATGATTTCTACTATTGAATGCTTCCGCTGAGCGTGAAACGGTACCAGTCAGCACGGCAGCGGGTCCGCTCACATTTAGTTCTGTGCAACACAAGCGCTCATTGAAATTCTACTTTCTAGGATTAGGGTAGGAGCCTAAAGTGCTTCTATAGTTTTAATGGGTTAATCCTGGATTACTTAACAATTTATGTCAATTGCACTGGTTTAATTTGTTGCTAAAGAAATAATGCCCTGGCTTTAGTAACAAATACAGCTCAACTATTCTTGAATATATTTTGGGAAAAGAAAAATGTATGTAACTTTTGTAAAGATTTCTATTTCTTTCTTTCCTTTTTTTTTTTTTTTTTTAAACTCTTGAAGGTGCAATTTATTCCTGAACTGGCATTTCTGGCAGCATAGAACTGCTTCAGGCATGATTTGGGGGCTACGAGTTTCTTTGGTGTTAGTAATCTAGCTTATAAAATAAGAACGCTGGTTAATTAATGAGCGGGTCACTCTTGGCACAATTGGGGTTTTTCTTCAGCCAGAACAAATGGCAAACTCTATTTAGAGCAGAGTAAGTATCACAAAACCCTAGGAACTCTTAATTAGTGTTTATTATACTTTCTTTCAGGCGAACCATATGAAAGAGGCTTGGGGAGTTGGCCCACATCTTACTGAGTTGATCAGATTTCTTGGTGGGCTGGCACTTTTTAGCTGTTGTATATTTTAAAGTAAATTGCACCTCTGTAACATACTGTATTGATGAATGATCACTAAGATTAACTATATCTGTACAGTCATTAGTTTGACAAGAAATAGAATCCTGTCAGATGCCAAAGAGTTGGGATTTTTACGTTTAATGATTAAACACCATTATTTATTGATGATTTACTCTGTGGAACTGTATTATTTCTAACGATGAAATAAAAGGGTGACGTAAACACACATTGTTGTGTGGTGCTTTAAGCTAGGTCCACTGGCAGGCAGCAGGCTAGTTACTGTTCAAGAATTCTACTGAAGCACTTATTTTGAGCCCTATTTTTGTTAAACAAAAATACCAAAAAAAAAAGAATTACTTCTGATGCTCGTTGGCATTTTAACATAAAGGATGTATCATGGCAATGATGTACTTACTACGTGTGTTTTCAGTCTGTTGGGAGACCCTGTGTACCTGTGACATCTTTACATGTGCTTGGATTTCTTGAGCTAAATAAACTTATGTAGCTTTTTGGTTTTGTTTTTTTGCTTAAAGATAGGTGAAGCTCTGTGACAAAAATCAAGGGGTTAAAAATATGAGATATGGAATATTTACTATTTTATGAGTGGTAAAGATACCTACATGAAGAGCCGGTTTGGTAGAAAGTTTCAGTGGTTTTTGAAGTGTGTCCGTGGGGCCCTCCCTTGCTTGTGTCCTGCTTTCCGTGTGCCTCGTGGAACTGTGCTCCCGTGGCAGGTGTAGCCCAATTTTAAAACAAAGGTAGGCTGGATCTCTTTCAGCTAGGGGAAAAAAAAAATCTATTTTTACCATGGTTTTTAACTCTTATTTTCATTTTATATTCAAGTTTACATTCTATTCTAAACAGGGCCACTTCGGGCCAGAATATCCCTGATGACTTATCACAGTGCTCACTTCTAAACATTGAGGCACCAAATAGCCAAATAACTTTTGCTTGTTTGTAAAAGTTTACCTAGTTTTAGAGGCTCAGGCAATGTGCCACGGTGCAGTGGAATTTCACTCTTTGCCTCAGTCTGAGGTGAGCGCCTTTTGCTCCCTGACTCCACCTGTCTGGTTTTGCAGCCCTGGAAGCAGGGCTGCGGTGTCAGCAGGCAGGGGAGGAAAGGCTGGGGGCTGGGCCGACAGGACACGGGCACCTGCTTAGACCCACAGCCTGCCTGGACCCTGGCGCTGCTGGGCCACTGCTCTGGGCCTGGAAGCCCTGTCCGTTGCTCCTTCTGCCCTGTAATGAGTCATTGTATCTTTTTCCTTCCCTGAGATGTTTATTTAAATGATTCAATATATGGGTCTGGGAAGCTTTTCTAAGATTGCAAATTAACTTTTAAAGGCAAACTGATCTTTCACTAAAGAAAATATTCCTTGAAATGTTGAGAAAAGCAAGCTGTTGTTCCTTATTTTCTCATGCTAACATTACTTTTGTCTCAGGAAGGATTTTATTCTGTTATAATCATTGAACTTCTCTGAAGGAAACTTTTCATTGATCCTAAGCCTAAGTGGTTTGTTCTGATTCACAGAAAGTCGGAGGAGACTGTAGCTGTTTATAAATGCCATAAATACGCTCGAAGGGTTGAGGAGGGAGCAAGGATGTCGTTACTGTGAGGCAGAGAGGATAGCACGTATTCAGTAATACTGCCTTTTTAAACAATGTAATTTGATTAGGGAAATGGAAATTGATGAAGAAGATTGCCTTGGAAATGTAATAAATGCTATTATGGAGCTAGAAGTGGAGGCTGTCAGCACTTAGCATGTGCTTCACTCTGTAATGTACTTCTTTGGATAAGAATTATGAAATGGGCTCGGCGCCTATAGCTCAACCGGCTAAGGCGCCAGCCACGTACACCTAAGGTGGTGGGTTCGAATCCCCAGCCCGGACCCGCCAAACAACAATGACGGCTGCAACCAAAAAATAGCCGGGCGTTGTGGCGGGCGCCTGTGGTCCCAGCTACTTGGGAGGCGGAGGCAAGAGACTCGCTTGAGCCCAGGAGTTGGAGGTTGCTGTGAGCTGTAATGCCACGGCATTCTACCCAGGGGGACAGCTTGAGGCTCTGTCTAAAAAAAAAAAAAAAAAAAAAAAAAGAATTATGAAATGGACTTCTCTGATATTTTACATTAGAAAAAAAATTAAGGATTTTTCTGGCCAAGAGCACTAGAAACAAATCAAAAGAGAGTGAATTAGATTTGTTATTTTGAGTCTGCTGAGCCCCTAGGACACTTTTCTTGGTCTAGCCAGGGGAGGTGTTGCATTTGGATTCTTGCTACTGGGAAATGACTTTGTGCAAGGTTTTATTAAATGGTTTCAGAGAAAAAGTCTAAAACCAAATCTGAACACCATCACCCTTGATCTTAGGGTTATGTTTGATGTACAGATTTCTGGGAGAGTACAGGATGAGAAGGGAAACTCGCGTCTGCTGTGACAGAGAGACGAGCTGTATAGTCTTTGGAATCCTTGACCATCCTGGCCAGGGCTGCTTCTGGAACGAAGCGCTTTGATGCTTTTGCTATTATAGACAAGCTAGCGGCACTTTCAAAGTTTCTTCTGAATGCTCCCAAGAAAGGATTCTTACTGCATAGCAGTGGAAAGAGGAGGGAACACGGGGTTCATGATATTGACCTTTTAGCTTGATTCCCCAGGAAGGGCATTCTTCAGCAAACTTTTATGTAAGAGGATTTGCATGGAATGTATATTTGGAAGACTTTGAATCTTCTACCCTGGCCTAATGCTTCACTTAGGGAGAGGAATTTATGCAATAAGTTCTTGGACTTAATGAAATTTAGGTTTTGGCTAAATGGTTGGAGCTGGGATGGCAAATACTGAGCACGTGTGCCACTGTGTCCCTTACCGGTGCCCTGGCAGACATTGCCACCCCGTCGGGGCAGAGTTGAGAGTGGCGCATTATAACTTAGCACTGTCGGCAGCTGTGGCTGAACCACATAGGAGGGAAAGCCTGTTTGCCTACCACATCCCCAGATTCTGCAGTATTTTTGAGAAGATTATTGTGGGTCCTGTCTTCCAGCCAGAGAACAGGAGCATGTTCCCACGTCACCACTCAGAAGGCCTCTGCTGAATGCTTGCAGGCCTTCCAGGGACAGAAGGGTTTTCACCTTCAAGGGCATGCCTGTGAATTGAGGGGAGGGGGCAGACAGATGCTAGGTACCCCAAGCAAATGTTCTGTAGAACGAATGGTAATGTAAGAGGGGCGCTTAGCTCCCGAGAGGTAGAACCTGAGAGAGAACAGTCTTGCTCTTTTTTCTTTGAGCCTGGCTGGATTCTTGGATGTCTCACTTACATTGCTGATCTATATAAAAGTCAAAGTATAGAGATATTTTTCTCGAAAGTGCCTTCATAGGAAATTCTAGAAAGATGAAAATATGAGGAAGGCAAAATTTTAAAAAATAATTGAATCTGAAGAGCATCGGGGCATGCCGGCAGAGTTCAGTGTGTGTGTCCTTAGTAGTCTGCTGAGATGCACTGACCCACTTCCTACAAGGAGAGTTGGGTGGAGGGATGAGGAACTGAAGCATCGGAGCTGGCAGGGGGCAGGGGCAGAACTGGGAGTGGTGAGTTAACAGCATCGTGATTTTTTTCTCCCATGGATGGCCATTCCCTTTATTCTGAGGCAGGGTGGTGTGCAGGTGACATAGAGCTTTACTCAAAGAGCCAGAAACCCATTTAAAAATGTGTATTCTTGATATAATCTGTATAACAAAATTATATGGGAAGTGCTTTAGCTCAAAAATTTCCCTATTATAGATTATTTTTTAAAATAATGAAATAGAATCCTGTGTAAGCTAGTAGATTTCTGTATTTTATTTTCTGATATTTATAAAATGTGGGTAATGTTATATTTTCATAATGTTTCACACGTATTCTTAGTGTCATGCTCATCTAAGAAGATTTTAATACAGTTATAACAAAAAACATTTAAGAGATTAGGATATCTGTTGGATTAAAATACTATAATATTTATATATACAATGGTAGGCCACATAAGGTAATCTAGTCATAGTTAAAAAAAAATATGTCCCTTAAACATGATGAATTGGCCTTGTTTTAGGGGAGAAGGGAATGTGTTATTACATTTGGTATGACATTGCCTAGCTACCTCCACTCCCCTCTCCCAAAATTCACTTTTTAAATGTTTGCTGGGATAAGCTCTCAACGTAAAATAGATAGATAGTGTTTTTATTCTTCTGATTTTCTTTGCAATTTTTGGCCGGGGCTGGGTTTGAACCCACCACCTCTGGTATGTGGGGCCGGCACCCTATTCCTTTGAGCCACAGGCTCTACCCTTTTCTGATTTTCTTTAAATCTTTCCTTGTTTTGATAAATGTTTTGACTAGACTAGATACCAGAAAATAAACCATCGGAAGCATGACTTTCCCCCTGGGTCAGGTCCCTCTGTATAGAACCCCCAGGAAACGCTGCAAATGGTAAAGGTTCTTCACTTATGAATGGAAAAGTTGTCAGATATCATCTCATTTGTGTTATGCTAGGTATACAGTCCACTTAGGAACGAAGGAAGCTTCCCTGTGTCTTGACAACCAGACCTAGTGACATTAAGGGGCTGCAAATGGAATGCTCAGAGCTCTGATGGGTTTGATATAAAAACGTATAAAGACAATTCCTTGTTCCAAACAGAATCACTGAGACCAAAGGGATTTATTCGCATGAACTGATGCTCCTCAGAATTCAGGGGCTCAACCTTTACTTCTTCATCCACCAAATATTTGTGTGTATATGACCATGTGCCAGCCTCAGGGAGAAGTTATGGGATTACAAGGGTGGTAAGACCCAGAAGCCATAGTGAAGAGGAAACGTGTAGGTCACTACGAAAGTTTTGAGACAGACTGTGTGAGGATCCCTTATTTCACTTCCAGGAAACAACGGCCCACGGGATCCTTTCTGATCCACCCGTGGAAGTTGCAGCTTGCTCGGCTTATGGGTGTTTCCAAGAAGATTGCTTCTGTTTCCTTCAGTGCAGATTTTACGTTTCTTGATTTTTGTGTTTCTCAAAACTTTCATGATGACCCATGTAGTTAAATTTTAAAATAAGTGCTTCTCAATAAACAATGATTTAAGTTTATTTTAGAGTATCCAAAGGAGAAAGTTCCTAATTCCACTTTATGTATGAGGAAAGCTTTTACCAGGGAAGCTATGCTTGCACCAGGAGTTTGCCAAGTGGGTGGGAGGGGGAGGGCTGCCCAGGCAGAAAGGGATGCGTATGTGGGAATATGAAGCTGGAAAAGGCCTCAGGTTTTAGCCAGTTTTAGCCAGTCTGCCTTTCCCACCATGCAAACCAACCTGGACGGAAGTGTGCGTGTCACGTATACAATGGAACCTTCATAGCTGACCACCTCCCTACAGTGACCACCTGCCTGTGTTGACCTAACTGTCACAGACCGGACACACACCACTTGTACACATCAGTGCAGTGCTCCCATTTCCATCCTCATGTCAACCACCTCTGTTGACCTGTTTGCTACCGTCCCTTGGGTGGTCAACTTATAGAGGTTCTACTGTATTTCTAAAATCTTCAGGAAAGGAAATCATGCCAAATAATTACCATAGTTTGACCCAACTTTTCTGGTGAAGAATTTAGCAGTGAGATTTCTAATCATGGCACCAAAACTGCTCAAAAAAAATTTTGCAATCAGCATTGCTCTTAATCCAGCCATCTTTTTACCTTCAATTAACCTCCCCAGCCTCAAGGAGCCTCTCATCTTTTTTGAGTCCCTGGTGGTTTGTACAGATAGTAGTTGCATCTGTGTTTGGAAGACAAATAAGCTTTGGGGGACCAAGTGTCCAGTTTGGGGCCCCGTTTGGGAATGTAGCTGGAAACTCTGGGTCTTGAGAGAAAATTGTCCTGGAGAAAAGAGTGGGGAGGGAATCCAACTTTGCAGAATAGAATGCCCTGCCCTGCCTTGCGAGCTCCAAACCTTAGTAAATTCTCTTTTGAGATTAGAGGTGGTTTTTCTGGGAAACACAGTGCTCAGGAGGCTCCATGGTATCCGACGACTCTTACCCGGGACCTCGTTTGTCTAGATGCTAAGCACTCCCACAATTCTCTTCTGCTGGCCTCTTTCTAGGACTTAAGAGGCACAAGTAGAAATGCTTGGGGGCTTTTTTTTTTTTTTTTTTAATCTAAAGTACTTTCTAGAAGCCTATAGTTCATTTCTCAGTTTGTCTTTCCTTTAAGGAGCCAGCTATAAATAAAATATGAAAGAACTAATACGTTTGGCCCTTTGATTAAGTGTCCTACGATTGTGACCATTTTGCTTTTGTGGTTTTATTTAGTTAGTTATTTTATTAGAGATTGGTGGGGATAGGAGGGTCTTGCTGTGTTGCGCAAGCTGGCCTCAAACTCCTGGCTCAAGTGATCTTTCTGCTTCAGCCTCCCAAGTACCTAGCGCTGTAGTCACATGTCCCTGAGCCCAACTTTGGTTTGGTTTGCTGTTTTAAAGTCTCACCCACTCTGGCTCCAGCACTTTTTTGCAAGATGTGGTTAATCAACATGAGCCTTAATGTCATTTTCTTGTAAAATGGGGGAAATAATTTCTACTTTACAGTTCTTGGAAGAACCAGATATAAATGTATGTAATATAAAATGCTTGTCACATAGTGATTGCTGGATGAAGTGCAGCCATTGATAGTAATAAAAACAGAATCTGAAATTCTTGATTTGCTGTGTTTTTATTCTCCCCACAACTGCTTTAAAAATGGTTTAGATAATAAAAACATCGCATTTAAAAGGTAAGTATTTTAGATAAAATGTGTGTGTGTGATATGTGAAGAGATGCTGTCACTCACACCCAACGGATGACCTGAAATTGTGTTTTCTGAAGAAGAGGGCCCTTGAAATCTCCAGGGGTGTAAAGATGATCCACTTGGGTATGCGAAGAAAATATGAGGACAAATTTTAAAATATTTTTTACTTTATTCTTTCGTTTTTTATTTGTTTTATACATCAGGTATTTACTTTGCTGGTGTAGTAGTCAGTGCAGAAAATATGTAAATAAAGATACACATAGATACCAACCCAATTTTTTAAACTCTTTTTTTTAACCTCATGGTCATAAGAGATTGGAAACCCATGAGCTAAGTGGCCGTTTATAACATGAACATAATATGATGCGTGTGACAATCCATTCTGACATGAAAATTCTCACCGAGTCCAGTTTACCTCTTGGAATTTTATCTTATTTAATGTTTGAACATAGCCTTGAGATTTATTAGCATTAAAAATGACCATTTTTAGATACTTGTGGACAGATTTATTTTGATTCTTAGTCTGTGTATCTATGTGGTAATTTTCCATCCAGTGCAGTAGTTGTTTTAATTTCTTGAATTTGCTTCCTGGTTCCTAACTTGAGAACTTGATACATTTGGGAAATAAAAACTACTAGACTAGAACTCCCCCCAACCCCCCCATCTCAGCAGGTTTCTAAGCTTTTCATGGGCAGACCTTTTTCCTGTGCTCTCCTCGGGGTTCAGGTTGGGGCATGGGCTGACGATCCTGTTTGCAGAATGCATTATTTGTGCCTCCAGTGAGGCTGTGTTCTTGGCAGTGGTTTTTAGTCATGGGTTTCAGGAGCATGATTCCTGCTTCCCCTGTAGACCTTTCTACTTATATCCTGTAGTTCTTTCAGGATCCGTTTCTGATCATTTGAATACCTTTTTTTTCTTTCTTTCTTTCTTTTTTTTAAGAGAATTAGCAAAATTCCTAATCTAATTGTTTGGCCCTTGGCACCTGTACAGAATATGCCTCTCCAGAGGTCGATTTGATTCTCTTGCACTGACAGGTAAAAATTTCACAAAGTTGCTCTTCTACAGTGAACTGAACAACAGCGCACCACGTGGCCGGGCAGGGGCGGGGAAAGCTGAGCTGAGCCGCCTCTGATCTGATGTGCTGTATCCTGGGAAAATTTGCCAAGGACAGGGTAAGTGCAGGAATGGCATTCAGTGTGCCTGGAAAGTGCTTCTGCCTCCTGGTCTCCCCCACCTACCCCTTCCACTTTCCCTGATGCTGCCACAAATTCTGAGAGACGGAGCTGATCCCAGCCCTCTCCGGCCCCCGCCGGCTCTGGCCGTCACAGCGAAGGCCCCAGGTTGGACTTGCAGGAGGAGCGCTGTCTACTCACTGTTAACTGGGTGCCCCTCTTTGGGGTTATTAGCCTGCTCCCCTCAAACTACGCAGAGCAGTGTGTCTGGGGAACAGTTACTGGCTGTGGTTAACGTTGCTACTCTTTTTTTTTTTTTTTTTTTTGAGACAGAGCCTCAAGCTGTCCCCCTGGGTAGAGTGCCATGGCATTACAGCTCACAGCAACCTCCAACTCCTGGGCTCAAGCGAGTCTCTTGCCTCCGCCTCCCAAGTAGCTGGGACCACAGGCGCCCGCCACAACGCCCGGCTATTTTTTGGTTGCAGCCGTCATTGTTGTTTGGCGGGTCCGGGCTGGGGATTCGAACCCGCCACCTTAGGTGTACGTGGCTGGCGCCTTAGCCGGTTGAGCTATAGGCGCCGAGCCAACGTTGCTACTCTTAACTGCAACTAATTTGTTGTAAGACACGTTACTTTTTTTTACTTAATATGAAAAAAGATCCATTTTCATCATTTCCTTACCGAGTCCTTGTAGAAAACAAAATATTTTTTTAGTCTATATTCCATAACCAAAATGCTTCCGTCTTTCCATTGGACTTGTTTTGCTGTTATTTTTATACCTAATCTGATCTCTAGTGTGTATTTTTTCGTTTTGGCCTAGGGAACCCAGAGGGAGAATTTTCAATTATTTCTGCTGGAGTTTTCTTGAGTTGCTAAAAATGTCCCTATTTGTTGCGTAGCCACTGTGTAAACGGACTCTGATAAGGACTGTTGGGAATTTACCTTGTCGTCATTTTTCATAAATATATTAACTCTCTTTTGATCTTTTTTTTCCAAAAATCTCTTGTGACTGGTGCAGCTTAATTTTTCAGCTTCTGGAGTAAAAACAAATTTGTCTTTTTGTATACAGCTGCAGAATTCTTCTTTCTGACAGTCTCAAGATGGAGTTAGTACTTCCCTTTAAGGCATCATGATGTATCTAAGAGGTGGCAAAATTTTTTTAAAACTCAGAATTTGGTTGTGAATGGAAAAGGCAAACTATCTTATCTCATTTAAACCTGCGTCCTCTGTAGCTGCTAGTCGTGATAACATCAGAGGAGGTAATGGGAAATTGGGGTGGAGGAGGGCTTGGTGAGCGAGTGTTTGAACCTTTTTAGGATTACAGAGATTTTCACAAAACGTTTTGTACCTAAAAGCTTTTCAAAGCAGCCTTCCATTCATACAAATTTGACTATGCAATCATGGTTTATAACAGCCCCCTAAGTGGCTGGTCACTCTGTCAAAAACATGTACTAACAAGTCTCTGTGTGTGGGCTGTATAATAAATAACTGCTCATTCACAGACAGTGTGTTAGCTTCCCTGGGCAGCCCTGTGTCCCCTTCCTGAGGTCTGCTGGCTAAGAGGTACCATGGATCATTCTCATTCGATGGGTGTTTTGTTTTGGAACCAGCTACTATTTGGAGTATGTGTATTTTTCCTTTGACCATTTCCTAGATTACGAGTTCTGATATTTATTCAGATGATGTATTGAGAACCTACTGTGTGCACAGAAGGCTTTTGCACTAAACCACATTGGGTAGTAAGTGACTCTCATAGATGGGTAGTAAGTGGCTTCCTTATAGATCAGAAAGCCTTTGAGTTTTCCCAGAGTTAAGTGTCACATGCTCTTTGTTTTGTGTAAATATAACTGAAGGCGTCATGGAGCTGGGCTCTCAGGACAGCTTTATAATGAGTGTGACAAGCTGATGGTCGCAGTGGGCTGTCATTGATGAATGATTCAAGGAAGAAACTGAAATGGCCTGTTCTAAAAGGAGACTAAGAATCTTTACAAATAAATAATTTAACTGAATATTGTAAAAGTCTTTGGATAAGAGGTCTCAGTACAATTGAGTCAGCCTATGTATGAGGATTTGAGGACAGTTTCTCTAGATTCTTTCAAACCTTACCATACTGACAGTGTCAGAGATGGAAGGAGCAGTGAGAGAGAACAAAATGGAAACTGAGAAAAAAATTCAAGCTGGTTCAGGACACTCATCTCCTCCCTTTTTAAAATTATCACCTGGTTTAAATTTAAAAATAACTTTCAACTGCAGACTTCCAGGTTTGGCTCATTGTCCTCAGCACCATGGGCTCCATGAGGACGCACAGTGTGTGTGGACAGTGCCTTTGTAAACATCTTGGTTTTTTTTTTTTTTTTTTTTTTTACATGTCTTGTTATTTCAGTGAAGTCAGAAAAAAATGTGACTGCAGAAATATACAAGAATTAGAGCAAGGTGGTGGGCTCTGCAGCTCCAAATGAAAGCTGGTGGACGTTGTTGATTAGGGTAATTATGGAGGAATGACTTTAAAATCTATTTGCCTGCACTGTTCAGCTTCAGCACTTCTTGTAACCAGCCAGACAAGGCCTGGAGTCCTGCCCCAAATTTCCAGGGCAAGGCTGCGGGAGAATTTAGGGGAGCAGCTCTCTCCGGCCTGCCCACAGGTCTGTACTCAGAGCTGCTAAGGCTGGTTGTCACACTGAACGCTGCATGACTGGATGGAGTCCCCACAATCTGAAACCAAACAGAATATGCAGTTGAAAGAATATCGGTCTTGAAATCAGACAAGACCTGGGTTGAGTTCTGGGCTGAACGCCTGCCACTGACACTCTTAGCTGTGTGACTTTGAGCTACTGTCTTTGAGCCTCAGTGTTTAAATTTGTCATTGAGAATGGAAGCTCAGTGTGAGTACTCAATGAGCACAGTGATGGGCGCAATTGTCATTTTTTTCTGGCTTCACAAAAAGAAGCAAACATGCAGCAATCGCAAACTGCGGGGTTCAGGTGATCCTCGGGTCTCAGCCTCCCGAGTGGCTGGGACTATAGGCGCCCACCACAAGGCCCGGCTAGTTTTCTATTTGTAGTAGACACAGGGTCTCGCTTTTACTCAGGCTGGTCTCCAACTCCTGAGTGCAGACAATTCACGTGCCTCGGTCTCCCAGGCGTGGGCCACCGTCCCCAGCCTCAGCGTCATTCATCCTTAGGGACTTTTGACCATTAAAAAAAATGCCGTGGCATATCATAAACCATCAAAACTCCCTTAAAAAGAATTTTGAGCAATTTTTCCTGCTTTGGAGGACAAGATATTCTCTCAAGAAATCCTTTATATTTGATAGATACCATGCAGTGGAAATGACCTGGCTGATGTCAAGGGCACGTGACACTGGGCACTTGCTTGTAGGTGAATTTTTAAATAATTTTCTTCTCTCTCATATTTATACTTCACTTTAAGGGTGAAGGTATTTTCACAAAAGTACGTAATCAAGGTAAAACAGCCTCTAGCCCACTGATTAAATTTCTTTAATAATAAAGAAAAATCTACCCTTCTTATGGCTACAAAGAATCCATTATACCAATTGTAAAATTAATGAAATTATATAATTTATACATATGCTTTTTAAAAAAGCATTTCTAAATTGCTTCCAGCTTTAGACCTATAGGTTTGTTACAACTGGTTAGACTTTTAAAGTATTTTTTAATGTTCCCTGATATGTACTGATAATTAAATGTATGTTCTCTTTGGAATCAGATATTGTACTTCAGCTAAATAAATTAAAATGAAAAGTAAAGTAGAGGATAAGTGTGGAGGTGGAAATTTAGGCTTACCTTGGTTTCATACATTACCCTTTAAGTAAGCTGTAGTAGCTGTAGTGCCCAGACTTTGTTATTATATCTGCTTTGTGTTTGTATAACTCTAGGCTAAGACCGTCTACCTTCTCCCCTCTAAGTCCTAAGTCATTACATGGATGTGGTATAGGATCTAGGAGCTGTTATGTTTCATAATTACAGCAATTTATGAACACAGTTTTGGAAATCTTAAAAAAACACACACAAATTTAACATTGGAGATCATGGTAGTTAGCTTTCCTGTTCTTTTCTGAAAATTATTTTTATGGACTTCCTTTGGGTAAGAGATCTGCTTTCTGTGTGTGATTCCCTAATCTAATTAATTGATACTTGATGAAACAGCACTTTTATGAGTTTGTGCCCTGAAATTGCTTATTTTGAGACCAGCAAGTTCTTCTAAGAAATCTTTACCTAGGACTTTTTTCTTTTTCCCTGAATAAGAGAAGTCAGAAACTTTCTAGACCAAATAAGAGCTATTCTGATAAATATAACTTCATTTACACAATGTTTTAAAATGCCATTATAGGTTTATTCTGTCACAAGGGGAATAATTTTTCCACAGCTCACCATGGTGGATGATCCCAGTGCAGTGGCCATGGCGAGGCCCATAAACGGCCCTGCGTTCCACCCTGGGTCCCCAACCCCGGTCACAGAATGAATGAGAGAAAGCCGCAGTGACCTTTGCCTCAGGGGGAGACGTCATTTTGCTTCTGGCTTTTCACAGCTTATGTGTTTGTGTTTTTAATGTATGACTGAACCTGAAAGTTCATCTCTAATCTTGATCCATGGGGAAGTGGCAGGAACCCTAACTGCCCAAACGAAACAAACTTAAATTTCCTGCAGAGGAAAGGTCCGGAATGTCCTCTTCACTGGGGACAGTCTCACACAGCATGCCATCCTTCTGATTAAAATTCCTGTTGAGATCTAGTGACTTGTCTGATTGGAAAACTAAATAGGGCCTTAATCACCCGCAGAAGATGACATCAAGGGGCACCACACACTGTGTGACAGATGAATAACCATCTCAGAGACCAGCTTCATTTGAAGATGGAAAACAAAAGCATGCGGCTGCATTGAGCAGCAGCTATTTATAGTTCTGTGATGTAAGGCTTCCAGTTTGCTATAATTCCCATTGTTCTCTAAAAATAAAGACCCATTTAACCAAGGAGGGCTGACAGTGATCTTGTGATGTATTAAGTTATTGTTCAGTGGGTTAGACTAGGGCAGCACCTTAACGCCACGTGGGCCCTGCTGGGGGCCGCGCTGGGTGGGGCCGCGCTGGGTGGGGCCGCTGCCTGTGCCCACGCACACACCTGTCTGCACCCAGGTGCTGCTGAGAACACAGCGCTCCTGTGGGTGGGCCCTGCTTAGCCAGTGAGGAGCATAAGCCCTTTGACGAGGGGAGCATGCAGCCAGGGCAGCATTGGCAAGCGATGGACATAATGGACCAGACCAGCCTGGGGACAGTGCACTTCCCTTCCCCCACTCCTAAGGCTCTTCTTTTTTGATCATGGAAATTTTGTATCTGTGTCACCTCCATCTAACTAGGACCTTCCTGTGAAGTCTCAAGCTAGCCTTTATCCTGAATTTAGAATGACCTGAGATGCACCGTTCTAACTGGAGGCCTACAGAACCCCGCGGCAGGGCGCCGCGTCATGGTGGCCTCTCTGTCCCTGCATGAGATTCCACCTGACGCTCCCCACTTGCTCTCCGCTTCTTCACTTTCCTTCTCTGTTTTTATGTGCATTGCGGTGTCTCTGTTTTCCTTTCTTAGGAACCAGAAGAAAGTAATAAAAAATACTAAGAAAAGACAGACATGCGATGGGCGCGTTTCCAGTCTCACTCTGAAGTCACACAGGAGGTGGCTGTCTCCCGGGGTCGGCCACTGTGTGTGGGGGGCTCCGGAGGGCCGGGCGGCGGCGCCGCGAGAAGGCCCTGGGAGTGCCGTTAGGAGGCTCCTCATGGTGCTGCGGAAGGCCTGAAGGAGAATTCGGGGATTTCTCCAGTCAGTAAATCCTGGCATTTTGTCTTTTAATCTCTTTGTGGGTGTGAGCTCTCCTTGGACGCTCTGAGCAGGCAGCGGTCACAGTCTGAGCCGTGTGCGCCCCCGGTCTGCACCTGCCGGAGAGGCCTTTCTTTTCAGGAGGATGATGGCCACGTTCGCTCTGGGCTTTTACTTTTCATATGAAATTACAATAAATCGTGCATGAAGGTGAAGCGCGGAGGAAGATGCAGCCTTATTAAATTGAATTTAGTGGATGGTTAATTCTGATGCTGCTAAAATACTGCTCACTCAGAAATAGGTGCCTTGGTGCTAGGAAAGTCCTTGACGCATCTAGCATGGAGCTGAGACATTTAGCTCAGCGGCTGGAGGGAGGCATGGTGGCTGGGGCTGCAGGGTGAGGGCTGTGCACCCCAGTAGTCTCCCTTCTGATGTGTTGTGGGTGACTTAATGATAGCTTTATGGATTTCCTAAATGGTGAATGTGTGATCCTTATTCAAATGGATTTAGAAGGCTTAATGGTCAGATAAATAACTTTAAGATACATTTTTGAAGGCCTAAGTTGCACATTTTCAGTTATCAGAATGCAGCCTTATATTACCTGTGAAAATTAATTATGTTTCAGATAAATAAATAGCTTAACTATGTGGCAAAGGGATGAAACTTTGACTAATGCCTAGCAGGTTTAAAAAAGCCAAATAGTTTCAAATATTTATTTATTTATTTATTTAACGGACTCATGCTGGAGAAAAGTTCATGGACCCAAAGCTGGAGGAAAGTTTGTGGACAAATAAAATGATGATTGAAAGTGGGCAAAGGAATCTCTAAACATTCTTTGGTGGATGCAACATGCAATTTCGAACTTCTAAACACCCGTAAGGCTGCTGAACCTCAGAAAGGTGAAGAGGGCACTTTCTCATCCTTCATGGAGAATTAGCTACAGACAGTTGTGCCTGGAATGATAACCTGAATTTTAACTCCCAATTCCACACCATCTACTTTCGAGGCCCTGACATTGCAAAGGTGTTTCCCTTGAGCACACAGTAGCTTTTCAGTATTGCGTCTTCACATTTTGGAGAAAGGGAAAAGAAAATCAAAACTAATTCACCTGCTTGGCGGCCGTAAGCGTGTTTCATCACGGTCTGCTTTCCTGCCTCTCAGGACAGTCGTGTGTGGGTGACGGACCGTGTCACACAGTCCCCCCCTCACACGCCACCCAGGCTGCACAGGGGTCGCACAAGGACCAGAATCTGCAAGAGTGGGTGATTATTTTTAAGCAGGTTCCAGATGGGATTTTACTTATTTACTTAGATTTCATTTGGAGATCCATCCAGTTTTGAAATAGGAGCCCGTTTGTCAGACAGCGAGACAGGTAAGTGAAGTGACAGTGCTGAGACCTGCTTAGTGATCTGCAGGACGCCCTCCGGCTTTCTACGATGCCCTGGAATGTTCTACAACGCATGTGAAATAGTGTAGAAAAATCCTATCTTATATGTCACATAAAAAGTACCAACAACAAAAACACCTGGCATATTAATCCAATGTATTCAGCTAAAGTTCTTGCACACACAGGAGAACTCAATTTTTAACTCTTAATAGAGTTTAAAAACCTTTGCCAACGTCGATATTTTGAAGCATTGACTCTGGTCAGGTTCCGTCCCTCGCTGCCCTGTGTTGAATGTCAAAGCATTTTCCCTCTGTATCTCCGATGCTTTTTTTCCTCTTAGTTTTTATGACTAACGTTAAACATCTTACATTGTATATTTCCTGCTTCTTGAGAAGAGCATAAACTCCATGAGGGCAGCAACACCCATTGCTCTGCCCATCGTTGCAGTTACCCAGAGTGCACTAGGCCCTGAGTAAGTATTTGTTGATTTAAAGAGTAAATGAATTTTCAGAGACTCAGCATTCATTCAGCAGACACGTATTAACAACTATGTCCCTGTGTCCTGTGTAACTATTATGATTTGTTAGCACTATGTCCATTAACACCTCATTAAATATGCCATTTCAAGCATAATGAAATCCCTTTGTCCAAGGAATCCGATTGTGTTTAGTCTTAACCATTGAGCAACTCACTGTATTCAGTAAGAATTAACACACGTGAAGGAGATTTTGACAGGCACTGTTTGAACACTAAGAGTACAGTACATGACTCAGAGTGAATCTTGTGCTTTCAGAGAATGAGAAAAAACCAAAGAAAAGAAAAAATCTTCAGATCCTACAAATCATGATGGACTTGGCCAAAGGAGGTGGTGCTTTCTGTCACGTTCCAACTTCACGGGACCATTGCAGCCTTGTTTTGGGGAGCAGGTGCCTGGGCTTCAGGGCTGGCTTGGCCACCCACTAGATAGATACGCAGCACGTAGAGTGGAGGCCCCCCCCCCCCCCGTTGTCCTGAGTGCCCTTGACCTCATGCTGGAGAAGGGTCAGCCTACCTGAGAAGTTTCCACCTTTGCTTGTTTTTGGATTTGTCAAACTGAACAGAAAATAAACTCAATGCTCACACACTCTTTTTGAGATACTGTTTGGTTTTTTTAAATTAAGCACCATGTTATTCACACTCTAATATTTTGCCTTGTTGGAGAAAGAGACACAGTGATTCAGTGTCATCCAGTTAGTTACCTTAGTCCAGGATTCCTTCCACTGTCCAGGGGAGCAGGGATTACATGCAGTGTGCTCCACACTGTGCTCCAGAAAGGAAAACCGAGGATAGAGGCTTGTGAAGTCAGGAAAGATGTGTTGTGGGGACAGTTTTCCTGTGCCCTGCAGCCTGGGACATATATCTGGCCTGGTGCTACTGGGTGAGACGGCAGGAAAGGCAACCCGAGCTTGTGAGGACTCCGCGTCGTGATGGAATCTGGACAGCAATGCTACCTTGATTCTCAGAGAAGTAGGGAAGAGTCAAGAGTGAATGCTGTGTAGGCGGAGACCTCACACCGAATCCTTCTGCTAATTCCTTAGTTGCGGACTTGGAGCCAAAGTCTTAATTTTCTCATCTACGTGTTGGCCATTAAAAGCATGTTTCTTAGAGTTATTGGTAAGAGAAGGCACACATAAATTACTTTGCACTGTATCTGTATTAAATTCACCTTTAATAAAAATGCATGCTTAATTGTCACTATAATGATGGGGGTTACCAGCACCTCCCTTAAAAGATTGAGGGACTAAATTAGGTATATAAAGCACATAGTACTTGTTTTAAGAATATTCTTAGCTTCCTTCCTTCTTGGCTTTCTGGGAATTGGTGTGATTCTCATCTCCTCTGGAGAGTGACTTCCACCCTCTGCTTCCTCTCTGCCTTCCAGCAGCGTCTGCGTGGCTCAGTGTCTGAGTGATGCTCAAACAGTGCACCTGCCCACATCTCCGGCTTCGCGATCGTGGAATGCAAGCTTCCCGGGAGGATGGCAAGATGGGCCACTTAGCAAATGCCACACATTTCATCTCGAGCTCTTCCACTGAAAACACACCCACCTACATCCCTCTCCCTTCCCCAAGATGATTATTCAGTTCTTAAAATCACAGAATTCTAACAGTAACTAGAATTCAGTCCAGAGGAAGAAAACTGAGAGCCTGAGGCCAGCACAGCCAGAGACATTGTTTCCCCTGCCTAGGGGATGTATAACTGGGGTTTTCAAAATTTAGAATTATTTTTAATATATTAAGAAGTCAGACATTTCAGATTTAAATACCACATACAGAGATTCACATTTACTATTTCTGGCTACTCCAAAAAAGGGGCAATCTGGCAACCCAGAGCCCAGATCCCCCACCCATCCTGGGTGACAGTGGTCTGGAGTGGAGCAGCGGCCCTGGTGTCCCCTGGTGAGATGGCTCTAGCCCTGTCTGCCTGCACTGTATGACCTGCACGGCTTCTGTCCCTTCAGTGGCCCAGTTCTCTCCATTTACAGATAGAGGACGGGAAGCCAGCCGAGAAGTTGAGTTTTTAGACTCCTGCACCTGAGCTTCTAAACCCATGGAAGATCATTATTCAGTGGAGGACAGGTTTATAACTGCTTTATAACTAACTTTCAGACATCTTGGCCCATTACCTTTCTCAGTTAAACCATGAGGAAATATAAACAAATCCTCAGGTTCAAACTTGCTTTTCCATCCCGTGTCCTCCCGTCCGTGTTCCGTGTTACGGCTCTCGGCCATGCCGACTGCACCTATTCCCAAGTTGTAAGGCTCTGGCCCTGCTTGTTCAGTGAAAACCAGGCGACCCTTTTGACACTGTCCATCCAGGGAAGCAGGCTCAGGTGCCCACTGCAGCCAGGCAGTTAACTTGATGGGTGCGACAGGCCGGGGCCGGGGGCGGGAGGGGTGTCTCCTCTGAACAGGAGCACAGCCCCCCCTCCGCTCAGGGTGACGGGAATCCTGGTGCTGCCACAGCCCTTTAAGATGTTTTTAAGGAGAAGCCCCAAATTGGAATTTTATATGAAATCATCTGGCTTCACATATGGCAGTTAAAGCACATGTTAAAATAAAACCATTTTGGAGGAAGAAAACAAAAGCTCAACAATTTGTGACCCCTGCGAAGGAGGAGTCCCGGTGAGGAAATACAGAGAGCTGAGGACACGCACAGCCCCTGCTCTGAGGGGACAGAGAGAGACAGAAAGCACTCAAGCTGGGGTTTCAGGCAGACTCGGGTTTGAATCTCAAGTCTTCTGCGTCTCCTGGTGAAGCTGGCCAAATTACTTCATCTCTGAATTTCCAAACCCTCATCTGGAAAAGGCTTTTAATAACACCTGAAAGGATTGACGTGAGGACCAAAGGGAGACTATAGGTGCCAGGCAGGCAGCGAACAGGTGCTGAGAAGATCTCAGCTCCCGTCTTCCTCTGTGAATATTACCGGGGTTGTTGCGGAGTGGTGTGTTTGAACTTAAATCCATATACCTGTTGCTCTGTTTCCTTTTCCCGGTCTCAGAGTACCACAGCAATGACGGGTTGAAGGCTGCTCGTGCCTTCTGGGTTCCCTCATGCTGTCTGCCTCAGGTCCAGCACTGAAAACGGTCCTTTCAGAAGAGACACCATGTGCTGACCATTACCTGGTGCGAGGAAGTGATGCAGCAAACAGGCTGCTCTTCATGGCCTTGGGACAGGGATCAGCCTTAACTGCATTCTCAGATGGTGTTACAAGGTAACAATTCACTGAGAAAAAGGGTGCTCCGTTCCCAAGTAGTATTTCAGGGAAAACAACACTTATATATCAGAACAATCCAGAAATGCCAGCAAATTCATATGTTCCACTTTATTTTTAGACATCTCTCAATACTCATGACCAAAATTCATATTTCATAGTTTTTTGTCTGGAAAAATTAAGATATTCTCCTTACTGGATGTGGAGGAACTTTGAGGGAGTTCTACTTATTTATTTTATTTTATTTTTAGAATAATGAAAGTTTTCAGGTAGAAAGATTGTGACAGAAGTGCCCACCTTTTCCACTGGTGTTACCCCTGGCAGCTGAGAGGCCTGGGGAGTGAGATTAAGTAATTATAAACAAAATTATGAGATTTAGAGCCCCTACTTATGGACTCTGTTATTACCCAGTTAGAAATTATTTGATTTGTAAAAATTATTTGGCTAAGGGAGGAAATAAGAAAAAAAAAGAAAAAAACAAAGAAAAGAAAGGAGTCAAAGGGTACCGAGCCAATCACACCCCAGACTGAGCTGGGGCTAGAGGTGGGGTGTGACTCCCTGGCAGTTACATGGTCTCCCTCCCCCCCCCCGTCCCCTCCCCTTTCTTGCTTTGTCATCTGAAGACAGGCAATGGCTTTCCATCTCTCAGACATTGATTTTCCTTACCAAAGGGAGGGGTAATTCTAGATCCATCCAATTTTGAGCTGGGGGTGGGATGTGTGAGGCAAATCTCAATTTCCCTGGGCATGGCTGAGCTTGAAAGGAAATGTTCCCATGACAAAAATAAAAAATATTTGATAAAATCTTTTTATATATCTCCCTATAATTTTTTTCATAGCTTAGAAGTGGTCTAGGAGAGGAGCACTGCAGCCGTTGCTAGGGAAACTTGCTTTCTAGTGGGCAGCAATTTTCCAAAGCAGGTGCGTTTCCTCTCTAACTAATGAGTGTGCAAATGGCACCTCCACTGCTTTTTGCCTCCGCATTTTGGAAACAACTTGAACTATTTGCTTAGGACGGCAGACAGCTGCTTTATAAGAGAGAAGCAGCCTCCTAGCATGCTTTATTTACATGCAACTGGTGCTGCATATTTCAAAAGCACATTTGCTGTTTTGTACTTTCTTGTTAGAAGACATTTTACACCTGTTAAAGGCAGAAATAATTGTTTGGATTATTTTTTCAAAAGGTCCTCTCTAGAAGGTTTAACTGTGTTTGGTTGCATCATTCATTTCATTCCCACAAACCTCACTTGTAGAGAGGGGATCTCTACTGATTTGGCCTGGAAAGCAGGCTGAAGTCAACCCTGGCTGCACAATAGCAAGCTGGACATTGTCATGAAGAGCTGGGTGGGAGCAAGGCTATTTTTTAGGTGTCCTTCCGGTTCAGCGATCTACTAATTTCTATTCACTTTAAACTGCTCTTGTATTTTTCAGATAAAAAAGCTATTTTCTACCATTTGCACTGTTCTAATCTTTGGTTTTGAACAAAATCTGTCTGGATAACAAGGAGACATAGTCACCCTCCTGCTCTTATGGACAGCTGGCAATGGATGCAAACACATGCAAATAAGGAAGATAGTGATTTCCATAGAGGGTGGAGCCACAGCCCTCTCATTATGCTCTCCGATTTCAGAAGTGGGAGAAAGATAGATGTAAGGAATTAGGGAAGGAAGGGGCTGGAGCTTGGATAACATAAGGGATTGTCTGAGCAAAAGACAACGTACTAGCATTGTTTTTACTACCTCCCTCCCTTGAAGTAGTCCTCTAAAAGTTTCTACATTTGCAGACTTTTTACAGTGCCACCGAAATAGAAGAATATCAGCTGCTTATTAGTGTAAACTTATAAGAAGAACTCTACTGATAAGATTATGCAAGATTATCCATGATCTTTTCTTTTTTAAAAATAAGTTATTAACTTTTTTTCTTGGAAGTTTTGTACCTCTTGATTATGTCCGTTAAAGGGATTCAAGCTGCACTAGCACCCAGTGTACTATGTAAGTGGTTTTCGTCCTGAGTTAATTCAACTTGAACCTTTTGAGCAAATTGTTAAGTGATATAGTTTCTTAATATAATAGAGGTTCAGGCTAAACTGGCATTCTGGTTGTGGTGTGGGTAAGGGTGATTGTAAGGAACGTATTATTTTTCTATTGTATCTTACGCAAGGATTATCAGGAGGATTGTAGCACATGAAGCATGGGCACCGAATTTCCCAAGTCACTTTGGATTGTAACAGGGACTGTCTTGGTGGGTGTGTTGGTGTTATCACCCCCTTCCCATTTGTGTATTGAGAAGAGGAATTACCCACTGTTAGGGAATCATAAATTTTTCTTTTTCTGAGTTACACATGGGAATAAAGTGGGTAGAAAAGACAATCCCTGTGGGAATTAAGCGGCCCTTCCTGAAAGGGAGTTTCTACATAACTAAGGTGACCAGATGTCCCACTTTTGGCGGGACAGTCCTGATTTTTAACAATTTGTCTCATGGCCTGTGGTGTTTTTAAAAAGTCTTGATTTTTTGGAAAAAATGCACGACAAGCTAGGGAATGGCGGGAGAACAGGAAGGGAATATATGGTTTTTGGCTGCCATATGGCTATTTCGCCAGGATATGAGTTTTATATTATTTTTGTTAATTTTATAATGTTAAACTTTAATAATAACAAATAATTGTTGAGAACTGATTATTGAGACCTGCTTATCAAAATTTGCATTGTTGTAAGGCCCTGCCCTCCCCACCCCCCACCCGCCATCAATGGTGTCTCGCTTTACCAATGTTAAAATCTGGTCACCTTTTACATAACACTACTAGGAATTCTCTTGTAAGGAAAATTTGTCTTTTCTTTTTTTTTTAAAGACAGAGTCTCACTTTGTCACCCTCGGTAGAGTGTTGTGGCATCACAGCTCACAGCAACCTCCAACTCTTGGGCTTAGAAGATTCTTTTGCCTCAGCCTCCTGAGTAGCTGGGACTACAGGCACATGCCACAATGCCCAGCTATTTTTTTGTTGCAGTTTGGCCAGGGCCGGGTTCAAACCCACCACCCTTGGTACACGGTGCTGGGTGCCCTACTCACTGAGCTACAGGCGCCGCCCGAAAATCTTTTCTTTTCTTTTTTTTTTTTAAGACAGAGTCTATTCAGATAGTCTCTATTGAGATTCTGTCTTAAAAAAATAAAAAAAAAGATTAAACAAGCTCAGGAAGGAGGCCCTGGTCCTAGTCAGCTAGTGTTGCTGTACCAGAAGACTGGGTGGCTCACACAACAGGCAGCTATTTCTCTAAGTTCTTGAGCCTGGGAAGTGCCAGTAAATTCAGTTCTGGTGAGAGCCCTCCTTCTGTCTTGCAGGCAAATGACATCTTGCTGTACCCTCACATGGTGGGAAGACGAGAGTGTTGGTCTCTTTTTCCAAGGACACTGATTCTGTCGTGAGGGCCCCACATTCATGGCCCCGCTAATTCCCTCTCACAGGCTCAGCCCCCAGGTATTATCACTGTGAGTATTAGGGCTTGCACATGAACTTGAGGAGGTGCAAACGTTCAGTCCAGACCAGCCCTGATCCAATGTGACCGTGACCTTATTAGAAGAGGATATTAGGACTGAAGGTCTGTGGGAAGAAGGGGCATCTGCAAGGCCAGGAAGGGGGCTTTGGAAGAAACCAGACCTGTTAGGACGTTCATCCAGAACTTCTAGCCTCCCAAACTGTGAGAAAATAAATTTCTGCTGTTTAAGTCACCCAGTTTGGGGTGCTTTGTTTTGTTAGCTCGAGCAGATTAAAGCTACCATACACACACAGACACACACACATACACACACACACACACGCTCATCAGCGTGGGGGGTACGGAGACTGTGAGGTCAGCAAAGGGACCTGGCCCAGTCTAGGTTAGTGTGGGGTCAGGGTGAGGCTGGAGGACGAGATGGGGTGATCAAGCAAGTTTTTACTGCGCAAGTGACATTTGAGCTGAGATCTGAAAAAGCCAGAAGGGCAGAGTGGCTAAGATGAGGCAGCAAGCGTGTTACAGAATGGGATCTTGAGCTCTCAGGAACCTGCCTGTCTAAGCTGGTATTTTTATTCACATTGTTAAAGATTCTGTTCAAACAGGCCTTCCAAGGGTGCCTGCAGAATCCTTGGGGTGTACTAGAGGGTGAGGTGGCCAGGGCTGGGGTCCAGGAAGCTAGATCTTCAACCTGAGCATCAACTTGAAAGAATGCTTTTATTTGTGTAAATGTCTTTAAAATTTTTACTTAAAGAGTCCTACCCAGAAAAATGCTGAAAACCCACTGTTATACAACTCGATTTTCAGTGACAAGTGCTTGTCCCTGACATGGCTGTGTCTTACTGTGAGCCCATCCTCCATAGCTGAAAATGCTATTCAGGGTTTTCAATGTGTCACTAATGGACAACTCTGCCAAGCTTTTCTATCCAGAATTTTTAATGCATGGCACTGATGTGTGCTATAGAACTGATTCTTTCCTTGCAATTCATCAGGATTCTTTCCATGTACAACTTAATCCATTCTTGAGAGTGGAATAGCTAGGCCGAAGGGTATATTAATTGTAATGATACATAATAAATCACTCCAAAAGTTAGTGGCTTAAAACAAAAGTACTCCTCTATTACTGGGTCAGGGATTCAGGAGGGTCTAGGCTGGGTCTCTCATGAGGTTGCTGTCAGAGGGTGGCTGGAGCTGTACTCATTAGCAGACTTGACCAAGACTAGATGGTCTACTCCGTGGTGATGTCTGACCATGTGACTGGCAAGCTGGTGCTGGCCTTCTTCCCCAGGTGGGTTTCTCCATCAGGCTGCTTGTGCTCACACATGGCAGGTCACCTCCCCAGAAGAACATGCTGGAAAGCAAGACAGAAGTTGCAATGCCACAGAAAGCACACATCATTCCATCTGCCATATTCTGTTGGTCACTGTGGTAAACAGAATGATGACCCTTCAAAGATGTCTACATCCTACAATAAGGGACCTGTAAGCATCTCACATGGGCAAAGGGAATTTTAAGAAGAGGAGAGTGTCCTGGATTATCCAGGTGGGCCCAGTGTAACCCGGGAATTCTTACAGGCACAAGTAAAAGATGGAGTGGGAGAGTTAGAGCCAGGGAAGGAGGTGGGACTGCAGAAGCAGATGTCAGGCTGTGCCTGGAGGCCGGAGGCCACGAAGCTGAAGAAGGGAAGGAGACAGAACCTCCCACGCGTGGTCCCCAGAAAATACAGCCCTGTTGACATCTTGATCTTAGTCCAATGTGACCCATTTTGAATGGATGACCCCAGAACTCTGAAAGAATAAATCTGTGTTGTTTTAAACCATTAAGCAGCAGCCAAAGGACACTAATGCGGTCACATGGCTGTCATTCACCTCCAGAGGGAACTATTCAAGAAGCAAACGCCAGGAGACGGGGCCACTGGAGCCATCTTGGGTGCTGTCCACCACAAGGGTGTGCCTGCTTGTGAGGGGTTGGCATCTGGATTGTTAAATTGCCACCCAGGTCTCTTTGAATCTCTACAACTACAGATTTGGATAAACACAGATTCAGTGCGATCAGAGAAGCTGTCTTTCTAACAACCAATATTTCCAGCTCCTGCATCTTCCTACGAAGGAGAATATGACGGGGAAACACGTTCTATAATTGTCCAAGAGTCTTTCCTCCTGATGTCGTGGGAGGGTGGGTAGAAATGGGAGGTCGGCAGCCAGAGGACCTCGCCCCGTGTCTGCCGAGACTGTTCTCTTCTTCCCGCCACAGTTTATTCTAATCTCCTCGAGAAAATCAAATTCCCAGTTGCAATTCCATAAGCATATTTTCACCTAACAAAATTTGACAACCATGTCAAATTGTAAAAGCCAGGATAGTAATAAATATAGCTGAATTTTCTGTTTTCTTTAAGTATTATTCTGACATTGGTCTCTCAAACAGGTGAACACAGTCACCCTGTTCGAAAATAAGGAGTTTGAAATAAAGACATTTGTTTAAGAGGAAACAGTGATTTCCACAGTAGCTAGAGAGAGCTGATTCTTGCAGAAGGCAAAGACTCTGCTGGAGAAAATCCAAAAACGCTTATCTCTGTTAATCTTGCCCATTATCGGACTGTGTTTCCTTAATGCTGACGTTACAACCTTGGGCCCCAGGGAATGAGGACAGACTTTTTTTTCCCCAACACTGTCTCTATTGCTCAACGATGTAATGCTGAGCAGGGCTCTTTCTCATTTAGGAAGCTTTTTTCTTTTTCCTGAAAGATATAACATGCTTTAAAAATTAATTAAACTAAAAAAGGAGATATGCTAGTAAGCAGATGCTATTTCCAGCAAGGAAGTCTAGACCCACCACTCCACCTTCTCTGCTAAGTACATAGAATTTCTCAGTCGAAGGGCACTTGGAGACAACTTAGTTCCCCTTATTTTGTAAATGAGGATTCTGAGGCCTGGAGGCTTGATCTCCCCTGAGAAATCAGGACCTGTGAGTGCTAACTAGACTAAAGAAATAATGCAGTTATCATTCACGTGGCTTTTGTTAGACAGTTAGCTAGGTATGAGCAGGGCAGATGATGAATATGTAGACCATTTTGGATTGGTTTTGGTCAGGCTGACCTGGGCTGTTGTGGGAATGAGACTGATTAGGTCCTTGTAGGTGGGCTGTTTTTACAACCTTGCAAGTGGGCCGTTTTGAGACTAGAGTTAATTAAGACCCTGGGAGACTTCTAAGAAGCAGCTGGTGCTCCTCAAAGTTGTGTATAAAACTCAAAACTTCACTTTTCACAGGGCCTGCAGTCACTGAGATGGGGCCCGGCTTTCTGTGTAAGTCACTAATAAACTTTATTTTTATTGCTAAAACTTGTTCTTTTCAATTATTTTGGCGGTTACCTCATGCCACTGTGCCACTCCAACCCTTTGGAATTTCTCTTTACTCTTTATACTTTCCCCGCTCTTCTGCAACCAGACAGGAATCTTTCACTTGAAAATCTTGGAAAATGTAATCCAGACTCATTTAAGCCAACACAGTTTTTACTGAGTAGTGAAACTAAAACTCCACAGGTAGGTTTGACTTGAGCAAAATCTGACTCAATCCCTCAGGTGCCTTCCCCGGTGTCTGGTGTTCCTTCACCTGTGGTTCTCCTTTCCTGTGTCAGATCCAATTTGAAATACACTCTGAGCTTGCAGTGGCTGTAGCCTCTCCTTCTCCAGGGTCCTGTCCAGCAGGGGAGACTGCGAGCCTCCCCTCAGCGAGTCTCCTTGCATCACAAGTGTTTTACTGGGTCATGTGCCCATTACTATGTTGGCATGGTTCTGATTAATAGACCTGAGCCATGTGTCACATGACTGCAGCTGGGGAGGGCTATACCCCTGCAGCTGTGATTCACTCTTGAATCACAGCAAGAATTGAAGGAAATTCTGGGTGCTATCACCAAAAGGAGAATGGAGGCTGACTGGTCCCCACGTTGCAAACAGTTTTCTGTATTTCCTTTTACAATTTCTCCCTTTTCATTTCATTATTGTGTACCTGTATACAATCAGGATAAAACAGATAAGGTCTTTGTACTACTCTGTTTGGTGCCACGATAACAGAATACTGGAGAAGACAGTATTTTATAAAGACAGAAATTTAGTCTCCCACAGATCGGACGCTGGGGAGTCCAAATCAAGGCACCAGCAGGCTTGGTCTCTGGTTCCAAGATGGTCCTTGTTGCATTCTCCAGAGAAGAGAAACAGTGTGTCCTCACGGAGCAGGGGAACAGGAGTGAGACCCCCCTCACCAGCCCTGTTTGTGACAGAGTTAATCCACGCAGGAGTGCAGAGCCCTCGCAACCCAAACAACCTTCAGAGGCCCTAGCTCCCAGCGCTGTTGCATTGGGGAGTAAATTTCCAGCACATGAATTCTGGGGACACATTGAAACAGCAGTGTCCGACATGTGTAGTTGGTAATCTGAGGGAGAGAACAGGTGTGTGTAAAAACAATCTTAGGACAAGTAATCCTACAAATGGATTGAGTAAAAAATAATCAAGAGTTCAGTGCTTGTCTATTAAAGATATATACTGGAATCTTTGCAGATAAAATGAGGGGACATCCGGGATGTTATCTCCAAAGCTGTCTATTTGGAGGGTGGGTGAATAGTGAGTAGTGGTATCAAGAAGGAAAGCTGGCGAGGGCAGAGAAGTGATGAGGCTGGTTGATGGGGTGTGGGATCTGTTACACCACTCTACTTAGGTATGAGTTTGACATTTGCTGTAATAAAAAAATGAAGAAAGCACTCCTACCAAGAAGTATGCTATTGGATAAATGCTGGGGGTGGTGGATATCTCTATATCTATCTATCTGTCTATCTATCTATCCATCTGTCTATCTATCTGTCTATCTATCCATCTGTCTATCTATCTGTCTATCTATCCATCTGTCTATCTATCTATCAATCATCTATCTGGCAGGAAGGCCCAACCAAGTTTCAACAGTCAGGGAAAGTTTCTGAGGAAGTGATGTGTGTGTGGCAATCTGAAGTATGACTGGGACTGCAGTACCAGGAGGGCAGATACCGGTGAGATAGGGCTGCCTTCATTCCTTCTTGTAAATGCTGGAATCAAATAAGACGCTCCTTGTTCCAAGTGGGACAAAGGCATCAGTGTCCCGGTGGGAAACCTCAGGAATGGGGCACCCAGGAGTGAAAGGACCCCTGTTCCCCTCTTACCAAGCAGGAGTGACAGGGGTAAGGGGCTGGGTCCGTGGAGAATCCGGGCGTGAGGGGACCATGGGACAGCACCGCTGAGGCCATGTCCAGCTTTGAGGGGAAGCTGGGCCCAGCTGGGCCTCACGAAGATGAGAGGTTTGCCTTTAGCGGTCCTGCTCTGCTAAGGAGACAGAAAGATCCCACATCTGTAAACAAAACACGTTTAAGTGCGTATGGTCCCCGACTCACTGTGGTTCAACTTCTGCTTGTGGATGAGACACGGTGTGAAAGCGGCACGCATGGGTGGAGATCGCACTTGGAGTTTGGGTCGTGACTCTTTCTAGGCAGAGGCCTGGACCCGGGCTCTTGGTGGTGGCGCAGGAAGGTTCTGCGCAACCGGGGCTGCACGGTGTCCTGGGCATGTGCCAGGCGGCCGGCCGAGCTGCGGTGTCCTGGTCAGGTGCGGTCCCCAAGCTTTTGCCTGTTGACATTTTCAACCCAACAATGAGTTTGTCAGGGAGTGGCCGCTGCAAAGTCAGGAGCACCTGCGCGGATGGTGAGGGACACACACAGTCCGGGTGACAGGCAGACCCGGGAGCCTGAGCATGTAGACGGCGGGAGAGAAGAGGAGGAGGACAGGGGCCGTTTCCTGAGGGGGTGCTCGAACTGATCTTCTCCGGTGGGCAGACGTGAGCTAAGGGAGGGGCTGAGAACTGCAGGGGGGCCTCTTCTGGCCTATTCCTGTGCAGGGTGGTTGCTCCTATACCCAGCTCGTCTCTGCTTCCTTCCTGCTGTGGGCGGAGGGGACTCTGCTCCCATCTCCAGGGTTCAGTGATGCCTCAGATTAAAGGCTTCCCGTGTCCCCCTCAGCCATGTCCCTCTCTGTCCTCCCACTGTGTCTCCCTCTGTGTCCCCCTCTGTCCTCCCACTGTGTCCTCCCTCTGTGTCCCCCTCTGTCCTCCCACTGTGTCCCCCTCCATCCTCCCTCTGTGTCCCCCTCTGTCCTCCCTCTGTGTCCCCCTCTGTCCTTCCTCTGTGTCCCCCTCTGTCCTCCCTCTGTGTCCCCCTCTGTCCTCTCTCTGAATCTCCCCTCTGTCCTCCCACTGTGTCCCCTCTGTCCTCACTCTGTCCCTCATGGCAGTCCTACTTCAGGCTTCCTGAGGCTGCTGTCCCCGGCCTGTGTGGGAGGGAGGCAGGATGGGAGACCATGATTGTGATGGTTTTGTTAGTGGCTGGACATCAAGATTGCAGAGACTCAGAGTTTGTCTCCCAAGAACATAATATGTGAGTGGCAGAGGAGTTTTCATCGTCTGCTCCTGCTGCCGCCCCATGGAGTGACACTGTCTCTTCTCTTCTCTCCTACTCTCTAAAGGCCTCAAAGAAACAAGCATTAGAGAGAGTGCATGCTTAGAAGCGGGAGGACTTGGGAGAGAACGTTTCTCTCTGCCCACATGTGACAAGTCCTTATCTGATGTCCTTTGCATACATAGTGGGATTGCCACGTAAGACTCTTACTCTTAGATATACACTAGATAGAAAGCACGTTTATCTCCAAAGATCATCAGGGAACTGGCTGGGGTGGCTCAGGCGAGTAGTCCCAGCACTCTGGGAGGCTGAGGCAGGCAGATTGCCACCAGCCTGAGCAAAGTGAGACCCCTCACCTACTAAAAAAATAGGAAAACTAGCTGGGCGTTGTGGTGCCTGTAGTCCCAGCTACTTGGGAGGCTGAAGCAGGAGGATCACTTGAACCCAAGAGTTCGAGGTTACTGTGAGCTAAGATACCACATCACTCTATCAGGGCAACAAAGTTAGACTCTGTCTCAAAAAAAAAAAATTCGTCAACAAGCTACATACGTATATCTTTTAGTTGATACAGCTGTAAAAACACTTTTAGTTGTTTTCACCCTAAAATAATCTATATAAAGTGAAAACACAAGTGAGTTCTTGCTGCACTGAATATTTTTGAAACTTTTGCTGTTATAGTCCAGGTATACAGGCAGCAGTTTTCAGGGGTACACACCTTCTGAGCAAAGAAAAGGGAGCTGGTTATCAGAATGCCAGAAAGGAGGATGGGCAGGCTGTCCTGGGAGCAGCTTCCCAGGTCTCCTGTTACACCCGTAAGGATTATAGTTACTCAGCAAACTTTTAAAAAGGCATCCTTCCCCCAGGGCCTCTCCTGCCATGTGGGCAGAGCTCGGTGAACAGCGCATCTGCCGGGCTTCCATCTCCACGCTGTCCCTGGGTGGGGGTGCCCTCAGTGACTGACCTACCTATCTGTGGCTGTGCTCAGCCACCAGGTAGTGAGTCACTAACCATCCTGGTCTGGACTGCTGAATGGGGAAAAGGATATGGCTTGCCTGGAAAGGACTTGTTAAATAGGATATTTCTCCAGCAAAATATTCTTCATAGCTAGATGACCTATAAAAAATAATGATGATGCCTTGACCTCAAGAGTTTGAGACCAGCCTAAGCAAGAGCAAGATCCCATCTCTACTAAAAATAGAAAAACTATGTGGCTGTTGTGGCAGGCACAACTACTTAGTCCCAGCTACTCAGGAGACTGAGGCAGGAGGGGCACCTGAACCTAGGAGTTTAAGGTTGCTGTGAGCTAGGGTGATACCATAGCACTCTAGCTTGTGCAACAGAGTGAGATACTGTTTCAAAAAAAAAAAAAAAAAGGTTATGGTGACAATAAGTAGGCATATTTACTGAATGCTAACAGGCTGAAAATAATGACATCTCTGATGCTCATGGTTACATGTAGCATAGTTATGCAATCTTGTGCGGTGGAAACAGCAAAGGTTACGTCATCTTGTGTGGTGGAAAAACCAGTGGTTATAACCAGAAAAAACTTGTTTTAAGCCCTACCTCCACCCTTTCTCATCACTGAACTTCAAGCATGTTATTTGACATCTGTGAGTCCCCAAATCCTCATCTGTAAAATGGATACACACACACACACACACACGTAGAGTTGATGTAGATATTAGAGAAAATGAACTTATATTGCATTTTATAACAACAAAAGAGGAATAATTAAGCAATAACAATAAAATTTGGCAGTAGAGCCAAGGGTATTTCTGAGCACACCTCAACAGAAAGCATGAGAGTAGCATGACAAAAATAAGTATCATCACAATATCAAAATTTCACCTGCCTTTATGAAGGTTGTTTGTCCTTTACGAAAGGAATTACGTACCAAAACAGCCAACTAAGTATCCATTGGAATTTAATACATTCTGAGGCCTGAGAAGATTTCTGTTGTACACACAACATCAAAATATTGCTGAAAATTATTGGTTGTAGAACCTCATGAGAAATAGAACTTGCTCTTACCGTGTGGAAGTATGCTTTTACATCCGATGTATTAATATGATGCTGTCTGGCTTTTTAATGGCAGTTTTTAATTCTTTTTGAGAAAAAAACCCAGTCCATCAAAAGTAGGTCATGCTGTATGCAGATATCTTCTCCCAGCGTGCTGTGTGCTTACATAGTAGATTATGACTTCAGTTCTCAGAATGAAAAATTGATGATTCCGCCATCTCTATCAAGCCTCAGAAATATTATAAACGGTTGTTCCAAGTATTGCTGCAGTTGTTTTGAAGGAAATATTTTTGTAGAAAACACTTGCCTTGAAGACTTTGTTTTTGTTAACAGACGCTTCTAATTGAGACCCCCCTGTGGAAACCTCCTGGGGGAAATCCTATAACTGTTGAAAGTGGGGGGAAGTGTACAGCCAGGTAATGTCATCTTCCTGAGGTCTCCACTGCTGCTGCCTTAACTGATCTCAAACCTTTTCCTAGGACACAAAACCTGATTAACTTATTCAAAGAAATACTTGAAACAACTTTTAGGCATGGACAATTAGCCCTGTCTTTAATAAGTATTTAGGATCATCTTGTAAAATGTCAAATCACTATTCCTGTTGAAGGTTCCCAGTCCATTATTCATAGTTATCTGACTAGTAAAGCAAAAACGAAACCAAAACCAAAATGTCCAAACCCAGGAAAGTATTTTCTTAAAAGGGTTTTTTTTTTCTTTTCCTTACATTAGTACAAAAGTATTGGAAAACTAAGTCCATCCTGCAAGATACTTTATCAATTTGGAGGGCCAGGTACAGTTTCAAAATGTCAGTAAACTCGCCTAACTAACTGATGAGCTGATCTCTGCCTCGCATTCTAAATCTGAGTAATTTGTTTTAACATAGACACATATGAATGGTATGGTGTCATTCATTGCGCTTTCTTACTATGCTGGTGTTCCTGAATGCCATAAAAATTTATAAATCTTTTTTTTGGCCCGGGCTGGGTTTGCACCCACCACCTCCGGCGTATGGGGCTAGTGCCCTACCCTTTTGAGACACAGGTGCCACCCAAAATTTATAAATCTTAAATTTAGAATATATTCTGTTTTGGAAATTTATTTTATGTAAGTAGTTGTAAATTTGGATGCACAAAATTTACAAAAATCGTCACTATACATTAACATTATAAGAGTAAAAATATTGTCCTACTACAGGGCTTTCTGATTCTGTCCCTCTGCAAAGGGATGCTCCCCAACCCCGCCCCAGACACCTGCTGAAATCTTCCCACACATCAGGTGTGAGTTCACTCGTCAGTTCCTCAGTGAACTAAACCCTGAACCTTGCTGGGTTTCCCCTGTATACTCTCATAGTCACCATCCTTCTTACAGCTTATCACACCTATAATTTTGTAGTTATTAATATAATTTTTATTAATATGTCTTCCCCATTAAATTGCAAGCATAATAGTGCAAAGGCCATTTTATTTTTGCTCCGCATTAAATGTACAACTCTGGTATCAGGTCATATGTCGTATGTCAGGTTCTCAATAAAGACTTATTGAATGAATGAATGAATAAATGAATGAACAAGGAAGAAAAAAAATCTACCAAATTCCATTACTTCAAAGTAGGTTGTTATGCTGGTCAGGGTGGCTCACCGCTATAGTCCCAGCACTCTGGGAGGCTTAGGTAGTAGCATTGCTTGAGGCCAGGAGTTCAAGACCAGCCTGAGCAAGCATGAGACGCCTATCTCTACAAATAATAGAAACATTAGCCAGGGCTGGTGGCCTGAAGCTGAGGCAGGAGGATCACTTGAGCCCAGGAGTTTGAGGTTGCAGTGAGCTACGATGATGCCACTGCACTCTAGCCTGGGCGACAGAGTGAAACTCTATTTCAACAAAACAAAATAAAATAAGGCAAAACACAAAGAGACAAACAGAAGATTGTGAGTGTGTGTGTGAGAAAGAGAAAGAGACAGACTTGGAAATACAAGAAAAATAAACAAACTATTATATAAATTTCCTGTAAAGATTAGAGGAGATGAAATGCAGTATCTCATAAGTCCTGAAGCAGTATTTTTGAAGATAATAAGTAGAAGTGGAGGAAGAAGGTGAGCTCTTAGGGAAAACATGGACAGTTTTGTCAGTGCCCCGTCACTGTGCAAATAAACCAGCAAGAACACAGATGGAAGGTGCAAGCCTGCAAGAGCTGGGCTTCCCATAGGTGCAGGGAGAGCCCGAGTAACCGCTGTCGTGGCCTGTTACTGAAGCTTCATACAGTAGGTGTGGGGCCCACGTACTGGGGCTACAGGTGTGGGGGGCCCATGTACTGGGGCTACGTGCTTAATGCTGGCTGGGTGCCTTTTCTCCCCGGGCTTGACTCCCACCCTGCTGCGCTACTGATGTCCAATGTATGACACCTGCCTGCTCACCAGAGCCCAGGTCTGAACTCATTAAGGCCTGCAGGTGCTTTTGAGAGCTCGTCTCTGGGCAGCAAACCGTCTCCATGCCAGCCAGGAAACCGTCTCACGCCTGGTGCCTTCCTCAAGACCCCGTGACGGCTCCCACAAGCCTGGTGCCCCATCTGCTACACGGTTTACTTTTCCCAACAGGTATGAGGGAAGGGGAAAGAAGCCCATCGGTATACGTAACAAGACGGTTTCTTTTCGCCCTGTGGGGCAGAAGGGCTCATTGTGGCCTTAGAGAGAGAGGGAAGGTGGAGGGCCGAAGGAGGTGAGGTCCAGCACAGTCCTTCGAGAGCGAGCTGAGGTGGTCAGGCAGAGGGGGTGGCTCAGTGGAGGCTGTTGCTCTGGGTTCGCAGAGACGTTAGCTTGCCCTGGAGGTTGACTTTCTCCAGCAGTGCTCAGCCACTGCCGGCTGGAACTGAGAAAGGAAATAATCGCGTCACCTAGAGGCAGGATCTTGCCAGGCTGTGGGGATGTAATGACAGCGGAGTCGGAGAGTTCAGAATATTGGCAGGGATTTTTCTGTAACGAGGGAACATGGAACCCAAGCTGGTTAACCAAATATGTGACCAAAGTAGCGGCCTCCTCGTGTGCTCCCGATAGACTGGCTCTAAAGGGTGTAATTGGTGGACTTGGGTTCCAATGAGGTTGAAGATTGATCACAATTTGGAGCAGCTGAATCGTAGTCAAACGAAGATTTCTTAGCACCTGGTTATACCTGTGACATCAGTATTAAGGTCATAGATTTAAACAGGGTCTTATTCCTGGTAAGAACTTAGAAATCTCTAGTTTAGTAAATTTACTTTCAAAGAAATTGGGACTTACAGAATGATTGAATCAGTATTTAGCTTATTCCCACACCTCCATCCTGGAGAATAATGCATCTTGTTAAATGGAGAATCTAAATATTTCATAGTAAGATAGAAAATCTCGTGGGACTTGCTAATATCTGTTCTCATATTCAGAGCAAAACTGGATAACTTCTCTAGCATCCTTGGTCTGGTGGAATTCCCAGCTAATGGCATAACCTTACAGCAGCCACCCCCGACTACATTCCAGCAAATGTTAATTGTGTCCTACGAATGCCACCTACCATAGTCCACCTTGGGGGTCATTCCTCACCTTGGCATAAGAAAAGTTCTCATAAGTCCTGAGTGAATTATAGTTTATAACTTTAACCTGGGCAAAGTTATGATACATTTTGGGGGTTAGACTGTTTGGATGATAGAGCAGGAACAAACTTCAGGGATCTTTTTGTGGTAATAGGATTGGGAACACTCAGAAATGTGGCTGAAGGTAGAAACCATCACCAATGCCTATTGAATGTTGCCACCTTTCTCCTCAAAGTATTGATCCGATTGAGGTGCTATAGCAAGTGGCCTTGGAGAAATTTAGACAGGATTAAGGCAACAGAAACTACAGCAGACGGCAGGGTCAGCTGACCGTTACAGTGGCAGCTACGGAAATGACATAAGGCCTCCCCTGATGAAAATCTTTTCTTACAGTAATTGAATATTCCAGATGTTAGATGTTTATGGATGGTTAAAGCATTGATTCTAAAAGGCCTCTATTAAAAATGCACTTGTCCAAGCTAGAAGCAGTAATATATTAGAAGGGCAGATTTGACAATTATTTAACAAAAATGTTTCAGTAAAGAATAGGCCATCTGAGCAAAGAATGGTGTGAATGTTTACCTTTTTTAAATACAGCAGAGTGTAGTATGGAGCTTACTTTATTTTTTATTGTTTGGGATTCATTGAGGATACAAAGAACGAGGTTACACTGATTACATTTGTTAGATAACGTCCCTCTTATAATTGTGTCCCACCCCCAAGAGGTGCACCATACACGGTGACCCCCATCCCCCCTCCTTCCCCTCCCCCACTTTGTAGAGCTCACATTTTTAATTAACAACGATGTTAGGCAACCAGAGCCAAAATCTGATTCCAGACATTTCCCCACTCCAGAAAGAAACTTCATGCACATTAGCAGTCATTCCCGATCCCCTCTGGGCCCCCGAATCTTTGTATCTGTTTGTATTTGCCTGTCCTGGACATTTCAGGTAAAAGGGACCCTGTACTATGTGGCCTTCCGTGCCTGGCTGTTTGCACTTCTCATGTGTTCAGGGCTCATCCTGCTGCAGCGTGTGTTAACACTAGTTCCCTCTTTGTTTTTTGTTTCAGACAGAGTCTCATTCTGTTGCCCAGGCTAGAGTGTCATGGTGTCAGCTTCTCTCACAGTGATGTCAAACTCTCGAGCTGAAGTGATCCTTCTGCCTCTCTGGGACTACAGGCGCCGCCATAATGCCCAGATAGTTTTTCTATTTTTAGTAGAGACAGGGTCTGGCTCTTGCTCAGGCTCCAACTCTTGATTTTATGGGATCCTCTATCCTCAGCCTCCTGGAGTGCTGGGATTATAGACATGAACCACACACCCACCCAATACTTAATTCCTTTTAATAGCTGCATAATATTCAAAGCTTGGCACCTGTAGCTCAGCAGCCAGAGTGCCAGCCATATACACTGGAGCTGGTGGGTTTGGACCCAGTCCAGGCCTGCCAAACAACAATGACCACTACAACCAAAAAAAAAGCTGAGTGTTGTGGTGGGTACCTCTAGTCCCAGCTACTTGGGAGGCTGAGACAAGAGAATCACTTAAGCCCAAGAGTTGGAAGTTGCCGTGAGCTGTGATGCCTTGGCACTCTACTGAGGGTGACAAGGTGAGACTCTGTCTCAAAAAATGATAATAATGTTCAATGTGTAGATACCTCATTTTACTGTGGTTGCCTCTGCAGTTTTACATTTGTGAATAATGCTGCATGGACATTGCTGTGCAGGTGTTTGTGACACATGCTTTCCGTTCTCCTGGGTATGTGTCTAGGAGTGAACTTGCGAGCTCACATGGCAGCTCTGTTCTTAACTTTTTGACAGGCTGCCAGACTGCTTTCCAAAGCGGCTGCCCACTTTACGTTCCCACTAGCAAAGTAAGAAGCCACGTCCTCAGCAGCACTTGCTTTGGCCTTCTGGATTCGGCCCGTCCCGCAGGTGGGCAGTGGTTGCTCTGAGGTTTCCATTTGCGTTTTCCGATGACTGAAGCTGTTATGTGCTCATTGGCCATTTGCTAATCTCTGGAGAGATGTGTGTTTGGTCCTTTGTCCATTTTAAAACTGGGCTAAGGTTTAGTCAGACGATACCATTCCCTTATGAGATGTAACTTGCAAATGTTTTCTCCCATTCTGTGGATTGTTCTTGTTATTTTCTTGGCTGCATCATTTGAAGCATAAGAGCATTCACTTTTTGTCAACTATCTTAGAACTCAGAACTTAGGGGCAGTCGATAACAGTGAATGAAAATGTAGCAGAAATAAATAAAATAAATGATCAAAGACATATTATTTTACAGGAGTTTTTTGTGTCCCCAAACTAGCTAGAGTTATTTGCTAAATATGTTCCCATTAAAACTTTTGAAATGAAAGAGTTGCCTCTTAAAGATAACTCCTTATTTCATTAGAAAAACATAATGAATGCCCTTCATTCTTTCCATATGAAACTGGCTATTTATTAACAAGTCGAGGAGACACTTCAGACCAAGCTGATTTCATGTTGAGGGATGAAAACACGGATAGAAGACAGAACAGCTGACACACTCAGTGTCCTGAAAATTACAAGCAGAAAATCTCAAACGCAGTTTTCCTAAGTCCTCCTTATCAGCCACATCTCAAGGAGAATGGAAATAACAAAATTGGGCATAAACAAAATCTTTTCTCCCTTTTTTTTTGGAAACAGGGTCTCACTCTGTTGCCCTGGGTGGAGAGTATCATGGTATCACAGCTCACAGCAACTTCAGACTCCTGGGCTCAGGCGATTATCTTATCTCAGCCTCTCAAAGCTGGGAGTACAGGCGCCCGCCACATTGCCCGGCTAGTTTTTCTGTGTAGAGGTGGGTCTACTTGCTCAGGCTGGTCTTGAACTTCTGAGTTCAGGTGATCCATCCACCTCAGCTTCCCAGAGTGCCGGGATTACAGGTGTGAACCACTGCACTGGGCCCCATAACCAAAATCTTAACAACAACAAAAACAAGTTGGAATAGTGTGAGGCAGCCACTTTTAGGCTGAGACTGATGTTCCAGCTGGTTGTTTAGTGGGGACATCTTTGCAACAATCATGATAATGCTAAAAATACAGCCACGTTTTATGTGATGTGTCAAAATGCAAAACTATTATTTTAGTTAACCCTAGGAAACAAATATTTTAGGCATCTCCATTCTCAGTTGAGGAAACTGATTTTAGACAGGTTAAACACTTTGCCTTAACTTCATAGCTGGTGAACATTGAACCATGACCTCGCTTTCACTGAGGCATTTAAAAGAGAGAACCTGAATCCTATACCGAAAAGGCCAAAGGCGATCAAATTCTACCCGTAGGTCTCTGCTGATTGTTGGACTTCTAAGGTAGCCTTCCATCCTAAAAATCTATGCATCGGTGACCGTTCCTCATACCTGTTTGGGGCGGGTGATGACGCAGACCGGTGCCAGTGCGGCAGCTCCTTCGATCACTTCCCCGAGCACCAGGTTTCTGGTGTTGCCACATTCTCCGCTGCCGGACGGGGAGGGCAGGACGTGCTAGGTCAGTGAGGAAGCTGCAGTGTACAGTGGGCAGAGCTGAGACTGAACTTGGCTTTATTTTGCTTTGAAGCACTGGGCACCGTTATCTATAGACTTAAAATATTATTTTGCTGTGGTTTAGTTATCAGTGGCTGTCCTAGGTGAGCAGAACACGAGGAGTTACATTGTATATGAGAGTGATGAGGAATAAATGCAGCTTAATATGATTGGTTTTACAGTTAAAATTCTCACATACAGAGAAGGGAAAAGCTAAGAGGAAAAAACAAGGGAGCGTAGCTACCTGTTGGTTTCCTGACGCCTCCTCTGTGTGCCGCGAATAGCACTGTTTCCCACTCGGGAGCCAGCTGGACATGGGAAGGTGACCCTGCAGCTGGCTCCGGGGATAGAAATCAGGTTCCATCTAATCAATCAGGGAAGCCCATTTACCCAGACGCAGTAACTGGTTCACAGATGCAGTTGGAATGAATTTAGGACTTTTTCTGCCTCCCTGGGACACAGATGTCCCTGTCTGGTGTGCAGAGATATAGCCTCAAACTGCAGCAAGCGCTTTTGATTATGGGAGAGAGTTGTTCTGAGGGCTGGATGGTACATTGCGGAGCTGAAAGCCTTATACAAAATGGTATCTAGTCTTCTTGCCACCACAGACACCTATCTGAAGCCGGATCAGCCTCCAGATCATCAAGTCACGTGAATCAATAATTTCTCTTTTGGGGGGGAGTGGTGGCTCATGCCTATAATCCTACCACTCTGGGAGGCTGAGGCAGGTGGACTGCCTGAGCTCATGAGTTTGAGACTAGCCTGAGCCAGAGAAGGACCTCCACCATAAAAGGATAGCCAGGTGTGGAGGGCACCTGTAGTCCCAGCTACTCAGGAGACTGAGGCAAGAGAATTAGTTGAGCCAAGCATTTGAAGTTGATGTGAGCTGTGATGCCCTGGCACTCTACTGAGGGTGACAAGTGAGACTCTGTCTCAATAACTAATTAACTAACTAATTTCCCTTTATCTGGTTCCTTCTGAGATGGCTTCACAAGCTCGTAGCACATGAGTCCTGATGCCTCCTTCTTCCATCCCACTTACGTTTTCTCTTGTTTATGTGACATCTTGTCATACTAGTCAGTTTTTATGTTATTTGCCTTTTTTTTAACCTAGAAGGCTATCAGCTTATTATTGCCATATACTCAGAAATATTCATTGTATTTAAAAAAGGTGACACTTTGCAAATGATATTTCATTTCAAGAGATATATATGCCTACTCAAGACTTTTAAAAGGTAGAACAATAAAATAAATTTTGGAACAAGCAATGTTATTGTCTGCATAATTTTCCTTTATGGAGTAGCAATGAGCTATCCCCCAAGTAGCAAGGAAATTAAAAGCCTGTCAATGGTTACTCGGTGTCACCAGGAAACCACCACAGTGTCATCCGGTCAACTACTCTGTGCAAAGCAAACTGACATACCCTGAATTGAGCCATCTAGGGTGAAGAAAAGTGTGTGTGAAAGCAGGTGTTACCTCATTTCCCACGAGCAGACAGAATCCATGTTGTGAATGAGCTAGCCAATTCCCAATAACTAACCAAGTGTGTTTAAAATATTGAATAATATCAACTCATCAGACTGTTCTCTTGATCAAAGGTGTCAAATATTTTTGATATGAGGGATTCTTTACACTGACAAAAACTTGGAAGTTCCCTGACTGCACCTTGTGGTTCACATGGTTTAGAATCTATTGAAAGAGAGGATACTGTTGAATGATGTTGTCGGACCAGATGCAAATCTAACAGGAAAGTTAGAGAATTTAACAAACATAAAATTGAGGATTCTATATGCAGGTGGATACTACTTGGTTGGAATTTGTAAAGAGTAGCTATTGAACACCAGTGTTTAAGGCAGTGATTTTCAATTGGTATCCCATCAAAAGATCTTAGGTGTGCTGCAAAAATTCCTAAGATGGCCAGGAGTGGTGGTTCGTCCCTGTAATCTTAGCTGAATCCTCTGGGAGGCTGAAGTGGGTGGATTGCTTGAGCTCAGGAATTCGAGACCAGCCTGAGCCAGAACAAGACTCTATCTCTAAAAAAATAGCTGGGTGATGTGGCGGGTGCCTATAGTCCCAGCTATGTGGGAGGTTGAGGCAAGAGAATCACTTGAGCCCAAGAGTTTGAGGTTGCTGTGAGCTATGATGCCATAGCACTCTACCATGGGTGACAAAGTGAAATTCTATTTCAAGAAAAAAAAATGCTTAAGATTCATTTAATTAAATTACTTTTGAAATAAGTTCAAAGCATATTAAGTATACTCTTTTTTTTTTCTTTGTTTTTGATCAACTTAAGTGTGGCACAGAATTTTAACTCTAGGTTCAAGTGTTCTGTGAGATAGAAACGGTTGAAAACACTGATCTAGGGTGAAGACAGCTGAGACATAGCTTTTCAGTGATCAATTTTGGATTGATTTATGAGGACAAATCACACTTTAGGAGATTTGAAATTAATGGCAAAGAATGGCTTGGAGGTTCTGAGGGAGAAGTGTGCTGGAGATCCTTGGTGGTGTAAGGTGATGACAGGACTGCAGTGAGTACAAGGGGCACGTCTGGGATGAGGGTGGGGAGATGAGGGCCACCAGGAGGTACAAATAAGCCTGTGAACACCCATTTTCCTGCCCGGTTCAGAATTAGTTAACTTTAACTCCCAATATGCTTTTGGCTTCTGCAAGGTGATTTTTAACTTTTGCACCATGATAAACCAAGCAGGATGCTTCCCAGTCATACCCGTCTGAATGCTCTGTGGTCTGAACTGTCTACCCTCGAGGCTGGTGGTTTTGCCTCCTGGTCATTGCTGCGTCCCACCCATTCCTTCCCTCGCCTTCACTGGGCCCGTCACCTTATCCCTCACCCGAGCTGTTGTGAGGTTCCCGGTGACCTCACTCACCTCCAGTCTCTTCCTGTTCCTGTCTGTTATCTTCACCATGGCCCAAGCAATTTCTCAAATCCGAAAATTGCCCACATATTACATCGTGTAAGAGGTTAGTTGCCCCTTCAGGACAAGGACAATTCTCTGAAGGAAGGATTTGGAGGCTCTTGCCATCCTTCCCAATCTCTCCTGTCTGACCCCTGCCCTCTCTCACTGTCCACTCCGTGTTCTCCTCCTGGACTGTGGCCTGCATGGCGCGTCTTTGAGGCCTTGTTTGTGTCATTTCCTCTGTGTAGTGTGCTAACTCTGCTCCCCGAGACCCCTTCTCACCCCAGACAAATGAAGCTTCCCAATTCGCTCCCAGACCCCCTTCCTCCATGGTAGACAATTACTCCTGTGTTTCTCAAAACACTTTGACAATGCCTTCTTTACTACCTGTCAGTTGGAAATTTCAGGACTTGTTTTAACATTTCTCTTTCCATATTGGGTTGTAAACCTCTGTGTATCTCTGAAGTCGGCAAGGTTTAATATGTAGCACTCAATACCTAATTGTTGAACACCGTATCACTGACACAGGGTGATTCTGAGCTTCTGCAGATGGGTGAGGTGACTCAGAAACCTTCCTCTGGTCCCTGGCCTCCAGGGGATGAGCTGTGTCTGGAGATAATAACTCCACCTTGACTCGCTCCCACATGTATCAATGCATACACAAAGAAGGAAGATGTGCTAAGTGGGAAATAAATAGTTTTTTAGTAGAGGCCTTATTCTCATGAAAAAATATGTGACATAAAGACTTGTGTACCGCTGTGCATAGGACTCTGTTGCTTTTAAATTAACATTGGCAAATAAGGAATTGGGCTGTGAGAAGAGGTAGGAAATTCAAAAGAAGGCTGCGTATCCCACATGCTTTGTACCTGTGGAGAAGGTGAGGAAAAGAAACTGTTTTGTGGCATCGTAGGACTTTGTTATTTTGCAGCTAACCCTAGTTTCAGACGTGGCTCTGCAGAGATGTGATTAATAATTCACTTTGCAGGCTTTACAACATACTAGTTTAAATAGGGGATCTGTAGTAAAAATGATTCAGTTCAAATCCAGTCTCTATCACTAAATAACTAAGTACGTGACCTTGAACATGCTATTCCATCTGTGCACATCTTAATTTCATAACACAGGATTGTTGGAGAACTCAATGAGATAACCCATGTAAAGCACTCAGAATAATGTCGGAGACTTAGGAAAGGGCTCAACTAATGTTAGTTGTTATTATTTATCATTAATGATGTATTAACCAATGGTATCTGTATGCAAAATATGAATCTTAGCTTCTTTATTTGTGTAAAACTGGCTGCTCAGTCACTATTTTTAATTCTTGATGAATCTAACCAGTGGCTGTTAATGCACATTAAGTGGCAATTGCGAGTGATTAAAAATTTGACTTCAGACATCGACTCAGTAGATTAATACATGTATTAACTTGAAGCTGTCAAACTTCTCTGACCCAATTCTTAGCTGGAATCCTCACAGTCAGAATGTATTCTTATTCTGATATTTCATGGAGTAGCAAGCTCCCTTCCACACACCCCTAAACCCTGAACCTTTCAGCCATTATGTGCTTTGATGTCTGACAATCTCTGAAGACAGGGAAAAAAACTAGCTGTTTCCCCTGCTAATTACAGTAGAATCATTGTGCTATTGTATTAAAGAAATGATAGAATTTTAGTTTTTTTTTTTTAATTGTCAGTTAATGAGAGTCAATATGCTTGGCCAAGCCTGAGAGAATTTCCAAACTATTTCAATATAGAGAAGGCAATGTCTGCTGAAGCAAAGAACACAGCCTGGGGAAATTCTTTCGTGATTTGTTTGAATGCTTTATATTTGAACAATAAAATAAGTATCACAGAAGTTAATTGCCAGTCCATACTTTCTATACAATACAGCCCAATTCTTATGCAGTTAAGAAGGAGACGTCTAGCTATATAAGTTAGAAGTATCCTCAGTTAACAGTAATCCTCTTTCTGACTGTCCATTTACAATTTATGTATAACGTCATATTGAGTGTACTAATCATTAATCATGAATCACTCTCAAATAATAGTGTTAAAACTCTCCATGAACAGTTGGAAAGCTATGTACAGGTCACCAGCTTGTTAGTGTAGAGCTGAGATGAGGTTCATGAAATGTAGGTGACTTTTTTGTTATTATTATAGGCATGGGGTCTGACTATGTTTTCCAGGCTAGATTTGAACTCCTGAAGTTAAACAACCTTCCTGCCTTGGCCTCTGGAGCAGCTGGGACTACAGGTGCATCCTGCTGTGCTCAGCTCGATGACTTTCTTCATGTCAAATACAGTTTACTATTGGTCAGAGGTGACAAACTCTTTGCACAATGATGGTATTACAGAGTTCTACATGCAGTTTAGATGCCATTTACTTTTATGCTGAATCCTCTCAGAGATATTGAACTTTGAACTTTGATATTTGAACTTTGAGAGGCGGATGAGCTAGAATTTGGTAGAAGAATTTGGGGAAGGCCATAGTTTGGGTTAACATGCTCCTTTGAATGGCTCTTATTGTTCACTTCCATTTGGAAGTTGTTTGTTGGAGTCTTTCCTCCTCCTCCTTCTTGTTTGTGTTTTTGAGACAGTCTCAGATTGTCACCATTGGTAGAGTGCTGTGGCATCATAGCTCCCAGTAACCTCAAATGCTTGGGCTCCAGTGATTCTCTTGCCTCAGCCTCCCAGGTAGCTGGGCCTGCCAGAATGCCCAATTATTTTTAGAGATGGGGTATTGGTCTTGCTCAGGCTGGTCTGTAACTCCTGACGTCAGGCAATCCACCTGCCTCTGCCTCCTAGCGTGCTAGAATTACAGGCCTCTGAGTAATTCTTGTACTGAGCCAAGTGAGGAGAAATAAAGACACATTTATCTCATGCAAAAGTTTATATAACCAGCACCAAATTAACTGTACATATAGGTGGCAGGCAAAGAGCACAGAGTTATTTAAAATCCTCAGGTGATCCTTAGATCTTAGTTACGTTTCAGTTTATTTCCTTTCCAAGTCTTCTACAGGGCTACAAAGACAAAACAGAAAAGGGATGGACTGATAAACGGTAGAGCCTCCGTAGATGACCACCTCCCTGCCTTGACCCCCTCCTTAGAGTGCCCTAATTTCTCAGGCCAGACGTGCACCACGTGCCTGTGTGGGTACAGCAGGCCTAGTCCCTTCTGTGGGCCACCTCTGTGTGTGGACCAGTCTGTTACCGTCCCGTGGCTGGTCAAGCACAGGTTCTTCTGTATAGTCAGGACGTTTCTCTCGACACAGTGTGGAGATAATGAGTGGGGAGACAGAGGCAGAGCCGGCGGCAGGAGGAGAAGGGCTCACGGCACTCAAGGCAATCTGCTGGCAGTGAGGGTTGGGCACTCATGAGTTGATTATTTTTGGATAATTTCTTTTAATTTGATGAGGGCAGTGTATCCAAGTCTTATTTCAGAATAAACCAACCCCACCCCACCCCCGTCTCAAAGCCTACAGTACATGTAATCCCTACCCTTCCAGAACTCTCCGATCTCCTTACGCTGGACTGTTTCACGGGCAAGGAATCTGTCGTTGTCATTAGGCAAGAAGGCCGAAAGGACGGCAGAGGGTGATCTGGTGCCTGTAAAGATGCAGTGAGGACCTTGCTTGTTGAGTGTCCACGAGGAAGGAATACTGCAGCGGACCGTCCTGTCCAAACTGGCTTATACTCAGGAGGCACCAGGCCGTACCAACAGGGGAAAGATAGAAGAAATGGCTACTATCAAATGGGCTGAACATTTCCCTATAAAACTCTGGTTAGTTGTAAATGAAAGGTAGACATTCTGAACTAGAGAGACAGAGGATAGAGGCGATTTTGTTTATGTTTCTTTTTTACTTTTTGAAATTCCTTTACATTTGTTTATGAGGGCAGCAGCATTTTTTTTTTTTTTTTTATTGTTTGGGATTCATTGAGGGTACAAAGAATTAGGTTACACTGATTGTATTTGTTAGGCAAAGTCACTGTTATAATTGGGTCTTTCTTTTTTTTTTTAGAGACAGTCTCACTCTGTTGCCCAGGCTAAAGTGCAGTAGTATCAGCCTAGCTCACAGCAACCTCAACCTCCTGGGCTCCAGTGATCCTCCCGCCTCAGCCTCCTGAGTAGCTGGAGCTCCAGGTGCCCACCACAACGCCCAGCTAATCTTTCTATTTTTAGTAGAGATGGGGTCTCACTCTTGCTCAGGCTGGTCTCCATCTCCTGAGCTCAAGGGATCCTGTTGCTTCAGCCTCCCAGAGTGCTGGGATTACAGGCCTGAGCCATGGCGCCCAGCAAAGGGCAACATTTTTATAGTGGGTTTTAAAATGTGCTTATTGTGAAATGGTGTGTGTTTGATGTTTTGTGTGGGTGTTTGCTGTTGGTATGTGTTATATACTACTGTCTGTATCCCCCCCCATTTATATGTTGGAATTTTAACCCCAACAGATGGTGTAAGGAGGTGGGTCATTGGGGAAATGAGTTAGGTTTTTATGAGGCCATTGTTAAGGGATTAGTATTCTCAAAAGAAGAGAAAGAGACTAACTCTGAGCTGTCTGCAAACCAAAAAGAGGCCCCTTACCAGACGCTGGACCTGCTAGGACCCTCACCTTGGACTTCTCAACCTTCAGAATTAGGAGCAATCATTTCTGTTGTTCGAGCCACCCAGTGGGACTACAGGTGTCTGAATAGTTGCTGGTGTGTGTGTGTGGTGATTGGTGCTATATAAACTTGTGTGGGGGGGGTGAGCTGGGGTAGTTGCTGTCTGTGTATGTGTGTGTGTGTGTGTGTGTGTGTGCATGGTAGGAAGTATGGATTTACCTTCTGGCCACACAGGTTGCTGAATTAATATCTGGCCATTTGAACAAACGAACTTTTAGCATCCTTAGTTTATGGGGAAGCGCAGATCAATGCTGGGGTACAGGCTACTTGCTGTAAAGTCTTTATTGCTAACCAGTGCCTGTTCTGGTGGGACTTTATAGCAAGTCCTAAGGAGTTCTGAGCTTCCTTCCAAAGCAGCTGCCTTAGATCTCTGGTAGCTGGGGAGACCCTCCTACATGAAAAATTTCAGCTTGTTTTAGGAGGAGAGAGTGAGAATGAGAGAAGAGGGGAGGGTGAGGAAAGCAGGTTAGGGAGGGAAGAGGACGAGAGAGGCACCTGCTGTGTGTAGACCGCCCTGCGGCTGCGGCATCTTCACTCAGTCTCAGCTCTTCCCCGTGAAGGTTCTCCTTTACCATCAGAGTTGTCTGGGCTCCCAGGGCTAATAGAATCTGTCTGGAGGTGCTTGTCGGATTAATCGCAACTTGTAATTATTAGTGGAGGAGTAATGTGTTGGTGGCATCACAAACCAGCACACTTTTCCACCAACCTTATTGGGGTCAAAATTAATCTTTCAAATTCTATGACCGAAAAACCCTTGATTCATATTAAACTACAATATCTCCCTTTGGACATAATGATGCTTAGCTCACATAATTTTTAAAATAAGCAATGGGAAAGGGGGAGGATATCTTCACCATTTTTTATCTGGTAATATATTCAAGGTGACTCTTTCAATAATAGCAATGGCCAGAGAAGAATTATTGCTTCCTTGATTCTGTAACTCTGTTTTGTCCTTAGAAGGTGTATCCAAAAAAATCAATGTCAACTGGCTTTACAAGAAATGTTTTTAATGGGTCTGCTGCTGCCAAGTCTGCTGGGGAGGCTCGATCACTGTCTCTGCACCAATGGTGGGAGGAGTGTGACTTGGGCAGCCTGGCTCTGAGCAGACCGTGGCGGGGGCTCTCCATCCAAATGCTTACAGAGCTCAGACAGACAGTACAAATGAGTTGTGCATGTAGCCTGGGGATGGGCTCATGGTGATAGGCAACACCAAGGGCTGTACAAAACTGCTGAGAGTCTCCTGTGGGAAGGAGGCGGCTACGACCTCATCCACCCCATACCTGAAGCTAGGAGGGCCCTTTGTTGCAGAAACATGTGATTTTTTAAAATAACATTTCAAATGTGGTTTGTTTTCATATCTAGTGTGAGAAGCAGACTAAGTTGGGGTCATATACAGTTAAACTTGTGAGTGGGTTGTCCTGAAGGAAAGGCTGAGGGGATCTTCTAATACCAAAAGCTCCTGCAGATGTGTGATTGTTTCCAGGGGACGTCATCGTAACAGTCCACAGAAGACATGGCATAAAGCAGCAGAAACTTATTTTCTCAGTGTTCTGGAGGCCAGAACGCCAAGGCCAAGGAGTCAGCTGGTTTGTTTTCTCCTTGGCTCGCAGTCAGCCACTTTCTCACTGAGTCCTCGCATGGTCTTTTCTCTGTACTTGTGTGTCCCTGGAGTCCCTTTGGGTGTGCAAATATCTTATGACAAAGGTCAGATTGCATTAGTGCCCACTGGATGGTCTCTTTTTAACTTAATCATTTCTTTAAAGGCTCTATCTCCAATATAGTCACATTCTGAGGATTAGGACCCCAGAATATGGATTTTTTTGGGTAGGGGAAATAGAACTCAGTTCATGACAAGGGTTCAGTTCGTGAGCCTGGGCTCTGTAGAGGCAGGGGTCGGGCATCTGCATTCCATTCTCATTCAGACCAGAAGATAGTAAATGTCGTAAACAAGGAGAGGACAACTCCAGCATCAGGTACATAGTGACTTCATTCACAGTTTAAGTTTCTCCTAGTCGAGACTCCCCAAAGAAACTTGTGATTAGTGCAGATTATAATGCTTTGCTGAAGAGAATGTGGGACTACTTCACTCCTGTAGCAGAATCAATTTTGCTTTTCTCCTCACTGAGAGCCGAGCTCCGTTCTGGAGGTGGCATTGTCCTTAAATAGGAACTGGTCCTTCAGTACATTCCAGCGTTTGTTACCAAGCATGGCTTCTATTCTCTGAGACAAAGCATCTGTGGTGAGAATTCGTGGTTTGAGCTCTCCGTCTGCGTGTTGCCGCAGTCTTAGAGTCAGTAGCTGCTCAGCCTTCCAGATAGAGGCTCCCACATGGGCGATGAGAACAACGCAACAGACTGTTTCCAGTAAGTAAAGATGGGTTTACCTCTTGTGGACAACAACAGAAAGCTCAGTAAAAATTGAACATCCTAAGAAGGATGTTAAAACTCTTCGCTTACATGTGTGTTCTTTTTGTTGCGTGGAATGCAAACCAACAATATTAATCTAGTAACTTAAGAATGTTATACTGCCTCACACAACTCCATAGCAAAATTCCAAATAACCCAAGTGTTTTAATGTGCAGAGTACCTGAAGAGACATTTTTCCAAACAAGTCATGCAAATGGCCAACAGGTATATTGAAAGGTACTCAACATCACTCATCATCAGAGAAATGCAAATCAAAACCACAATGACATATCACACCTGATAGGGTCTCTATTCTCAAAAAGACTCGCGATAACACATGTTGGCAAGGGTCTTGAGTAAAGGGCACCTGTGGACACTTTTGGGTGGGAATGTAAATTGGAGCAGACACTGTAGAAAACAGTAAGGAGGTTGCTAAATATATGTATATAAAACTTCCACATGATCTAGCAGTTCTACTTCTGGGTTTATAACCAAAGGAAGTAAAGAAGTATCTTGAAGAGAAATCACAACCTGTGTTAGTTGCAGCATGGTTCTCAACAGCCAAGTGTTGACAGACGAATGGACAAAGAAAATGTGGTACCCACACACCACACGATGGAATATTATTCAGGCATAGAAAGACAGAAATCCTGTCATTTTGACAACATGGGTGAACCTGAAGGACTCTATGTTAAATGAAAGAAACCAGATACAGAACACAGATACTGAATGATCCCACTTATGTGCGGAATCTAAAAGAGTCAAGCTCATACAGAGCAGAAAAGTGGTTACAAGGCTGCAGTGTGCAGGAAATGGGGATACGTTGGTTCAAGGGTTTGCCAATAGAATAAGTTCTGAGGATTTAAGGTACAGTGTGGGTGTCAATGAATGTGGCAGTTAACCTGATGGTGGCAGTTGTTATACAGTGTTTACCTATCAAATCATTACCCTGTATTCTTCTTTTTTTTTTGGCCAGGGCTAAGTTTGAACCTGCCACCTCCGGCATATGGGGCCGGCGCCCTACCCTTTTGAGCCACAGACACCGCCCATTACCTTGTATTCTTTAAATATATACAATCCTTATTTGTCAATCAAGTATTTTTAGGAAATAATTTGATACTGGATGACAGGTACTGGATAACTGGCTATTTTCATTTCCCATTTCTATAACTCAGCTGGTTACTGGATGAATCCAAATGCCCTTGGAAGGACTGCAGCATTTCTGCAATCCCATAGGTAGAGTCAAAATATGTCATCAAAGCTGCAGTCCTTGGAAGTCTTCTGGGAGAGTCATAGGACCAAATGTATGGGAGTGAATACCTGACCTAAGCTATCCTGCTCAGGTTTTCCACCTAAGAATTTGGATTTAGGTCTCAGAGGCTTTAGTTCAAGCCCCTGGATTTTGGGGAGGGATAGAAAAACAGGGTTGGGGAGAAAAATTTTGCAGGTTATGCTTCCAACAAAGGTCTGATAACCAGAATCCACAGAGAATTCAAACTATTCAATAAGAAAAAAACAAATGACCCCATCTCTATGTGGGAAAGAGACTTGAACAGAGACTTCCCTGAAGAAGACAGGCGCATGGCCTACAAACACATAAAAAATGTTCACCATCTTTAATCATCAGAGAAATGCAAATCAAAACCACTTGGAGATATTATCTAACTCCAGTAAGTCAGCCTACATCACAAAATCCCAAAACTTCAGATGTTGGCGTGGGTGCAGAGGGAAAGGAACACTTCTACACTGCTGGTGGGAATGCAAGCTAATACGACTGTTTTGGAAAGAAGTCTGGAGAATACCCAAGGAACAAAAAGTAGACCTACTGTTTAATCCTACAATTCCTCTACTATGTATATACCCAGATGATCAAAAATCATTCTACAACAAAGACGTTTGCACTAGAATGTTTATTGCAGCCCAATTCATAATTGCCAAGACAGGAAACAGCCCAAGTGCCATCAACCCATGAATGGATTAACAAATTATGGTATATGTACACCACGGAATACTATGCAGCCATAAAAAGATGGAGACTCACATCTTTTATGTTTACTGGGATGGAGCTGGAACATATTCTTCTTAGTAAAATATCTCAAGAATGGAAAAAGAGGCTCGGCGCCTATAGCTCAACTGGCTAAGGCGCCAGCCACGTACACCTAAGGTGGCGGGTTCGAATCCCCAGCCCGGACCCGCCAAAC
>NW_003852425.1:15105456-15114677 GCF_000181295.1 Otolemur garnettii | reverse complement strand
AGAAGGAAAGAGGAGGGGGAGGAGGGAAGGGGGGAATGAGGGAGGGTATTTGCAGGGGAGAATCTCCCCTAATGTGCATGATGCAATGGCACATTTCAAACTATTAAGAAAGTATAATTGTGATGGATGTTTTAATCAGTACAATATAAGCATTTCACATTGTATATCAAATCAGTACACTGAACCCCATAAATGCATCAATGTACACAGTTATGAGTTAATAAAAATAAAAAATTAAAAAAAGAAAGAAGAACATGGTTGGGTGGGGTTGTCAGGTGTAGGCCACGTATATCCTAATGTGGAGAAAGCTTGACTGTGAGGAAGTAGAAGAAACCAGCGACTCAACAGAAGTAGAACGTGGAGCCTGTTTCCTCCCCGGGGGTGGTGAGTGCAGCCACAGCCACTGACTCTGAGTCTGTTTCCACCCGTGCTGGGCACAGGTCTGTTCTGTGTCCTCGGGGTCAATGAGCTGTCCATGTGTCTTTCCAGTAAGTACTGTTATTCACCTAAGAGAGGTTGAAAGTTCTCAGTTATTGCAATTAAAATATATCCCAGACCCCCCAAAGTAATCAATTCATCATGGAAGTTACCGCGTTCTGAGTAATCCCCTCAAATCTCTTAGTTTCTTTCTTTCTTGGAGATGGTTGTCATGGGACTCAGTTTTAGGTTTCCCCACCAGCTTATGCACTTCTCAAATTTTGAAAAAACTAACATGATCATTTCTACTTCCTAACTGATATTACTTCTAGTCAGATTTCCTACAATTTGAGAGTTTGATTTATGAAGTACAGAAGCCAGGTTTGTTAATTTTAACAACGCAGGACTAACACCCTGCTGGATTATATGTGACCCTCAGTAAATAGATGTGGACTGATTCATTTCGACTTTCTTTTCAAGTCTTTGACGTGGCACAATGTTAGGTGACACATCTGCCCTGGTTTCTGGGGGGTATTGACCTGCCTGTGCTACAAAATGACTGTGTTAGAATTGGCGCAGCGAACCCGGCACCCGTCTGAAGTCACAGACCATCAATAGATTTTAAATGTCTCATCTCTTTTCTGACTCATCTGCTGTGGCTAAGTGCCAAATAGTCCAGTCCAGAGAAATTTAGGGCGAGATGAAGATTGATTTTAATGGGAATGATGTGGGATGTGCTGTTAAATTAAAGGTGTAGTTAGATCTCTATTGCTCCTCTAAATTAAGGGCCCTGAATCACCCGTATAAAAAGTCAGTTGAACTCTCAGGGCCAGACTTTAGTAGACTTGCTATCGCTGTTGGGTGTAAAGCCTATGGGTTTTTTTTTTTGTTTGTTTGTTTTTTTATATATTAAGTCCAACACCAGGACGATACAATTGTCTTTTGGAAGAAAACACCCTCCAGTGACTGGGATTTGATAGTTCCGCCTTCAGCTCCAGCAGCTGCTTGCCAGGTAATCAGTCGCACATCCCCAGGGCAGCCCCCGCATGGCTGTTACATCTGATTTAGGCAGGAAAATAATCTCTTGTCAGTCAGAACTTTCTTAATGCATTTACTTGCCTTTTTTTTTTTTTTTTTTTTACCAAAAATATAACCCTATAGTTATACAATTTAAAGTGTCTTGTGTGTAATGATGACGATATATATATAACACTACTGAACTATGTCCTTAAAAATAGTTGACATGGGAAATTCATGTATTTTACCATGATTGTTTTTTAAAAAGAAAAAAGTAGCTTATGATTTTATTCTTACCTATGGCATAGGAGCCTGAGACCACAGACAAGTAAGTACCTTTGCAGGCTAACGAGGCTCCTTTGGTTTTAAATTTACATTAAATGTTTTCTTGAATTAACTCCATCGCAATATTCATGACTCTTAAAGATTCTCGGACAATGCCTGTAATCCTAACACTCTGGGAAGCCAAGGCAGGTGGATTGCTTGAGCCCAGGAGTTTGAGTTGAGACCAGCCTGAGTGAGAGACTAAAAAAAAAATTCAAACATCTAATAAATCCCCCTGCTTCCTTCTGTTCTGTTTCCATCCATGAACATTTATTGAGCATTTGTGTATCTGAGACCAGCTAAGGGAGGATAAACGGGCTTTGTTCTCTGCCCTCACGGAGCTGCAGACTAACTGATATGGACAAGCAACGCCGGGGCAAAACTTTAACACACATATGTGTATGGGCTGTCCAGGGAGTCCTGGAAGGGGCAGGTCCTCTCCTGGGGAGGGATGGAGAGTGGACACACAGGGCTCAGCAGAGGTGGTGACACCTGTAGGACCACCCAGTGCGGAGTGTGGAGATGAGGAAGGGGCAGCAGGGCAGTGCTGGCAGCAGAATTAACATCTAAAAAGGCCGTGAGAGCATCTGGGGGGGGGCATAAAGTACCAGGAGTGAGCCTCTCTCTGGTGAGTAGCGTTTGGGGAGGAAGGATTGGACAGAGGTTGGAGAAAGCAGGGAAGTGGCAAGAAACGGGGCCAGGGGCGTGGTCAAGGTCAGACCCTTGTGCACCACACTCCAAAGATTGTATTTTATGCTAAAGCGTCCCTAAATGTTTGGAGGAGAACCTTAACATGAATTTAAACAAGAAATGGCATCAGATTGTGGTCCAGAAAAACCACTTTGGTAGTGCTGTGGGAATGAAGTAAAATGAAAATAACTGGATGACTTTCCAGGAAGGTGAGAAGTCACTAAGATCTGAACTAGAGGCAGGGGCTGCCGGAGGGGAGGGGGCTGCTCAACACGCACGGTGATTAGAGATGGGGGAGTGGGAGGGTCGAGAACACAGCTCTTTGCATGGTGCCCTGAGTGAGGGCCCCCACATGTGCACTCCCTGCACCCCGACAGCTGTGGTCAGTAACGGGCAGGCTCAGGCTTGCAGGGGTGAAGGGCATATGGACAGTCACTGCATGTAATTCTCTCACTCTTCCCACAACATGGATAATTTTGAGAACAAAATGCCGAGGTAAAATGTACCCTAAAATGCAGGAGTAAAATGTTGCTCCTATTGTGTTTTCTGCAGTGTAGAGAGGTCTTCATGTGCTTTATCAATTAACACAGTCATAATTCATATTTCTAAGACTATTCCCAATGATGTGAAAGACCCACCACATGTACTGCTTCAGCAATACCCGGCATTTCCACACTGGCCACCCTGATAAACTGACGGATATTCCACTTCAATCTGTTTGCTTCCTGAGCCATATCTTTTTCTTTTCAAAAATATCCACTATAAAAATAGACAATGAGCAGAAAACTAGGCCTTGCTCTAAATATCAGTAGATAAAATGTCTAAGTACTGCTTTCTCTCCATTATTCCTCTAGAAACTGGTATAATTGACTTTGGGAACCATGTGTGGGGAATGGGCGGGAGGGACTAAGTATTTGTCAACAGACACACACAGAGCTCCTGATTTCTTTGTGTGTGACCAGCTCGATGAAGGTGCTCTTATAAGGCAGAGAACCCAGGACATAGACTAGATTTGGAGGGCAGAGGCAGAGAGGATTATTTTAGGTTCTACATACTTAGTCTGAAGTTCCCAGAGCACTGGACATATGATTTTGGAATTCAGAAGAAGGTTCTGTGCTGCTGATAGGGTGTCATTAAAACACATCCAGTGATTTTACGTGGGAGCTAAGTAATGTGCACACACAGACATGGATGGGGGATGGTGGACACGGGGACTCAGAGGAGTGGGGGCTGGGTGGGGAGGGCAGATGATGAGGACCTCGCTTACGGGGTCCCGTGTACACTATTCAGGTCAAGGTTACGCTGAAAGCACAGACTTCACCACTGTGCAATATACCCACGGAGCAAAACTGCACTCTTATCTTACCCTTTGAGTTTATACAAATGATATATATGTGTGGGGGGGTATTTTTTCAGTGATTCATTGGAATCTATCTAGACACTAATGTAGATGAGACCCTGGGAAGGGGATAGAGGGACAGAAAAGCTGACCAGGAGAAGTGGAACTTTCATGTGAAACCAGGAAGGCATGCCCAGACTGGGGGCTTAGGGTGAGGGGAAAGGGGGGAGCAGGAGAGAGACAGAGAGGACTGGGGGGAGGGTCCTAGAACCCAGAGGAAGGGGGTCCAGTGTCAGGGGCTCCCCGTGGTCCACATGAGATCAGGCTAAGGAGTTATTCCTGGGATGGGTGGTTCTAAGTGATCAGAAGCCGCGGTGAGAGTGGTGAGAGCGTTGTGAGGAGGTGGATTCGGGCGAATGAGTGGAGAGGCAACAGGAGGTCAGCATGCAAATACAGCAACTGTAGACTGTTCTTTTTTTTTTTTTTTTTTTTTGAGACAGAGCCTCAAGCTGTCCCCCTGGGCAGAGTGCCGTGGCATTACAGCTCACAGCAACCTCCAGCTCCTGGGCTCAAGCGAGTCTCCTGCCTCCGCCTCCCAAGTAGCTGGGACCACAGGCGCCCGCCACAACGCCCGGCTATTTTTTGGTTGCAGCCGTCATTGTTGTTTGGCGGGTCCGGGCTGGGGATTCGAACCCGCCACCTTAGGTGTACGTGGCTGGCGCCTTAGCCGGTTGAGCTATAGGCGTCGAGCCTAGACTGTTCTTTAAAGAACTCTGGGTACTGTGGATTGAGGTAAGGTTTTTCTTTCTGTTTTGTTTTCTGTTTTTAAGATCAGGATTCCAGTATGTCTGAAGGAAACCCCCTGGAAATAAATTAAATGAACAGAAGAGAAAGGGTAATAATGATGGCTTCTTGCCTGACTGGCTGTGAAGGAAAGGGACCCAGGCCAGGTGGAAGGTCTCGAGCCGAATGGGGGAAGGAAGCCCTCCTTGTCCTCCTACTGAGATGGGAGGGCAGGTGAGGCTGTGGGGGGATAAGCCCATTTTCTGGGTGGGAGACAGGAGAAGTCAGAGGTGAAGAAGCTCTAGTTAGTGGCATCTTGTTTTCCCTGTGAAGTGCGATAAGAGGTCACCAGGTAAAAGTGACAGGGAGAGGGGCAGGGTCAGACCCTTCCAAAGAGAATAACTTTGGGATGGGATTGTGAGCCACCCAGGATAGACGGCCATACGTGCCGGGCGTCAGAGGTGAGGCTGAGCAGTTCTCTGCAGGAGCTCTCAGCTGACCATGTACAGGGGACGCCCAGCTGACCATGTACAGGGGACACCCAGCTGACCATGTACAGGAGCTCTCAGCTGACCATGTACAGGGGACTCTCAGCTGTTCCGTTCTGGACAGCTCATAGTCCTCAGCCGCCTTTAGCTTCAGATCTAAGTCTCATCACCTTTCCTTTTGTGAATAAACTGTCTACCATAAGAGCTTACAAAAAATAAACAACAAAAAATGGTTTTAAGCATGTTTTTCCCAGAAATTTGAAATATCATCCAATTTAATATTGGAATGTTAGTATTATCATCAGGTTTACACCAGCACGACCCCACAGCCGGACACGGCCTAGTGTTTATGTTGCATTTACAGCTTGCATCCTCGGACCGGTGGAATATTCTGCTCTGAGAAGCCTGAATGTTCCCTGTGGCCAGACAGAAGTTTTCAAGTCTAACCCTGCCCCTAGCTCCTTCCTACTCCTGTGGGAGGCAAGATTTCACAGCTTTCAATCTGATCTCACGATCGACCTTTTTGTATTCCACTGATTCGCTGGCATCTCAGTGTTTGCTTTCTGGAGAAATTGCCTCCAATCCTGACCTCTATTTTTTCAAATGTGGTTGCGGGTGGGATACACGTGGTGGCTGGGTCAGGCTCTGGGGTGCCAGTGCATGTCTCCTGTTGCTGGCCCAGCAGTTCACGGCCGCATCTGTACTGGGCTGCTGCTCTCCATCACAGAACTCTTTTAAGGCTAAACTAGCAGCTTCCCACAGAGTAGGATTAGTAAATGTCTTCATAAACATTTTGGGAAGTATCGAGTCCATTCAGAATCCGAGCCTACGTTATTTACTTACTTCCCTTCCATTTTGAAGATTTGAAGGCATTTTTTGGACCCAGCTGGTCATTCAGGCAGAGTGACTCCACTTCCCAGCCGTGGGTTTGTGTGATGGCTCCTCAGGGCCTTAGAACTTATTTATTGAGGATTTACTCAAGGTTGCCACTGGTGATAAAGAGGCAGATAAATCACAGTACCTGTCATCAAAGGCGCTCATAGTTTGGTGAGAAGCCAGGTAACACATAGCAGCAATTCTCAAAATACGGCCAACAGAATAATCAGCTGGAAGGCTGGGCACGACTCAGAGTCTTGAACCCATCCTTAGGTGTCTCTGTTAGGTCTGCTGAGGAAGCTGGGGTGCTGGGGAATGGTGGCAGTGAGTTGATGCAGAAGGTGTGAGAACCACTCTTTGAAAAACGCTGAAGGGCAAAGGGCTGGTTGCCTCAGCCCAGGGCGGGGGTCGTAGGCGGGAGGGGGCTGGGGAGGAGAAGTGTTATTGGGTAAGTCCCTCTCTCCTCACAGGTGACCGCTGAGGGTGAAGTCACACGAATCTCCCAGTCCTTGGCTGAAGTCTCTGGACCCTCTTCTGATGTATTTGCTGCTTGATCTGTGGTGTGCACCTTCTCTGTTATTTATGTTTTCTTTTTACTAAGCAGTGATGCTGTCCGCAGCTCCATGGGTTGCCTGGACCTTTCCCCATTTCTAGACATGTGATTAAGTTGCAGTTTCCTCCAAAGCTGGTTTCCTGTCCTCAGCTCCTTATTTCTGAATTTCAGTTACTCCCCATGCTTTTTGTCTTTAGCAAAGAAGGGGTGTGTGCGTGTGTGTGACCCCTGAGCTGCAAATACAGCCCTTCCCCCCATCACCGAATGTGGTGCCTGCTGCTGTCAGTTTGAAGGGAAGATGTGGGCATTGTTTTGTGAAACTGAACTGCAAAGAAAGTGTTCAACCAAGAGCAAAACATTTTCTTTCTAGAAATACATTAACTTTAATTGGTCTGAGTTGGTAGCTTTTACTCTGGGATTTTTGCTGAGAGAAGACTCAGCAAGCAGACCAGCTGAAGCCACTGGTGACACGTGTGTGCAGAGGGTTGTCAGTGCTATCTTGCTTGTGTCTCAACTCAGCACAACTCAGTGCTTTCACCTTGTGTCTTTCAATCTACAATCTCCCTGTGGCAAAAGTGCAAAATGTCTCAGATGCAGTCTTTGCGTAGTTAGTGCCGTCCACAAGTGATCTCTGAGACATGAGAAACAAGGTCAAGCTGCCAACAGTTTTCTTTTTGTCAAATGTATTCTTTCCCTCAAATTGAAATGTTGAAAGAAGGGGACAAGAGTTGTGCCAGGGAAGAGAGATGTGAAAAATTTGTCATTCATTTTAGGAAAGAAGATGCTATGGATAGAAATGTGCCCCCTCAAAATTCATATGTCGAAGCCCCAGCCTCCAATGTGAGAATATTTGAGAATGTGGGTTTGGGGAAGTAATTAAAGTTAAATGGTGTCATAAGGTGGGGACTTAATCTGACAGGATTGATAAAAAGAGGAAGATCTCTAAGATAGGCCAGTGAATGCATAGCAAGAAGGCTGCTGTAGCAGGCCAGGAAGGGAGCCCTCACCAGGACCCAACCCAGGTCTTGGACTCCCAGCCTCAAGAACTCCCCACAACTTGAATTTCTGTTGTATCAACCACCCGTCTACCACATTTTGTTATGCAGCCTGAGCTAAAAAGAACGTGTGTTTAGGCATCTGTGGATACGAGCTCTGGTTCTGAGGCTACCACATTAGCTCTGTGGCTCTAGAAGTTTTGTGAGACCTCACTTTTCTCTATAGAATGAAGGGATCACACTTGCTGACTCCTAAGTTTTTTCCAATTTTTGAAATCTTGGATTCTAACTACATCAAGTGAAGGGCTTGGTCGAAGACCATATAAGCCTGAAGCAATCTTTACCTTCAAAGCCTTGTGGCCAAACTCATTTAGCAGAAGAGGAAACTAAAGCCCCAGTAGATTCATGATGCAACTTTCCCAATGTCACGTAGGTACTTTTAGCAGTGCCTGGGACTGTGGTCTTCTAGGTTCCTCTTTCTGTTATGCTGCTGAGTGGGCTGTGAGCTGTTACCTGTGAATGTTTTTCTATCACCGACCTATTTTATTGGGAACATGCTAATGAGCTGGAAAGTACTGAGTTTCTCAGAATAAAGATATTTTTATTATTGTATTATGGTGATTTATGATGAAAGTTGTGTGTGAGTGTGTGTCTTTAAATGTTTTCTTTTGAAGTTCTATTACATCCAAGTATTTTTCTCTAAATATTTATTATTGTATTAATATTTTTTATTATTGTATTATGGTGATTTATGATGAAAGTTGTGTGTGAGTGTGTGTCTTTAAATGTTTTCTTTTGAAGATCTATTACATCCAAGTATTTTCCTCTAAATATTTGTTAATACATACTAACAATATTCATAAACAGTAACATATTATAAATTCTGCATTTTAAAGTGATACATGCTTATGGTAAATAATCAGATAATACAGATAAACTTATGATAAAAAGTAAATTTCATATCCATTTACCTTCATTGTCAGGCGTTGTCATCAAAGGCAACATCAGTTAACGATTATTTTTTAACTTCTTTTTTTGAAGTTTACCTTGATAACTCTAGATAATATACTTATTGGTGTATTCCATAAAGCAATAGATTATTCACAGGCTTCATGTTAACAAAGTCAAGCATTTCATGCTGCAAATGACTCACTTTCTTTAAAAAAGAAAGTAAGTCAAGGTTTCTAGGAGGCTGCGGTGAGTGGATTGCCTCAGCTCATGAATTCGAGACCAGCCTGAGCAAGAGCAAGACCCTGTCTCTAAAAAAGTAGCTGGGTCTTGTGGCAAACGCCCATAGTCCCAGCTACTCAGGAGGCTGAGGCAGGAGGACTGCTCAAGCCCAAGAATTTGAGGTTTCTGTGAGCTGTGATGCCACAGCACTCTAACTAGAGTGACAGAGTGAGACTCTGTCTCAAAAAAAACAAACAAAAAAAGCAAGGTTTATAACTCATTTATATGACTTTCATATCACCTCATGCTCAGGTTGGATAATCATATTATTTGTAGTTTTACTAAACCTTTTAAATTTTTTTTTTTTCTTTTAATCTGGGGCTGGGTTTGAATCCACCTCTGGCATTTAGGGCCAGTGCCCTACTCCTTTGAGCTACAGGCGCTGCCCTAAACCTTTTAAATTTTAAATAATACTATAAAATTCTTATAGTTTGGACAGAGTTTGATGTTTGCTTTGTAAAATGAGTGCAGCTCCATGGCAGGACCCCCACTCTTTTTTCGTTTTCCTT
>NW_003852425.1:15091308-15105052 GCF_000181295.1 Otolemur garnettii | reverse complement strand
CCCCCCGCCTCTCCTTCCCCCTGCCTCTACATCCCCCTCTATCATCTGCACTTCTGCTTTTTACACTGTCAAGGTTCACATTTACAGCCTGTTATGCACCCACAAATATGTCTCCCATGCTTATCCAGACTTTGTCTCTAAAAGCTGAAAACCAGTGAAACAATGTTTAATATTTTATCTTTAAAGAATGTGTTGGGACCCCAGCTATTCTGCACAATGGATTTTCTGTAAAAATGAAAATTGGAAATTTGCCTTTTAGGTAATTTTGGGTTAAAAAATTACATTTATTTGAATTATGATGGTAGATAAGTATGTCAGTACTTTCTGTTTTCTTTTCTTTCTTTCTTTTTTTTTTTTAAAAGTGTCTCACTTTATCATCCTTGGTAGAGTGCTGTGGTGTCACAGCTCACAGTAACCTCAAAGTCTTGGGCTTAAGCAATTCTCTTGCCTCAGTCTCCCAAGTAGCTAGGACTAGAGGCACCTGCCACAATACCCGGCTGTTTTTAGAGATGAGGTGTTGCTCTGACTCAGGCTGGTCTCAAACTCGAGAGTTCAGGTGATCCACCCACCTCGGCCTCCCACAGTGCTAGGATTACAGGCATGAGCCACTGTTCCCGGCCTCTATTTTCATTTATTTTTAATGACAACATCAATAAAATGCCAAAATGCTATGAATATCATTGAAATAATTTTTATAAAACTGTGTTAAATTTTATCAGATTAGAATTTTTGGTTCTGTTCCAAATATCTGATTTGACCTTGTATTAAATCATATTTCTTTAGGATTTTGATGGTAGCTCTTTTAGTATAAATGGTTCACTCACTAAATGTAGTGAAACCCTGTCTTCAATATGTTCCTGTCATGTGATGCTCAGAATTATTCTGTGCAGCTAACTCAGAACATTGCTATAAACCCTCATAGAACCACACCCAAAAGACCATTAGGCCTGTAATCCTGGCACTTTGGGAGGCTGAGATGGAAGAATTGCTTCAGCTCAGGAGTTTGAGATCAGTCTGGGTGACTTGTTGACTTTGTCTCTACAAAAAAGAAAAAAATAAAGAGTAGCTGGGCGTGATGGCATGCACCTGTAATCCTAGCTATCGGGAGGCTGAAGCAGGAGGATTGCTGAGCCCAGGAGTTTGAGGTTGCAGTGAGCTATGATCGTGTCACTCCAACTCCAACTAGGTGACAGAATAAGACCCTGTCTCAATAAATAGATTAAAAAAAAAAAAGAATAATTGTGGTAGTTGGTTTGGGATGAAAGGAAGGTCTTCACTCTGTCTTTCTTATGCCGAACTCTGCTACGTCCAGTTAAGCTTGAGGTTTCTGTGGGCTTGGCGTGGGTCACATCTGTAAATTAACAGCTGTAATACTTGTCTCTCTTTACGGTTGTACTCCCAGTGCTGTTGCTGGAGGCATTTGCTTGCCAGTGACTACACCTCACCACACCTTTTTCTAAATACATGCTCTTGACCCTTCCTCCCCTGCTCAGCACTTCACACCCTGCAGACATCAACCCCGAGCTAAGCTTAGCTCACATAGCTCCATGTACTTTCACTTCCCCAAGGGCGGTTATATCATTTCTGAGGTAAGAAGATCAATGTGGAATAGGATTCTCTCAGCAGGGCCGGCCCAGCACCAAATATCGCATGGACAAAACCCTTAGTGGCTTCCGGTCTGGGAGGCTTATCAGGGCTGTGGGGCTAAGACCCAGCTCTGGGCTCTGCAGGGAGTCGTAGGGGGACAAAGCATCTGAAACAGATATTTTGACGTCTATTAGTCACGGTGTCTGAAGAGTTCTATTTTTACAGTAGGTGACAATGGAATTCCCCATGAAGACCCTGAACTCCTTATTCAAATGTGATTGAATCACACTTCTCATTTTTATGAAATTATTAGGCTTGAGTGTCGTTGTAGTTTCTCAGTTTATACTAGATGGTGAACTCCTGGAGAGCATTCAGCTCCATCTTCCTATATCTCCAACAGTACCCTGCGTGATGCTTCTCATACACCAACAGGTGACTCATGCGTATTTTGTGCTGAGGTTTTGATAGGTGTTCCTTTCCCCGAGTTTCAGAACAGTCCCATGAGAGAGGTCCTCTTTAGTCGTGTTTCATAGAGGAGTAACTTAAGCAAAAGGGAGGTTAAGTCCTTCGAGCAAAAGCAAACATCTAGTTAAATAATAGAGCCAAGATTAGTGTGTGTGCTGGGATTCTTCCAGAATGTCGTTCAGAAGGACTGAGACTGCGCACTCTTTTCAGAGAGCTTCCTTCAGTTAGAACTCATCATTCACGCTTTCTCCGTGTGTTTTCAGGGCTGGATAGCTCACGTCTTTTTAGTGCTGAGTAGGATTTCATGGTCAGGACGTGCCTCAGTTTATTTATCCACTCACCTACTGAGGGACTTGGCGGTTGCTTCCAAGACTTGGCAGTTAGGAACCAAGTTGCTATAAATATCCCCGAGTGGGTCTTTGTCTGGATACATGTTTTCAACTCTACTGGGTAAATACCAAGGAGCAAGATTGTTGGATCATGAGTTAAGAGTTATTGCCATGAAGGCTATGTTAACCAGTTTGATGGAAGTATTTCAAATTGTATATAAAACCAGCACACTGTACCCCATGACTGCATTAATGCACACAGCTATGATTTAATAAAAAAATTAAAAAAAATAAGTTAAGAGTTATGCTGAGTTTCTAAGACTCCACCAACTCCTCTGCACTTTGCTCTCCACTGACAGTGAATGAGAGTCCCACGGCCCCACACCCCACCAGCGTTTGGTGTCGTCAGTGTTTGGGTTCTGACTATACTTACGGGTGTGTGGCGGTGTCTTGTTTTGATTTGCAGTTCCCCAGTGATGTCCAGTGTTGAAGGTGTTGAATATCTTTTCAGATGTTTACCTGCCATTCCTATATCTTCCTTATCTATTCAGGCCTTTGGCCTATTTTTCATTCAAGTTGTTTTTCTTCTTGCTGAGTTTGAAGAGTTCTTTATATATTTTGGATGAGTCCTCTATCATACGGGTCGCTTGCTCATGCTGTATAATTCTTTTTAGACATTGTTGGATGCAACTTGATGATATCTTGCTGAGATTCTTACATCCATGTTCGTGAGAGATACTTGTCTCAAGTTTGCTTTTCTGGCAATGTCTCTGTGTGGTCTGAGTATAAGGGTAATACTTGTGTCATTGGATAAGTTAGGAAGGAATCTTTTTGCTTCTGTCATCTGGAAGAGATTTAGAGAAATGGTATAATTTTTTCTTTAAAAGTTTGATAGAATTCACTGGTGAGGGTTTATGGGAGGACTCATGTTTTCTGTTTTGGATGGTTATCAATAACCATCTTTAATAGATCTAAATCTGCTAAGATTGTCTGTTTTTTCTTGTCTGAGTTTGGCAGATTGTGTCTGTTAGGAATTGGTTCATTTCTTCTGGGTTATCGAGTTTGTGGGCACAGAGTTGTTTCTGATATTTCCTAATTCTGCTGCTAACGTCCATGGTGTCTTCAGCCATCTGGTGAACCCAGGCCCCTGAACTGTGCAATGCCCCTTGGTTATTTTCCTTTATTAGGTGGGACAGGATGGCTGGAAGGAGCTGAGACCAGGTGTCTCCCTTCCCCTCGGTGCGTTAGGCTCTGGGGAAACTCCAGCAGGTCAGGCTCAGGTAGAAGAGTGATGGAGCCCTGCTAAGAAGAACAGAATGCTGCACTCTGCTCCCAGATGGTTTCTGTTCCGCTGCTCCAGGGGACCATAAGAGACTTTTCTCTGACACTCACTCTGAGAACCTCTTTAACCTCCTAGAGGTGAAACTCAGGAGGGTGTGGAGTCCTGTCCAGGGCCAGCGGCTGGTCCCCCTGGAGGTTTTGTTTTTCCCTCTCCCAGGAGTCTCCTCACCCTCAGGCTTGTCTGCGCTGAGACTCCAGTAATTTGTCAGGGGCAGTTCGGGTTTTCCTGCCTCGGGGCCAGTTCCCTTGGAAGGTCCTGCCTGTGGCTTCTTTTCTATGAAGTTGTGACTCTTTGTTTTCACTTCTGGGGACAGCACTTGCTTGCGACCTCACTGCTCTGATGTAAATAAGAAAAGTTGTCCACATTTCTGTTTGACATTTCACTTGTTGTTAAGATGGAGGGGCAACTTTTTTTTTTTTAAAGTCAGAATCTCACTCTGTTGCTCAGCTAATTTTCTATTTTTAGTAGAGACAGGGTCTCACTCTTGCTCAGGCTAGCTTTGAATTCCCGAGCTCAAGCAGTCCTCCTGCCTTGGCCTCCCAGAGTGCTGGGATTGGAAGTGTGAACCTCCACTGCAGGACTGGAGTGGCAGTTTCTAATCTCCTTGTTGGACCAGAACTCAAAGTCTGCCTGAACTCCTGATAACCATCATCATGCCACGTGTTTGCCCATTAGCTGTCATTAACTTTAATTCTGCCTTGAGTAGGGTCTTCGCCCAGTTCTCCAAAAAGAGAGCCTAATTTAAGGCTGACGTGCTCCTTGTTCCTGGGTCAGCAAATCTGACCTCAGTGAGCAAGGAGGAGTGAAAAGGGAGCCAGACAAGGAAGTGCCAGTCTGAAGGTGGGTTAGGAAACCGGCCTGTGCCTCGCACGGAGCTGGATGGATTGTTTAATTTCAAGGGGTCCTTGAAGAACCATATAAACAGTTACTTTTCAGAGCAGTCTGTGGGGTGGGGTGGGAGTCGGCTTTCTCTGCTGACTTGGCCCCCGTGACCAACATTTCCCCCACAGTTTCACTCCCCACACTTATGGACTGGGCACCTGTTGGCAAAAATGGAGTCTTGTGGTGTCTTAGTTTAGGTCCCTGGAAGGGGAGCAGAAATAAACAGGCCTGAGTGCAGGTGGTTCATTTAAAAGGTAATCCTGGAAGCAGAAGTGGGGGTGTTGAGAAAAAGAGAAGACAGGAATTCATCACTGAGGTGTCTGTGGTAAGATGAGGCCCTCCACTCCAGCAGAGGACACCTGTCAGAATGGTCCATTCATAGGACAGGAGCCGGGGTTTCCCATGGTCTCCCATCCCTATTTACTGACTGCTGCTCCTGGGATCTATAAATCTCTCCCCTTTCTGGGCAGTATTTACACGTGCGCTGGCATGCTTACACGGAAATCTGGGATTTTGGAGAAGCTCCTAACTTAAGCAGAGGTATTTGAAATGTCAGTATAAGCCTGAGCTTGAGTACAACTGTCTACCAGAAAGGCAGCCAAAGAGATGTGATGTGGATTGTGGGGTGCCTCAGGGAACAGGGGAGCAGCGAGCAGAGATAGAGCAGCATTTCTTTTGCAGGGTGCGGTGAGATTGACTTTCCAGAATCCTGCTGAGTGGAGATTTCAGGTGACTCACATTGTTTATGTAATCAGGGGACCTGCTGAAATATTTCCCTGAGGCTTCTCACGTCCTAGGGAGAGCCTGCCTCTGTGAAGCAGGTCGGAGCCATACAGAGGGGACTGCAGTCCTGCAGCTGGAACAGCAGAAACCTAGGAGCGGGGAGACTTGCAGTTTATCCTTCGGTTAAGTGCTTCTTCAGAAAAGTTTCAGTAGAGGATTTTTAGAGTCTTTGTTTTTCTATATCCACAGAATTGTATTTGCAAAAATGTTACGAGTGAGCCCACATGGGGAGCGGACTACACAGTGGGGAGTGGACCACACAGTGGGGAGCGGGCTGCACAGTGGGGCCGCACACTCTCATCCTCTGCTGTGAATGCTCCTCCCACCCAGGGGGCAGGGAGGGTCTATTCTTCAGTCCACCCTCCTGAGTCTGGACTGGCTGATAACTTCCCTTTTAGTTTATAGGTCTCTAGATAAGAGAAGCTGCACCACTGAGGGACCCAGCCTTGTGGCTTCTTAGATCAACAGAATGAAAGAGAAGTGACATTTTGCAAATTCTGGGACCTGGTGGTCAGGTGGCCTTGGAACTTCTGCCTCCACCCCGTGCACTGAGACCACCATGGAGGGAGGTCATTCTGGCTGGCTGCAGGGCATGAGGCCGAGTGGTGGAGCTGAAGCCCTGCAGTGACGGCCAGCACCCCTCCCAGACACATGAACACGGCTGTCAAAGATCCACCCGACTGCCCTTCTAGCTCAGCTCGGTCGTGACCAAGTCCAGGCAGAACGAGAAGCAGCTGGACAGCTGAACCCGAGGGTCCTGAGGAATACCAAGTCGTTGTTTGAGGACACTGGTTTAGACACGGGTTTAGGAGGTTTGTTATGCTACCACAGATAACTAATATAACATGAACAAAATCCTGATAATTTTTGGAACCATTTTCATGCCTCACTGAATAGATTCCCAAATTGAATGGTGTGTTAATAAGTTTGCAAATACTGATAAGATTTCATGTTGAGTTTTGGAAGGTTCCTCTTCTGTAATTAGCCAATGAAGAAACCACGGATGAGGACTGGCTTTTCCATGCCAGGAAAGTAAGCTTATGAAAATTACACTCAGTGAAACAAAATCTCAAATAGTGCCCGAGGCAGTCTGTGTGCCTACAAAGAACAATGTATACGTATCAACCCTTAAAGAACAATGTTTACGTATGAACCCTCAGCTTCTGGGAAGAGAGGATTACCAGATTAGTGACTGTCAGGGCACGTGTGTGTAGATGGTGCCGATGCTCTGGTCTGAGTCTAACTAGCATTTGTTGAAAGGACTTGAGGGAAGGGGCCTGTCGGCTATGCAGCGACTGGGTTATGCTGGGATGTTTTGCAGGGTTTCAGAAGATGTCGAAGACAGGAGAGGGCAGGAAATCTCACTCATGTTACTTTCAGCAGCAGAAATCTGAGTTTGATTACAAAGTGGAAAAAGAGAGAAGGGGAAATCCTTCCTTCCTGGTATTTGGTGTAAACTCTGCCTGGATTATTCATGTTGATGACTCATTGATCTAACTTTTGTTCGGCTTCTATTGTGTATGAACACAGCGTTTTACAGCAATTAAACAGCGATTTAAAAATCTAAGAGCTTTCGCACAAAATTCCATAGTTTCAGCATTCTGTGAAGTGTGGATGAGCGGCCACAGGTCTGGAGAGGGCAGCACCCGCTCTGGACGGATTCCACACTCTCGCCAGGAGACCCCACTTGGTACCAGATCAGTGTGGCTGTTGAAGGCAACAATAAATGACTTTATTTCCCATAGGTGAAAAACGATCAGAAAAAGTGATCAACTCGTGACATTTCCATTTTAAGTCATTTACACTACAAAAATGTCCCATTCCAGCAGAAGATTCATGTATTTAGATAAAATGCCTTGTGTGCGGGTCAGCTGGGAGTGCTTCACAGCCAGTGGAGAGGTGCTTCTGGTCTGAGGGAAGGAGGAGAGAGGAGAGTGGACGATCATCTGTGCTTTACTTTTGGTATCGCCTGGGAATGAAGCTTCCTGTTGCGTCTGGGTGGAGAGAACCAGAGACCTGAAGGGAACTGCTGGAAAAGAGGCAGGTCCCTCCCGGGCAGATGGGAGGAAGGCTGGCCAAGGGGATGGGGCTCCACCTGCTCTCCTGATGCCTCAGCTCGGCAGACCATCCTACGACTTCGACTCAACCCCATGTAAAGAGGGCCTGAGAAAGCTAATATTAAGCTTTTCATGATCTCAATGAACAGCGTTTTGAATCAGAAGTTACTGTGGACAGTAGAGAGATTATTTTTTGTGTGTACTTAGAATTGTGGATTGAGATTCATGCCCATCGTGTAGTCAAATAACGTCCCTCTTTTAGGGAGGTAAAAATATATTCTGATAAGTGCAGTTTGTGTGTTCAAACTGTTGTATTTTTGTCCCTGAACACTACTTAGTGATTCTTCCCTGATCACTGGGAGAAGTGTTAGCGCCGTGGTCTTCCGAGTAAGTCACCTTCACGTTGTCGCCAGCTCAGTGTCTTTCTTTGGAAAAACATCATTGTGCTCTTCCTCCTCACACCCAGAAGCGTGTCCAGGGCCATGCGCAGGTCCAAGGCCAGGAGCATGTCTAGGGCCGTGCGCGGGTCCAGGGCCGGGAGCGTGTCCAGGGCCGTGCGCGTGTCCAGGGCTGTGTGTGTGTCCAGGGCTGTGTGCAGGTCCAGGGCCGTGAGCGGGTCCAGGGCTGGGAGCGTGTCCAGGGCCGTGCGCGTGTCCAGGGCTGTGTGTGTGTCCAGGGCCGTGCGCGTGTCCAGGGCTGTGTGTGTGTCCAGGGCTGTGTGCAGGTCCAGGGCCGTGCGCGTGTCCAGGGCTGGGAGCATGTCCAGGGCCGTGCGCGGGTCCAGGGCCGTGTGTGTGTCCAGGGCTGTGTGCAGGTCCAGGGCCGTGCGCGGGTCCAGGGCTGGGAGCGTGTCCAGGGCCATACGCGGGTCCGGGCCGGGAGTGTGTCCAGGGCCGTGCGCGTGTCCAGGGCTGTGCGCAGGTCCAGGCTCTTTCAGCTGCCACTGCCCAGTTGTTACTAAATGGTTTTCTTCACGAGTCAGCCAATGAGCCGGCCGTCCATGGACTGCCCTCCAGACCAGAGGACCTGCTTTGTAGGGACACGGTTCCCACTGGGAAATGTGTCCTGTAGTTCCAGGTTTTTATTTCAAGGCACTGAGACACATTGTTCTTTCTGAAAACTTAATTGAGAGTTCCAATAGAAATTTTATTAATGTGATTAACTGTATTCATTCACCCATTTAGAAAATGGTGAACGGAAACCACGTTCCCAGGATATTAAATAAAATCCAGCACCTGGTCACGGGTGCTCACAGCCTCCTGCAGGGGAGGTGGTCAGGGAAGCTCACCCAGAGTGCCATGTGGAGGAAGGCGCAGGGGATCCAGGACCGAACTGGGGGAGCGGGAAGTCAGACTGCGAAGTGTATCAAGAGGTGTTCCGGGAAAAGTGATATCCAAAGGGTGTTTTGAAGCAAGGAATAGGAATTATTCACCAGAAGGAATAAACAGTGACCAAATATTGATGCTTCTTGTTAGGAAACTTGGACCTGACCCAGAACTGGGTGTGGACTCATGTAACACCATTAAAGCATTCGAAGTAAGAAGGAGGCTTGCACTTCTCTTTTAGACTGAACGCTTTGGTGGCAGTGTGGGGGATGAATTAGGGGCAGTGCAAGGCCAGGGAAGCGATATTATCTATTAAGAACTACTTAAAACAGATGGTGAAGTGTGAAAAACAGAACTTAGACATGCAAGTAAGAATACTGTACACACACACATGTATACACACACACACATCTATATACACACACAGTTACACGCACACACATATATACCCACATACACACACAATTACACGCACACACACATATATACACACATACACACACCTATATACACACACAGTTACACGCACACACATATATACACACACACAATTACACGCACACACACATATATACACACATACACACATCTATATACACACACAATTACACGCACACACATATATACACACATACACACATCTATATACACACACAATTACACGCACACACACACATATATACACACATACACATCTATGTACACACACAATTACACACACATATATACTCACACGTACAGAGGAAGAGACTCAAAAAATATTAGGAAGGAAGAGGATTCATCCTCTGGGAACTTACTGCATGTGTGGGGTGAGGAAGAGGATGGAGCCGAGGCTGATTTCAGCTTTTCTGCTCGAGTGGCTGATTGTACAACGGGATCATTCACAGAACTGATGATTAAGATGGAGAAACAGGTCTTAGAGACTGATGATGAATGAGTCTTTGGACTTTATGACTTCCAGGGGCCAGTGGAACACACTGATAAAGAAGGATTCCAATTAGCATTTGGATACGTGGCTCTGGAGAACAGGGCACTAGCTGGGCTGGAAGGAAGTATTTTGAAGTCTCCAGCACACAGAGAACAGCTAAAATCTTGAGGAAACATGAGCTCATCCACAGAGCATTTGTAAAGGGGAAAAGAAAACTGTCAGTTACGGATTTATGAAGCACACTGGGTTTTAGAAGATTGTCACTTTAAGAGAAGTATGTGAAACATTTTCCTGAAAATAAGCAACTAGGAAGGTAAGAAAAAAACTAAAAGAGGGTAGAATCTGGGAACAAAAGAGAAAGAAAGTTGGCAGAAACGTTCAGCTATCTGAGGAGCCCTGTCTCAACCAGCCTTACAATTCGAAGGGCTAACTAGAGGTGCTGACTTGTTTTATTCCATCCCAAGTAATCAAAATAGATGAAAATTTCATTATGGAAAATAAAAGCACAGAAAATGTCAAATAAATTTTAAAGCAACCTATGAAAATAATTTGCAAAACAATCAGTTTTATTTTGTGATTAAAAAATATAGCAAAAAAGAAACTATCATAAATGTATTCAGAGAGATTCCTGGCAAATATTAAGATATGAATTTAAGTGTGTATGAAGTAAATTGCTTATTAATCTTGCTTTTGACAGTCCTATTGTTGCATTTAAAGTTAATGGAAAACTATTTAAGGTATCCTATGGGACAACAAATTCCAGCTATTAGTACCACCCAGCCTACTCACTTGGCAGTTGTGAGACGTACGAGGCATTTGCTGAAGCCAACGCTGCTGTGTTTGTTGCTGGCGCTGCTGTAGCAAAGAGCCACAGAGAAAACAGCCCAAACAATGGAGACTTTCCTTCTCACAAGTCTAGAGGCTAGATGTCTGAGATCAAGGTCCAGGCAGTCCTCGGGTTACGAACAAGATGGGTCTGTAGGTTTGTTCTTAAGTTGAGTTTGCATGTAAGTTGGAACAGATATGTTTACCTATTACCTGCAATAGCCTCCGTTCATAAGTGTGAGCCACACATATGTCAGCTGCTTGTAACCCAGGGCCTTCCTGCAGTTTGGCTTGTTCTGAAGTCCCTCTCCTTATATGTGGCCCCCTTCTCCTTGTGTCCACATCTCTGTCCTCATCTCCTCTTCCTGTAAGGACATTGGTCCTCTTGGGTTGTCACCACCCTCATGACATTTTAACTTAATTACCTCCTCGAAGACCTTATCTTCAAATTGAGTCACATTCTGAGGTACTGGGTTTCAAAGTACAAATTTGGGAAGGAGGGACATAATTCAGTCTTTTCAGTCATAAAAACGTTTCAAAAATTTTAGGAAAAAAAACACATCATATTATCATGTATTTCATTTAAGGTCCAAAATTCATGTGTATTTTATCACAGTTTCACTGTGTGGCCCTGGGTATGGTGCCCTGGCATCATCACAGTTCACGGCAACCTCAGTCTCCTGGGCTCTAGCAATCCTATAGCCTCAGCCTCCTGAGTAGCTAGGACTATAGGTGCCCACTGCAACACCCAGCTAATTTTTCTATTTTTAGTAGAGATGGTGTCTCACTCTTGCCCAGGCTGGTCTAGAACTCCTGAGCTCAAGCAGTTCACCCACCTCGGCCTCCCAAAGTTCTAGGAATACAGATGTGAGCTACCAGGTTTGGCTATCCCAGGATTATTTTTTTGATTGTTAATAAAGTTATGTGACTATCAATGGTGAAAGAAGCTCATTTTACTAATTCACTAGTAGATCTGTATAGTTGTTATTTATTTTTTATTTTTTTGAGACAGAGTCTTACTAAGTGGCCCTGGGGTTGAGTGCCATGGTGTCATAGCTCACAGAAACCTCAAACTCTTGGGCTCAAGCAATTCTTTTGCCTCAGTCTTCTGAGTACTGGGACTATAGGCTTCCACAGTGATGCCTGGCTCTTGCTCAGGCTGGACTCAAACTCCTGAGCTCAAGCAATCTGCCCACCTCGGCCTCCCAGAGTGCTGGGCCATGCCTAGCCTTATAGTTGTTTTTTAAATCAAAGAATGATTAGATGAGAGAGTAAAGTTATCCCCAAATTGCTTCACAGTTTTGCCATAAGAGGTGGGAGGACAAGGTCAGTTTCTGATCTCAGAAGGCTCTTGGTTTGCTTTCACCAAAGAACACAGCAGAAGTGAGGTTTCAGCAGTAGGATGTTGGCAGCTTCTACGCTGTGTCTCTGGGATGCTGCCTGTAGGACTGAGTGGTCCTGTAAGATGTCCACCCCTGAGGCTGCCCTGCTGCAGCTGTCACAGGTAGGCCATCTGCTCAACAGTCCCCTTTCCACTGTTCTTGTCAGGGTCCCAGACATGGGAGTGAAGCTATTCAAGATCTTCCATCTGACTCTACATGGAACATGACTCTTGTGGAAATTTTTCTAGATTTTATCTCTTGTAAATGAAAGTTATTAGTGTATCAGTAGTTTCAACACATAGAAGTTTTGACACATCCATACTGAGTATAGATGCATGTGGCACTGCAGCCATACTCACAGGGCACTGCAGCCCCACTCACAGGGCACTGCAGCCACACTCACGGGGCAGTGCGCCCATACTCACGGGGCAGTGCACTCATACTCACAGGGCAGTGCAGCCATACTCACGAGGCAGTGCAGCCATACTCACGGGGCACTGCGCCCATACTCACAGGGCAGTGCAGCCATACTCACAGGGCAGTGCAGCCCATACTCATGGGGCAGTGCACTCATACTCACAGGGCACTGCGCCCATACTCACAGGGCAGTGCAGCCATACTCACAGGGCAAGGGACCCCTGCTCACAGGGTAATGGGCCCAGAATCTTATAACTGGAACCTGTTTCAAGATTCTCACTTATTAATTAATTTATTAAAAATAAACACGTTGGGCTGGGCATAGTGGCTCACATCTGTAATCCCAGTAACGTGGAAGGCAGAGAAGGGCGGATTGCTTGAGCTCAGGAGTTTTAGACCAGCCTGAGCAAGAGTGAGACCCCGTCTCTAAAAAGTAGGCAGGCTGAGGCAAGAGAATTGCTTGAGTCCAAGAGTTGGGGTTACTGCGATCTACGAAGCCATGGCACTCACCTGCAGGGTAACTAAGACTCTGTCTCCAAATAAATAGATACAAAAATTAATATAAAAATAAACACCTCAACTGAATATCAGAAACACACAGCTAAATTAGAGAGTGCACATTTTTACTCCTAGACTAACACGCCGAGAACAAGCGGTATAAGAGCCGAAACGACCATTTTTAGAACTATCATTCCATTTACACAGCGCTGGCTGGTGCAGTGACATGCGACGGTGGTGGCGACAGCTGTTGCCTCTGGGCTCCCGCGGTGAGCAGCTGTTCTTCCCCGAGGCCACGGCCGCGTCCACGCAGAGGCTGCGTTCCGCCGAAAGCGGCCAGACACAAACTGGCTCTCGGAGTGTTTTACCACGCATTTTGTGGATGGAAAGGAGTGGAAATCACGTGCGAAAACTGTGCAAAGGACTCAGTGAATAATGGGGTAAACACGAGTTTAAAGTGGTGGTTTCAGATGCTTACACGAGCTACAGAGGCAATAACTGAGGCGACCCCGCAACACCGCGGGAGGTGGATGGGGTGGGGAGGACCCCGGGATGGGGAGGACTCCGGGGTGGGGAGGACCCTGCCCCTCCCTCGTCCTCGGAGGAGCGGCTGTGCAGTCCCCTGGATGTCCCCTTCCCAGGCGGAGGCACAGACGTCTAGTTTGCTGACCCTGGGAGGCTGCCTCCCATGGTCACATCAGTGATGTACATTCCAGAAGGAACATGAGTAATTGCGCTGTTTGCTGACTCACTTTCTTTATGAATTTTTTTTCAAAGAAAAATAATTTCTAAAGGAGCAAATCAGAATAACGTAACAATTATTTTAAATCTATAAAAAATAATAGTTACAGGCGGCACCTGTGGCTCAAAGGAGTAGGGTGCCAGCTCCATATGCCAGAGGTGGCAGGTTCAAACCGAGCCCTG